>NC_091990.1:45684991-45991766 GCF_044704955.1 Pristiophorus japonicus
AGGAGGATGCTAAGAGGTTGCAGGGTGACTTAGACAGGTTAGGTGAGTGGGCAAATACATGGCAGATGCAGTATAATGTGGATAAATGTGAAGTTATCCACTCTGGGGGCAAAAACACGAAGGCAGAATATTATCTGAATGGTGGCAGATTAGGAAAAGGGGAGGTGCAACGAGACCTGGGTGTTATGGTTCATCAGTCATTGTAAGTTGGCATGCAGGTACAGCAGGCAGTGAAGAAGGCAAATGGTATGTTGGCCTTCATAGCTAAGGGATTTGAGTATCGGAGCAGGGAGGTCTTACTGCAGTTGTACAGGGCCTTGGTGAGGCCTCACCTGGAATATTGTGTTAGTTTGGTTGACGTTCTTGCTATTGAGGGAGTGCAGTGAAGGTTCACCAGACTGATTCCCGGGTTGGCTGGACTGACATATGAGGAGAGACTGGATCAACTGGGCCTTTATACACTGAAGTTTAGAAGGATGAGAGGGGATTTCATAGAAACATATAAGATTCTGACGGGACTGGACAGGTTAGATGTGGGAAGAATGTTCCCGCTGTTGGGGAAGTCCAGACCAGGGGACACAGTCTTAGGATAAGGGGTAGGCCATTTAGGAGTGAGATGAGGAGAACCTTCTTCACTCAGAGAGTTGTTAACCTGTGGAATTCCCTACTGCAGAGAGTTGTTGATGCCAGTGCACTGGATATATTCAAGAGGGAGTTAGATATGGCCCTTATGGCTAAAGGGATCAAGGGGTATGGAGAGAAAGCAGGAAAAGGCTATTGAGGGAATGATCAGCCATGATCTTACTGAATGGTGGTGCAGGCTCAAAGGGCAGAATGGCCTACTCCTGCACCTATTTTCCATGTTTCTATGTTTCAGCCCCTCGAGCCTGCTCTGCCATTCAACATCATCATGGCTGATCCTATACCTCAATTCCACTTTCTTGCACTGTCCCCAAACCTCTTGAGTCCCTTAATATCCAAAAATCTAGCGATCTCTGTCTTGAATATACACAATGACTGAGTTTCCACAGTCCTCTGGGTAGAGAATTGAAAAGATTCACCACCCTCTGAGTGAAGAAATTTCTCTTCATCTCAATCCTAAATGGCCGCTCCTTACTCTGAAACTGTGACCCCTGGTTCTAGACAGAAGAAATATGCACCCTGCTTCTACCCTGTCGAGCCCTACAAAAATGATGTATGTTTTAATGAGATCACCTCTCATTCTTCTAAACGCTAGAGAAGATAGGCCTAGTCTACTCGATCTCTCCTGATAGGACAATCCCTCTACCCCAGAACAATCTGTCCATCCCAGGAAACAGTCTGGTGAACCCTTGTTGCACTCCCTCAATGGCAGATATATCCTTCCTTAGGTAAGGAGACCAAAATGGTACACAATACTCCAAGTGCAATCTCACCAGGGCCCTATATAATTACAGTAAGCTGTCTTTACTCTTATACTCAAATACTCTTGTAATAAAGGCCAACATAGCATTTGCTTTCTTAATTGCTTGCTGCACCTGTTAACTTTCAGTGATTTGTGACAACGACACCCAGGTCCCTCTGAACACCAACATGGATAGCAAGAATCTAGAAAGCGAATCTGTAAGACAGAGGAAACAGGGCTTGCACCACAACAGTGCCTGGACCAATATCCTCATGGGGAGTTTTGCTAGTGCTGTTGTGGAGAGTTTAAACTAGCTTGGCAGGGGGATGGGAACCGGAGAACAAATTCAATAGGGAAGGAAGTAAAGCAGAAGTTGAATAGCAAGAATTTAGAAAGTGAATCTGTAAGAAAAAGGAAACAAGGGTTAGTAAGCCGTAATCAAGGAGGTCTTCCTGTGCTAAATCGTATATACTTTAATACAAGGAGTATAGCGAATAAGACGGAGCTAAGAGCACAGGTAGATACTTGGGAGTGTGACATTATAGCCATTACAGAAACATGGCTGAAAGAGGGGCAGGTTTGGCAGATCAATATTCCTGGTTACAGGATTTTTAGACAAGACAGAGAGGGGGGTAAAATGGTGGGGGTGGGTGTTGCGATACTGATTAAAGAAACTATTACAGCGGTGAGGAGGGATGATATGTTAGAGGGATCATTAAATGAGGCCATCTGGGTCAAATTGAAAAATAAAAAAGGGGCGATTGCACTGCTGGTTGTGTATTATAGATCCCCAAAACAGTGGGAGGGAGATAGAGGAGCAAATATGTAGGCAAATTGCTGTGAAGTCTAAAAACCATTGGGTAGTAGTAGTAGGGGATTTTAACTATCCAAATATTAATTGGGACAAATTTAGTGTGAAGGGCATAGAGGTTGCGGAATTCTTGAAATGAATTCAAGAGAACTTTTTTAGTCAGTATGTAGCAAGCCCGAGACGAGAGGGGGCGGTCTTGGATTTCGTTTTGGGGAATGAAGCTAGGCAGATTGAAGGGGTATTAGTAGGAGAGCACGTGTCCTTATCCATAACCAACTTGAATCTGACTGACCATACTTTAGTCAGATTCAAGTTGGTTATGGATAAGGACAAGAATAGGTCTGGAATAAAAGTTCTGAATTGGGGAAAAGCTAATTTTACTAAAGTAAGGAGTGATTTGGCCATGGTGGACTG
Organism: Pristiophorus japonicus; assembly: GCF_044704955.1. Classification (NCBI taxonomy): domain Eukaryota; kingdom Metazoa; phylum Chordata; class Chondrichthyes; family Pristiophoridae; genus Pristiophorus; species Pristiophorus japonicus. The sequence continues at coordinate 45,687,601 of NC_091990.1, forward strand.
GAAACAGCTACTTGTGGGTAAATCAGTGTTGGAACAGTGGGAGGCAGTTAAGGAGGCTATCCGGAAGGCTCAGGCCAAACATGTACTCTTAAAGAAAAAGGCTAGGAAAAATAATTCCAGAGCCCCCTGGATGTCTAGGGACTTACAGGGAAGGATTAAGAAAAAAATAGATGCTTATGTCATATCAACGACTAAATATTATAGAATCTTTAGAGGAATATAGAAAGTTAAGAGGCAAAATTAAAAAGGATATTAGGAATGCTAAGAGAGAGCACGAGAAATTCTTGTCCAGTAAAATTAAGGAAAACCCTAAGATGTTCTATCAATATATTAAGAGTAAGAGTGTAACTAAGGAAAGGGTAGGGCCTATTAGAGACCATGAGGTTAATCTTTGTGTGGAGGCGGAAGATGTTGGGAGGGTTCTTAACGAATACTTTGCATTTGTCTTCACAAAGGAAAGGGGCACTACAGATGCTGCTATCGAGAAGGAGTGTAATATTCTGGATGAAATAAATATAGCGAGAGAGGAAGTATTAAGGGGTTTAGCAGCTTTGAAAGTAGATGAATCCCCAGACCCAGATGAAATGCATCCCAGGCTATTGAGCGAAGTAAAAAAGGAAATAGCAGAGGCCTTGACCATCATTTTTCAGTCCTCTTTGGATCTGGGCATGGTACTGGAGGGTTGGAAGTCTGCTAATGTAGTGCCCTTGTTTAAGAACGGAGAAAGGGGAAAGGGATAGGCTGAGTAATTACAGGCCTGCAGCCTAACCTCAGTGGTGGGAAAATTATTGGAAAAAATCCTGAAAGACAAGATAAATCTGCATTTGGAAAGGCAAGGATTAATTAGGGACAATCAGCATCGATTTGTTGAGGGAAGATCGTGTCTGACTAACCTGATTGAATTTTTTGAAGAGGTAACCAAGAGGGTCGAAGAGGGTAGTGTGTAAGATGTAGTATATATGGACTTTAGCAAAGCTTTTGATAAGGTCCCACATGGTCGACTGATCATGAAGGTTAAAGCACATGGGATACAGGGCAAAGTGTCAAGTTGGACCCAAAATTGGCGTGGAGGTAGGAAGCAAAGGGTAATTATTGATGGATGTTTTTGTGACTGGAAGGATGTTTCCAGTGGGGTTCCGCAGGGCTCAGTACTGGGACCCTTGCTTTTTGTCGTATATATCAACGATTTAGATTTGAATATGGCTGTGTGGTTGATAATGAAGAGGAAAGTCATGGGCTGCAGGAGGATATCAATTGACTGGTCGGGTGGGCAGAGCAGTGGCAAATGGAATTTAATTCAGAGAAGTGTGAGGTGATGCACTCTGGGAGAGCAAATAAGGAAAGGGTATACACATTAAGTGGTAGGCCACTTAATAGTGTAGATGAACAAAGGGACCATGGAGTGCTTGTCCACAGATCCCTGAAATTATCAGGCCAGATGGATAAGGTGGTTAAAAAGGCATACAGAATGTTTGCCTTTATTGGCCGTGGCATAGAATATAAGAGCAGGGAGGTTATGCTTAAATTGTATAATACTTTGGTTAGGCCACAGCTGGAGTATTGCCTGCAGTTCTGGTCGCCGCATTATAGGAAGGACGTGACTGCACTAGAGAGGGTGCAGAGGAAATTTACTAGAATGCTGCCTGGAATGGAGAATCTTAGTTATGAGGATAGATTTGATAGGCTGGGTTTGTTATCATTGGAATAGAGGAGGTTGAGAGGAGACCTCATTGAGGTGTACAAAATATTGAGGGGCCTGGACATAGTGGATAGTAAGAGTATATTTCCATTTGTGGAGGGGTCTATTACGAGGGGGCATAGTTTTAAGGTGGTTGGTGGAAGGTTTAGAGGGGATTTGAGGGGGTGCTTCTTTACGCAGAGGGTTGTGGGATCTGGAACTCGTTGCCTGGAAGAGTGATGGATGCAGAAACCTTCACCACTTTTAAGAGATGGTTGGATGGGCTTTTAATGTGCAGTAACCCGCAGGGTTACGGACCTAGAGCTGGTAATTGTGATTAGACTGGATGACCTTTTGTTGGACGAAGCAGATATAATGGTAAACACTGCAGGGAATAGAATACGGCCAGGGTGATCTCCTGGACTAGTTTCGATTGCCTGGATGGGTTGGAGAGGAATTTTCCCAGATTTTTTCTCCCTAAATTGGCCTGGGTTTTTATCTGGATTTTGCCTCTCCCAGGAGATCACATGGCTCCGATTGGGGTGGAGTGTAGAATGTTTCAGTATAAGGGGTGTCTCAGTTGTGGTGAGGCAGATTGTTTGGGCTGGGTGTTCTTTGCCTTTCTGTCATTGTTCATGGGTTTATATGTAACCTTTAGGGCTGCTGATGAAGGGCCGTGTGGCTCTTTGTCGCCCAGCGTGGACACGATAGGCCGGAATGGCCTCTTTCTGCGCTGTAAATGTCTATGTTTCCCAATCTCTCACCATTTAAAAAATACTCTGCTTTTCTATATTTCCTACCAAACTGGATAATTTCACATTTCTCCACGTTATATTCCATTGTCCATATTTTTGCCCACTCACTTAGCCTGTCTATATCCCTTTGAAGCCTCTTTACTCCCTTTTAATAAGGGGCACACTTGATTTAAAGTTTTACATCAAAATAGTTGAAGTCTCTTTACATCCTCCTCACAATTTACATTCCCACCTTACTTTGTATCATCAGCCAATTTGGATATATTACATTTGGTCCCCTCATCCAAATCATTGATACAGATTGTGAATAGCTGGGGCCCCAAGCACTGATCCTTGCGGTACCCTACTAGTTACAGCCTACCAACCCGAAAATGACCCGTTTATTTCTACTCTCTGTTTTCTGTCCGTAAACCAATCCTCAATCCATGCTGGTATATTGCCTTCAATCCCATGAGCCTTAGTTTTGTTTAATAACCTCTTGTATGGCACCTTATCGAATACCTTCTGAAAATCCAAATATGCCACATCCACTGGTTCCCCCTTATCCACACTGCTCGTTACAACCTCCAAAAACTCTAACAGACATGTCAAATGTAATTTCCCCTGTTGCCCAATCCTATTATTCTTTTCTAAGTGCCTTGTTACCACATCATTATTAATAGATTCTAGCATTTTCTCTATTACTGATGTCAGACTGACTGATCTGTAGTATCCTGTTTTCTCTCTCCCTCCTTTCTTAAATAGTGGGGTTACATTTGCTACCTTCTAATCTGTGGGAACCGTTCTAGAATCTATGGAATTTTGGAAGATGACCACCAATATATCCACTATCTCTATAGCCACCTCTTTCAAATCCTAAGTTGTCGGCCATCAGATCCAGGGGATTTATTGGCTTCCATTCCCATTAATTTATCCTGTACTTTTTTTTTAATAATACTAATTTCTTTCAGTTCCTCATTCTCGCTAGACCCTTGGTTCTCCACTATTTCCGTAAGGTTTTTTGCATCTTCTTCCGTGAAGACAGACACAAAGTATTTGTTTAATTTCTCTGCCATTTTCTTATTCCCCATTATAATTTCTCCCTGTAAGGGACCCACATTTACTTTTGCTAATCTTTTCCTTTTTACATACCTATACAAGCTTTAAAGATCTCTTTTTACGTCTCTCGCCAATTTACTCTCATATTCTATTTTCACTTTATTTATCAACTTCTTGGTCCTCTGCTGAATTCTAAAATCCTCCTAATCCTCAGGCTTACTGCTCTTTTTGGCAATATTATAAGCCTCTTCCTTTGATCTAATACTGTCTTTACTTCTCTGGTTAGCCATGTTGAACCACTTTTCCTGTAGGGTTTCATTGCCTTAAAGAAATGTATGTTTGTTGTAAATTATGTATTAATTCTTTAAATGCTAGCCATTGCTTGTCTAATGTCATAACTTTTAATGTAGTTACCCAATCTATCTTAGCCAACTCGACCCTCATACCTATGTTGTTTGCTTTGTTTAGATTTAAGACCCTGGTTTCAGATTTAACTAAATCATTTTCAAACTTAATAAAAGTCCAAAACACACAACTCTCCTGGGCCCCGATCACATCGCTCTGTAATCTTAATGTCACTTTTATGGTCACTCTTCCCGAAAGGTCCCCTTTACTACAAGGTTGTTAATTAACCTTTTCTCATTGCACAATACCAAATTTAAAATAGCCTGTGACCTAGTTTGTTCCCCAACATACTGATGTAGAAAACCATTTTGTATACATTCCCCGCCCACTGGAGGCCACAAGCCCCACCCCTCAAACACACCGATTGGTTGCAGAACCAACTGTCTGCTTGATCTTCCATCCCCGTCCTGACTCGACTTATTGGTCGGGAGCTGCCGTCAATCACCCGGGCAGTGCGAGCTGAGCATGCGCAGGCAGGGGGGTGACTGTGGGTGAGGCAGGGGGTGAGAGATGCGCTGCAAGGATCCATCTACGGCAGGTCGGGGCCATAAAAGGAGCATGCCACTACAAGATACAGTGCGAGCTGGTCCGGGAGGGCAATGGCTGTGAAGAGGGTGACTGGATTGGACATCACCATAACCCAAGTCAGTGATTGGAGCGTGGGCAGGTACAGCAAGAGGGTGAGATCGGGGTGAAGGAGCGGCGAGAGATTACAGAGCGATGTGATCGGGGCCCAGGAGAGTTGTGTGTTTTGGACCCAGAAGAGGCATGGGCCCAGTGGCAGGATGGGCCAGCTCACGCTGTGCTATGTGTGCAGCAGAGTTGGTCTCCAATCATCTTGCCACTGGACCAAGACCAAGCTCTGTCAAACCTGTATGGTGGCTGGTGTGCAATGGCCACCACATGTTAAAAAAATCCACGCAGAGGCATCTTCCATCCTTCAATATGCAGTTCGGCACCTGGGATATTAGGTCCTTCATTGAAACACCCGTGAACTCATCCCTTTTTGGCGTGGAAACAAGTCATCCTCGATTCGAGGGAGTACCTAAGCAGAAGAAGACATTCCATGAATTTGTCCTCCTCACTATTACTGAAAATTTGGTTTGCCCAATGCATGATTACTGTATTACCCTTGTTACATGCGCCTCTAATTTCCTAATTTATACCTTGCCCTACATTGGGCTCAAGTTGCTCCTATTTTTTGGAGCAACTAGTTTAGAATGGAGTATCGAAGAAATTGCAATTCTCAGCATTTCGTTTGCTCCAATTCTAGTGAGTTGGAATAGTTTTGTTTTAAAACAGTTTTTTTTTTTCAAAAGGGGGCGTTACCAGCCACTTACGCCTGTTTTGCAAGTTTAGGCAGTGAAAACTTACTCCAAACTAACTTAGAATGGAGTAAGTGTAGATTTTTGTACGGTCAGAAAAACCTTGCCTACACTTTATAAATTAGGCGTAGAGAACGAAAGATCGGGGGGAAGGGAAGTTTACAATCATTAAACACTTCACTTTTACAAATAAAGAGCCATCATCAATAATAAATGATAAATAAATCAATAAATCAATAAATCAATAAATCAATCAATAAATCAATCAAAAAAAATTTTTAATTAAAAAAAATTAAAAATCAATCAATTGATAAAAAATTAAAAGTTTCTATTTACCTACTGCAGCACCGGGTGCCCTCCAACAGACTGCTGGGACGGGGCCCCCGCAGGAGATGCCGAGCAGGCCCGCCACGGAAGAGGTAAGTACTGTCAGGCCACTTGGCCCGGGATAGGAGCGACGTCCCTTCGGCCAGGGATATGGTCGTTGCCCTGAGACAGGACGTGCTGGGAGGGCCAGGTGCTACTGCGCACGTGCGCAGCTGCCGGCACTGTTTTTGGCGCAGGGCTGTAGCTCCGCCCCCAGCAGCTCCTGCTGCGCCGCGCCGAGCTGGAAACGGCCTGACAGATATCGTAGAATCGTGAGGTAAATATGTGGCGCTTTTTCTGTTCTACAAATTAGGCAGGCCTCTCCAATGTGTGCCATTCTAGCGGGGGCCCGAAACTTGAACCCATTATCATTACTGTTTGGGGACCTATAAACAACTCTAACCAATGTTTTCTGGCCCTTGCTGTTTCTTAGCTCCACACAAACTGATTCTACTTCTTGATTTTCTGAGCTAAGATCCTTTCTCTCTACTGTCCTTATACCATTCTTTATTATCAGAGCTTGTCCTCCTCCTTTTCCATTTTGTCTATCTCTTCTAAAAATTAAGTATCCTGGAATATTTAGTCCCCAACCTTGGTCACTTTGCAACCATGTCTCCGTAATGGTTATTAGATCAAACCTATTAATGTCTATCTGTGCTATTAATTCATCTGTTTTGTTGTGAATGCTTTGTGTATTCTGATATGGTGCCTGTAGCTTTAACTTTTTTCTATGTTTCCCTGATGTCACCTTGGTCACTGATGTACTATTAACTTTGTTACTCTCTTTTCCTTCCTGACCCACTTTGCTTATTTTTACCCAAAATTCTGCTCTGCTCTAGAGCCTTGACATTTCTCTTACTGCTTTTAAATTTACTCTTTTCTGAATCCTCCCACCACCGTCCCGCCACCCTCATTAGTTGAAAGCCCTGTCTATTGATACCTAGTTATTCGATTCGCCAGTACACTGGGCCCAAGTTTCGGGCCGCGCCGAGAACGACGCAGCCCCGACCTGGACGCCCATTTTTCACGCCACAAAGTGCGCCTATAAAAACTCCGGCTCCCTGCAGGTCCTCTGGAGCTGGGCGCAGCGCAGCACGAGCTGTGGGGGGGCAGAGCCAGGTCCCTGCGCTAAAAACAGTGCCGAGACCTCTGCACAGGCGCGCTACAGTGGGCGCGCATGTTCAGTAGCTCCAGGCGCCCAAAACTGTATGGGAGGGGCCCGAAGCACGCAGCCCCTATCCCTGGCCGAATGGCCTCACTGGGGCTGCGTGGATCAGGCTGCCTCCCACACCCAGCTCCTGCTTCCTGCCGACCTGACTCAACTCCCGCTCCCCCCCCTGCCCCGACTCGACTCCCGCTCCCCACCCTCCCCGTCCCCGGACTGGACCCGACCTCCCCCGCTCTCCCCCCCAGACCACTTCACCCCCCCACCTCCACTTCCCCCCTCCCAACCCGACCTCTGCTTCCCCTCCCCGACCTCCGCTCCCGACCCCCCCACGCCCCCCCGACCTCCGCTCCCGACGCCCCCCCCTGACCTCCGCTCCCGACCTCCCCCCCCACGACCTCTGCTCCCGACCTCCCGCCCTCTGCCTCCCCCCCGACCGCCGCTCCCGACCCCCCGGACCCCGGACCTGACGCCACCTACCTGTCAATCCGGTAAATCCAAGCCAGAAGTCTTGGGCCCGGTCCATTCAGCCTCCCTCTCCTTTCTTTCTTTCTTTCTCTCTCTCTCTCTCCCTTCTCTCTCTCTCTCTCCCCCCCCCTCCCCTCCTACCTTCTCTCCCCCCCTCCCTTCTCTCCCCCCTCCCCTCCCCCCCTTCCCTCCCACCCTTCTCCCCCCCTCCCCTCCCTCCCTTCTCTCCCCCCTCCCCTCTCTCCCTTCTCTCCCTCCTCCCCTCCCTCCCTTCTCTCCCCTCCTCCCCTCCCTCCCTTCTCTCCCATCCTCTCCTCCCTCCCTTCTCTCCACCACCCTCCTCTCCCTCCCTTCTCTCCCCCCTCCCTTCTCTGCCCCCTCCCTCCCCTCTCTCCCCCCTCCCTCCCTTCTCTCCCCCCTCCCTCCCTTCTCTCCCCCTCTCCCCCTTCTCTCCCCTTATCCCCTCCCTTCTCTCCCCCTCTCGCCTCCCTTCTCTCCCCCACTCCCCTCCCTTCTCTCCCCCTCTCCCCTCCCTTCTCTCCCCCTCTCCCCTTCCTTCTCTCCTCCTCTCCCCTCCCTTCTCTCCCCTTCTCCTCTCCCCTCCCTTCCTCCCTGCCCCCCCTCCCCTCCCTTCTCCCTGCCCCCCTTTCCTCCCCTCACTCTGCCCCCCTCCTCCTCCCGCCACCCCCCTCCTCCTCCCTGCCCCCCTCCCCTGCCTTGTCCCTCCCTCTGCCCCCCTCCTCCTTCCCTCGCTGTCAGAAACACAGACACTGACAGACAGAGAGTGAGAGACACACACAGACAGACAGAGAGATAGAGACACTGACAGAGACACACGGCGGGGTGGGGGGGCGGCGTGGGGGGGAGGACTCCCGGTGCTGCAGTCGGTTAGTAGAAAATGTTTTATTTATTGATTTTTTTTAAATTATTTTTTATTAATTTTTTTTGATTGATTTATTGGTTGATTTATTGATGTATTTATCATTTATTATTGATGATGGCTCTTTATTTGTAAAACTGAAGTGTTTAATGTTTGTAAACTTCCCTTTAAACCCACCCCCCATTCCCGACGCCTGATTTGTAACCTACACCTGATTTTCTAAGTGTAGACAAGGTTTATCTGAGCCTACAAAAATCTACACTTACTCCATTCTAAGTTAGTTTGGAGTAAGTTTTCACTGCCTAAACTTTCAAAACGGGCGTAAGTGGCCGGACACGCCCCCTTTTGAAAAAAAATCTGTTCCAAACTGAAACTGTTCTAACTGACTAGAACTGGAGCAAACTAAATGCCGAGAATTGCAATTTCCAAGATACTCCATTCTGAACCAGTTGCTCCAAAAAAACAGGAGCAACTCAGGCCGAAACTTGGCCCCACTGATTCCAGCTCGGTTCAAGTTTGAGCCAGTCCCAACGGAACAGCTCCCTTTTTCCCCAGTGCCCCAAAACCACTGCCTTCCACACTACTCTTTGAGCCCTGCACTTAACCTTCTAATCTGCTTATCCATATGCCAATTGGCGCATGGCTCAGGTAATTATCCAGAGATTTTTACCTTTGAGGTTCTGCTTTTTAATTTGGATCCCAACTCCTCAAACTCTCTCAGCAGAACCTCATTCCTAGTTCTGCCTAAGTCATTGGTTCCTACATGACAACTGAATCTTCCCTGTCCCACTCCAAGTTCTTCTCCAGCCACGAGGAGATGTCTTTACCTGGCAGGTAATCTTCGGATCTCCTGATCACAGCTGCAGAGAACAGTCTCTATCAATCTGACAATACTGTCCCTTACCACAACTACATTCCTTTTCACTCCCCCCATTTGAATGGCCTCCTGCACCACGGTGCCATGATCAGCCTGATCATCCATCCTGTAGGCTTTTCCCTCATCCACACAGGCAGCAAAAAACCTGTTGGATAAGGGCAAAGGCCGAGCCTCCTCCAGCACTGCACTGCAATTATAGAACAGATAGGAATCTGTTCAACCTCAGCTGCCTCCAGGCCAGATCCAAGGTTGTACCATCCTCGGTCATTGAATTACAGTACGCAGACGATGCTTGCGTCTGTGCACACTCAGAGGCTGAACTCCAAGCCATCGTCAACACATTCACCGAGGCATACGAGAGCATGAGCCTTACGCTAAACATCCATAAGACAAAAGGTCCTCTACCAACCTGATCCTGCCACACAGCAGTGCCCCCCAATTATCAAAATCCACAACGAGGCCTTGGACAACATGGTCCATTTCCATACCTCGACAGCCTACTGTCAGCAAGAGCAGACATTGACGACAAGGTCCAACTCCGCCTTCAATGCGCCAGTGCAGTCTTTGGTCGCCTGAGGAAGAGAGTGTTTGAAGACCAGGACCTCAAACCCACACCAAGCTCATGGTCTACAGGGCAGTAGTGATACCCGCCCTCCTATATGGCTCAAAGACATGGACTGTATACAGCAGACACCTCAAAGCACTGGAGAAGTGCCACCAGTGCTGCCTCCGCAGGATCCTGAAAATCCATTGGTCGGATAGACGTACCAACATCAGTGTTCTCGCTCAGGCCAACATCCCTAGCATCGAAGCATTGACCATGCTCGATCAGCTCCATTGGGTGGGCCACATCGTCCACATGCCTGACAGGACTCCAAAGCAAGCATTCTATGTGGTGCTTCAACACGGGAAGCAAGCCCCAGGTGGGCAGGGAAAATGCTATAAGGCCACCCTCAAAGCCTCTTTGACAAAGTGCAACATCCCCACCGACTTCTGGGAATCTCTGGCCCAAGATCGCTCAAAGTACAGTAAGAGCATCTGGGAGGCTGCTGAGCACCCGCAGTCCCATCGCCGAGAACAAGCAGAAACCAAGCATAGACAGCAGAAGGAGCGTGCGTCAACCCTTTCCTTCAACCACTGTCTGCCCCACCTATGACAGAGACTGTAGGTCCTGCATTGGACTGTTCAGTCACCTGAGAACTCACTTTTAGATTGGAAGCAAGTCATCCTCAACTCCGAGGGACTTTCCATGCTGATGATGATGATTACGTCTGGGGTCACCTTGCCTGCCCGAGTTGCAGTCACACCCTCCTGTTCGTGACCACTAATCCGACCTGTAACCCTACCTAACCTAATGGGTGTGACTGCCTCCTAGATCAAAGTGTCATAGTAACTCTCCCCCTCCCTGATGCCCCGCAATGTCTGCACCTCAGTCTTCAGCTCAACAAATATGTGCTGAAGCTCATTATGCAGACACTTACCACAAACGTGGTTGTCCGGGATCAAAATGCACTCCACAAACTCCCACAATTATTTTAGTTGTATACATTAATCAAGTGCACCCTGATTTAAGGGGAGGGGGGCACACTTCAAAAACTTTTCAAGTGCCCCCTTGTTTTTTTTGTTTTTTTGTGGGGGGCACAAAAACACAAATTATACAAGTGCTCCCTGGCTAAAAATAGTGGGGGGTGTGGGGAGGGGGGGGGGGGGGGCACTAAAACCAACAACTTAAGCAAATTAAACTTTAGACATTAAAATCAAATTAAAATTTGGTTGCCGAGGGTGATGATGCAGCGCCCATCTCTCGCAGAAGGCCGCGAGCATACCGGTGGACACCGCGTGCTCCATCTCCAGGGACACCCTGGCTTGAATGTAACTGTGGAAGAGAAGCAGGCAGTCGGGCTGAACGACTCCCTCGACCACCCGCTGCCTGGACTGGCTGATGGCCCCCTTGGCCATGCCCAGGAGCAGTCCTACAAGGAATCCTTCCGACCTGCCCGCTCCCCTTCGCACAGGGTGCCCAAAGATCATGAGTGTGGGACTGAAGTGCAACCAGAATTTGAGGAGCAGCCCCTTCAAATATTGGAAGAGGGGACAAACTCTCAGATGCTGCAGTTATGGCACACCACCTGCACTGCCATCCCTATATGACCTTGTTCTATTTAATTAAATGTAATAACATTTGTATGTAAGTAATTTAGTTTACAGTTTAGTTCCTTGACAACTTAATTGATCTAGATAAAGTTTTGGGTAATGACATTAAGGGCCCAACTTTGCCCAACCGCATTTTTCGGCACACTTATCTTAAGTGTGCCGAATTTGGGCGCTGGAAAGGGCGCCAGAAAAAAGGAGCCCCATCCTGGCTGCTCTCCGAAGTCCCCGGAGTCGTAGCATGGCACGCAGACTGAAGGGGAGTGGGGCGGAGCAACAGGCCAGCACAGAAAGCACTGCCGGCACCTGCGCGCATGCTCCTGCCCTCCCAGCACGTCCTGTGGGCTGTGAGCAGGACCCGATGCTCTCAGCCCCTATCCCCGGCCGAAGGGACGCCCTGATCTCGCCGCACCCTATCCCCGGCCGAGTGGACTCCTGCACCGGCCAGCTGGCCCACTGAGTTCCCAGGCGAGGTAGGACTTCTGTTTTATTTTTTATTTAGTGGTTGTGTGTGCTTGAGAGTTTTGATTAGGTGGGGGGGGGGGGGAGGGGAGGAGGAGAGTTTTGGTGGGGTGGGGGTGGGGGTGGGGGAGAGAAAGAGTGTATTGGGGGGGAGAAGGAGAGTTTTTGAGGGGAGGGGAGAGTGTTTTGGGGGCGCGGGGGGCGCGGGGGATAGAGAAAGAGTGTTTTGTACACCAGTATATCTCTCTCTCTCTCTCTCTCTCTCTGGCTACCCTCCCCCTGCCCCATTGCAGCCAGCAACTTGCATTTCTTCATTTTTATTAGTATTTTAATTGTTTGAGCTTTTCCTTGCAATGTTTGGCGCTTGGTTGCTGAGGTCCTCTCCAGTTCCCTTCTCTTCCCTATCCCTGCCCTAATGTTTGCCAAATGTACGCTGCTTTTTCTTCATTGCCCGCAATGTTTTTCAGAGTTGGCCACATACGCTGACCTAAGTCGATTTGGAGTAAGTTTTTGCTGGCCAAAGTGGCATAAATGGTCAAAACTGGTGTAAGTGTCTGGGAATGCCCCCTTTTGAAAAAAAATCGGACCTAACTCACTTACTCTAGAGCAAATTTTGGGGGGGAAATGGCATTTTTTAAACTTATGCCAGAAAAAACAACATATTCCAAAAAGATTGTTGCAAGTCATGGCCAAAGTTGGGCCCTAAATATTTACTTGTTACACAAAGTACAGCACGTAGTGTAAGCAAAAAGCAGCAACTCATTCCCAAATAAAACGCTTTGCTTAAGTGCACTCTGTTTAATGCAGAACTGATTACTTTTATAGTCTAGGATTTACAACAGTTTGCTCAGCTCCCTTGTCCCCTATGATTAGCATCTATTCAAGACAAACACTTGCAGTTTACTGGCAGTTAACTGCCACTGGCAAATAGCTTCTATTAACTACAGTTTTTAAAGTTCTCAGTTTAAATCAAAATATTAAACTAAATTTTACTTTTAGAGCTTCTACTTACCCAATACTTACAAGAATTTCCCACTCTTTCCAAATTCTCAAATAAAGCACTCTGTTAAGTCACTCCATTAAGACACAATGCATAAGTGTTGGAAGACAGCCCAAACTCTAACTATTCGGAGACCAATTCGATCAGCCCTTGTTTGATTGGGTTTTGCAGCTTCTCAATAATGCAGTAGCATAAATAGGTGGTTGCTTTAAATTCTATGAGTTGCTTCTGTTAGAACAATGCAACCACTGCAAAACTAATTTTGGAAAAACTGATTTCATGTAGTAAGTTGTGCAGGGCACAAGAGGAAAATTGACTCATAAGAACATCGAACATAAGAAATAGGAGCAAGAGTAGGTCATTTGGTCCCTCGTGCCTGCTCCGCCATTTAATAAGATCAATTATATAGAATAATAATATAATAAAAGATACCTCTTTAAATCTCAATGTTGCTCTGACCTCCCTTTATCCAATCCTCTCTTGCTACAGATGTGATGACAGAGGACTGCTAACATTGTACCATTGTTTAAAAAGATAGAAAGGGAGTAATTACAGGCCAGTTAGCCTCACCTTGGTGATGGGAAAATTCTTGGAAAAAGTTCTGAGTGACAGTATTAATTGTCATTTAGAAGGACATGGATTAATCAAGGCATGGATTTGTTAAGGGAAGATTGTGTCTGACTAATTTGATAGAATTTTTTGAGGAGGTAACAAGGAGGGTAAATGAGGGTTGCATGTTTGATGTAGTCTACATGGATTTTAGCCAGGCTTTTGAAAAGGTCCCACATGGCAGATTGGTCAAAAAAGTAAAAGCCCATGGGATACAAGGGAAAGTGGCAAGTTGGATCCAAAATTGGCTCTGTGGCAGGAAGCAAAGGATAATATTCGATGGGTGTTTTAGTGACTGGAAGGCTGTTTCCGGTGGGTTTCTGCAAGGCTCAGTACTAGGCCCGTTGCTTTTTGTGGCGTATATCAATGTAGGGGGCATGATTAAGAAGTTTACAGATGATACAAAAATTAGCCATGTGGTTGATTATGAGGAAGAAAGCTATAGTCTGCAGGAATCAATGGACTGGCCAGGAGAGCAGAAAAGTGGCAAATGGAATTCAACCCAGAGAAGTGTGAAGTAATGCATTTGAGGAAGGCTAATAAGGCAAGGGAATACACAATAAATGATAGGATACTGTGAAGTGTAGAGGAACATGTGCACAGATCCTTGAAGGGAGCAGGACAGATATATAAGGTGGTTAAGAAGGCATTAGGGATACTTTCCATTATTAGTCGAGGCATAGAATATAAAAGCAGAGACGTTAGGCTTGAACTGTATAAAACATTAGTTAGGCCACATCTAGAGTGCTGCGTACAGATCTGGTCACCGCATTATAGGAAAGCTGTGATTGCACTAGAGAGGGTACAGAGGAGATTTACGAGGATGTTGACAGAACTAATGAATTTTAGCTATGAGGAAAGATCGGATACACAGCGGTTGTTTTCTTTGGAACAGATGAGGCTGAGGGAAGATAGAGTGGATAGGAATGATCTATTTCCTTTTGCAGAGAGGACAATAACCAGAGGGGATAGATTTAAAGTAATTGGTAGAAGGATCATAGGGGAGTTGTTTCACCCAGAGGGTGATGGGGGTCTGTAACTCATTGTCTGAAAGGGTGGTAGAGACTGAAACCCTCATCACATTTAACAAGTACTTGGATATGCAGTTGAATTGCTGTAACCTAAAAGGCTATGGACCAAGAGCTGGAATGTGGGATTAGCTAGATCGCTCTTTTTTGGCCGGCTCAGACATGATAGGCCAAATGGCCTGCTTCAGTGCCATAAATTTCTATGATTCTATGGAACCCCTGCCTTTGATGTATCACTTTTCCTCCTAATCATAATATATTTTACCTTCATCGTATCCATTTTGTATTTAAATACCTCCTGCTGCTGTCTGCTCTTGATCTGCCATTTTTCCATATACTTCAGCAAGACTGATCTCCTTCCAAGCCACTGAAATTAGTTTATTTGCAGTCTAACATCTTATTTTGGACTCCTTTCTGTTTTATTAATGTATATTTTCAATGTGAACTAACTTAGTTATTGTTACTATTTCACTCAACATCAGGTCATACATTTCTTGTGCTTCTTTGTGTGGAAGTAGATCTAGCACTGAATCTTTCCTTGTTGGACATATATACTGATGAGAATTATATAAAAAAAAGTATAGAAGGAAAGCAATGAAAGAATTGTATAATGCTGAGGGGGATAATAAATAAGATGGATATTCTACAAAAACATTTTATGAGCACATAATTAAAAGAAGTCAAAAAAGAGTTGGAATAATTTTAAGCTGAAAGTGCCCATCTTTACTTCACAGCAAGGGAATAGGGAAAGTAGCACAAGAGTCAAAGTGACACTGTAGGAATATTGGAGGTAGTTGTGAAAAAGGATGTCCAGAAACGATTTGGAAAGGGCGGGTTGTAGTTGACTAATTGAATTTAATTTTTTGAGGAAATCATAGAGTGGAAAGATGAAAGTAATGCAATGAATGTTGGGTGTATGGATTTGTAGAAGGAATTTGATAAGATGCCTCTCAACAGATGTATTACAAAAAAATAAGGCATATTGCATTGAAGGGGCTGTAGTTACAGGAATATAGGGCCCACTAGAGGATATAAAGTTAATAGTCGGGATAAATAGAAGTTCTTCTGCTTGACAGAAAGTCGATAGGCGGGTGTTGGGACCACTTCCCTTATGTAAAATACTTGAATGTAAGCACAAGTGGAATAAAAGTTTGCTAATGATACCAAATTAGATGACATGGCAAACTGTGAAGCAAGAGGATTTGATCAGGTTAGTGGAGTGGGCTGATGGGTGTCTGATGATTTCAATACAGAGAAATGTGAAGTAACAAGTATTAGGGAACAGAACAATTAAAAGGAAGTACACTTGAAATAAAAAATTCTTAACCGGATGGAAATCTCTACATGCAGATATATCAGTCTTTAAAGTGGCATGTAGGTGAAAATGGCCATACAAAGACAATTGGGATCTGAGTTTTATACATGGGGGCATTGAATATAAAAGTAAGGAAGTGATGATAAATTTGTATAAGACTTCAGTTCGACCACAGTTAGAATACTTCGTACAGTTCTAATGTCGGACAGATATTAGAGCCATGGAAAAGGTATAGCAAAGATTCACTTGAATGATATGAGTAATTTTCCATTGGAACAAAGGTGGATATGAGGGAATCTAATAGAGGTTTTCAAATGAAGAAAGACTTTGAGAAGATTAACAGCAAGAGAAAAGAAAAACAGTCAAACATTGGTGGTGGTCATAGACCGGTGGTAGTGGAGCGGCTGCCCATTATATTCAATAGAAAGGAAAATCAGGTGGAGTATATAATGGTGGCCCATCCACTACTGCCCATTGTGACCCACAAAGTTGAATTTTACCCCCCATGATTCCATGGCAAGCAATTAAGCTGTAATGTACAGAAAGACATTTTGAGGGCCATTTTTGGAGCGGGCACTTTAAGGGGCACTAGTTAAGCCGGTTTGGCCAGGCACCAATGTGAGGAGCGTACGTCGCACACGTCCCACCCATTGGTGCATGGAAATCTCATCGGGATCCTACAATGGGTGTAGTTCTCCAATTTCAATAAGGCTCCCACCTATTTTGGGTGGGACACTGGATGCATATGTTGAAGCCAGCCCAAAGATTGCATCGGACGTGCCTCTCGTGAGATCTCGGCTGGGTTCATGTCTCGCCGAGTTTCATACCATTGCCACCCTGTTCTCATCAGGAAATGGAGCTCACAGCAGACAAAACTCAGTCCCAAAGACGCAGATTGGAAGTCCATAACTACAGTGTTAATTTCAAGCCAACAGTGCCAGATAAATACTAGCTGTTGCAAATCCAACCTTCCCGGCCATGAGCTAGCTCTGTTCATGTATGTGCAGAGATCTACATGAGGGAGGTTAATTTTGCAGCCCTTTGCCCAAGATGCTGAGAAAATTTGTAATATTTCCTCTCAGCTATCGCAGCATAGACCAGGAATTTAACCCAAGACCTTCTGGTGTATATGCCTATTGATATCAACATACGTTTCACAAAAGAATGTGTTACCAACTCTGGCTGAGATTTGGCAGTCAATAATTTGTATTTAGTGCACTTCGTACCAAAAAACAATGTTACTTGAAAACATAATGCGCCTGAAATTCACCAGGATGTAAGGTCCGCCTATTTCTCGGCGGTATTCCGGCGGTGTGTTGTTTAAAACAGCTGGAATACCATCGAGACCGAAGAGCTCTAGTTTGGTGAATTTTTTTTTGGTGGTTTGCAAGCGGTATACGAGCGGTGTGCAGTGGACAGTGCGACACTGCACTGTGCATGCGCAAATTTTTTTTTTGCATTTTTTTCACAGATACTTTTCCCCCAGGATTTCGGAGGTCAGGGGTCACCTGCGCATGCGCAGAGAGTTGAAGTCGAGGGAGAGAGAGTGGCAGCAAAGCATTTGCGGGTCAGTTGTTTTCGTCAGAGATTCCAGAGTCAAATAATATTAATAACAAATAATAATTATGCAAGATCAACAATAATACATATTTTATGAATCAAAAATCATATAATAAATATAATAAATATAAATATAATGGAAATGCTGAAAAAGAAGTTGAAACGCAGGGACATCGAGAAGAACGGGAGGTTGAGGGCACTCACTTCCGTCGAGACGGAACTACCTGCCCCGCCGTAGAATATCAAGGAGAGATACTCCGACTTAACGAAGGGTGGTCATGGAAAGCAAAGGAGTACAAATGAATATGGAACGAGATCGGGGAGGCTGTCTCCTCCACAAGTACAATGGTACGCACTGGGGAAAGGTGTCGTAAGAGGTAGATCGACCTGGTGAGGGTAGCAAGAGTAAGTAATGATTTTGTTTATACACCCCCCATGTGCCATGTACCATGTAAATGTAGGTTCAGTGTCAAACAGATGATGTTATTTATCCCAAGGTTACGGCGATGTATTTATGCTTTCAGGCAATGACAAGAGGATTAACGCAGTGTTTTGATGTGTGTGTGTGTGTGTGTGTGTGAACCTGTGTGTCTGCGATGTTAAATGGATTGAAGATTTTTACTTTCATCTACTTCACTTTCTGCAGAAGAAGACATCTGCAATAGCAGTGGATCAGCGGCATACGGAGGGAGGACCCCCAACGCAAGAACCCTTGATGGAGATTGAGATCCATGTCCTGTTGCTGGTCGGGGATAGCAACTGTGCACCACCGGTTTTGGAGCTGACCCACCTACACAGGATGGTCAATTCAGTACAATCCCCGGTCTGTGTTGCAGTCCTGTAATGTAACGTAATGTAACTCTAACTGTAATATTGGCCTCATGTAATGTAATGTAAGTTTATTGCACTGTAATGTTGGGCTCATGTGATGTACTGCAATGTTGGGGGCATGTAACGCAATGCATATATGTATTGTCTGTTTGCATTATGTAATGCGGTAATGCAGCAGTGGTGGGCATTTAAGTAAGACTGCGCTACGTCACTGTACTCATATACTCATGTAACCCTGACCCCTCCCCTGGTGCCAAGCACTTTTAAATGTTGTTTTGTACTTCCAGACGCAGAGGATTCAACCAGATCTCCACAGAGAGACCAGATGACAGGCCCGCTGCCTCCAACTCTCGTGTCACCCAGCCTTCTCCCGACTTCACCCCTGTCAGAGATGATGAAGAGGAAGAGGAATAGCCGCTGATCCTGGAGCCAATGGAGTTGGAGGTGGGGATGGAGATGGAGGAGGATACACCAGCTCCATGTGGGACAGCTGGAACGTCCTCCACTACAGACTCTATATTTAGGGGATACCCCCATGCCTCCTCAGATTCTGTGGGACCAAGCGGTGTGCAGCAACGCACCCCCAGCATTGCAGCGTCTTTGCCGCAGCGACGGAGATTGGTGCAGAAGAGATCCATTGCTGCAAGACAGATAGGCGCGTACCAGGACATGGTGTGTCTGTCACAGGCCAGCATCGACATAGGTCGAGAGCTGTTCAAAGCCATGACTACGATAGCCGGAAACATCGCGGCGCTATCAGAACGATAGTTGGACGACATGTCGCGTTTGATCACCACGATGGAGCGAACTGCTGACTCCGTCGATGCCATGTGGCAAGCGACGGGATCAGGACATGGTGCGGATTCCCCCCGTGCCATAGTAGTCGGGTCGACAGCACCTGAGGGTGGGGAGCTGCCAGCAGCTTCCAGCCCTGAAGCCGTGCCTTCCACATTGCGAGCTTCTTCTGAGACCCCATTCATTGCACATGCAATGTCTCACCCCCAACGACAGTACCAATATAAATACCTTTCCCACTGTAAATCGCACTGGAAAGTCACTGTTCACCTCAGAGATACTGCTTTTGCTGACTGTTCCCGATTTCAAAATGGCGGCACCAAGCATTACCGCCCATTCCTGCCACTTAAGATTGAGTAAAACCACCTTTTCCAGGACGGACGTCAGTGGTATGTCATCAAACTTGCACTTTTTGGGCGGTATACGGGTGGTCTACATGGCGGACGGTGTGCATACCGCTCAGCGGTATGTCAATGATGAATCTTCCCCTGAGCGGTATGTTGGTGGTATGCACCTATTTTTTGATCAAACTTACATTTTTTGGCAGTAAGCGGGTGGTAAGTGAATGGTAGTGGCTGGTATGTCGATGAATTTTGGGCCCTATATTTCAGTCAAAATGTTGTGCTTTAAGCTGGAGTTATATTGTGCTTGGTACAAACTCAAAACTTGTGTGAAGCAGTCTCCTGCAGATGGTCTCATACCTCAGGCTTTTGGGCACTTGATCACTCCCTTTGTATGCTGTCACTTTTCCCCAAAGTGATAGTACAATGGTCTCAATGTGCTCAGATTAGGCATTCTATACAAATGAAAATAAATGGGGCATAGTTTTGATATACAAGATTTCTATGGTAGATAACATATACTTTGAGTTTAAGTCAGCTGTACAAGAACTACTGGGGCTAGCCATAGGAACCCTACAAATACTGAATGTGTTTCTCATCACAATGTCCTTTATGTACAGCAATATATACTACAGTACATGCTGAGTGATGGAGATAAAATGGGACAGATGGGAAGTTCGTGATCAGATTAGCAGTTTGATAGTTCCATTAAAACTACCAATTGCAACATAGATCAATCCCTGCCCTCCGACAGTATCAAAACATCTGCAAATAGACAAGTCTTGTGAAGAGAGCCATGAATTACACCCCATAGATTCTTTGCTAAAAGGTATTCTGGATAGTGATTTACTCGTTAAATTAAGTGACTATTCCCAAAGGTTTCGAACAAAGGTGACAGGATGAAGAGCAACACAACTTCAAAGCAGCAATCTATACAGAGCAAGTCTGTTTTGGAGACAATATTTTTCCTGCATCACAGATGTCAGTGAAAATTATAAGGGACTGCAAGGGTAATAGTGCATGAAACCCTGTACAAGAATAAATCAGTATGCAGAGCTCAACATACCAAAAGACAGACATTTCCTCCAGATATGACTGCTTATTTGAGACCTTATGATTGTGATTTTGATGTCAAATGCATGGGAGAAACAAAGTGGCCACTCCACATAAGTACACAATGGTAGGCATGAGCTGGAAAGTAACCCACCCCATGCTATTTGGGGAATGGATTTTTTTCCCCAGCCTTACTCTTTCTAAATATAACCTCATTTTGTGCTGTGGGCATCAGTGCACTCGAAACTGGATTTAGACTGTGCAATTCTCTTAGGACACCATTAACTGCCAGAGGAAAGAGACTTTCACCCAACAGTCTAAGTTGGGCTCAAATCCACAATCAAAAAAGAGGAAAGCTGTGATAGAACCCATGGAACGATCCAGTCCCAGCTCCCATCATTAACAATGCATATTATTCCAGTAGCGGCTCATGTTGGATTGGATTTGTTCAATCACAGGAATTTAAGAATACACCGGACTGGAAGAGACGGTTTCAGTCTATTTGGCAGGGTAAAGAGTTCAGAAACAACATACAGAGTTGGTTCATTACCTATATCCTTCAATTGAATTTCTCCCCCAATGCACAGCTCTCTGAGCAGCGCACACCTACCTGGCAGTCCATTCTAAACATTCATCTCCCTCTGTATGAAATAATTACATCTCATCTGTACATTCTCTTTGAGTCTCATCCTTGAAATTTCAGCCAATTTCATATCCGTTTCCAGGGTCTGCCCTGAATACTTACAGCTGGACCTAAAAGCCTTTCATGTGGAACTTTGTTAAATGCCTCAGTATTTTGTCATAGGGCTAAGAATAGTCCAATTGAGTTGTCAAATGCTTTTGGGAGTCTCAATATGTTATGTCACAGGGCTATCAATAGTCCAATTGAGATATCACTTTCTCAAAGAAGTCAAAAAAAAGTTGGTCAGTCAGGATTTTCCTCTTCTGAATCCACCTTGTGACCTCTCGTATAGCACAGTGCACTTGTGAAGAGACATTTCTTGACCTGGTCAAATCCTGGGAAAGATTAAGTCCAAGTTATACATTTTCTCTGTTTATGTTAATATTAGGTATCAAAAAAGTACTGAATGAAAAATTGTTTATTAAGAAGAGAGACATGATTGCACCCTAACTGGACTAGGAAGAAGCAAATTTCACATTTCTTTTTCCATAGCTAATTATGCTCAGTGCAACATGGTGACACTCTGCATTAACCAGTCAATAAGAACATAAGAAATAGGAGCAGGAGTAGGCCATTCGGCCCCTAGAGCCTGCTCCACCATTCAATAAGATCATGGCTGACCTTCTACCTCAACTCTACTTTCCTGCACTATCCCCATATCCCTTGATTCCCTTCCTAGCCAAAAATCTATCGATCTCTGTCTTGAATATACTCAATGACTGAGCCTCCACAGCCCTCTGGGGTAGAGAATTCCAAAGATTCACCACCCTCTGAGTGAAGAAATTTCTCTCATCTCAGTCTTAAATGGCCGACCCCTTATTCTGAGACCAATAAGCCAGGCCTTGAAGTAGTTGAAAATTGTCAAACATTTATTGTTTCTTGTATAGAGATCCCAACTAGCCATTAGGAGTAGTTAGCGAGCAGAGCGCGGGAGAGGGTTTTTTAAATTTTTGAAATAAAGGACGAGTTACCCCAGCACCCACTCCAATATTGAGAGGAGCCGGGAAATAGTACGTAGCGTGGAAGGACCTGAAGGAATATGATAAAAATTCGCTTAAAGAAAAGGAAATAATTTCATCCTTTCCTCATTGTAAATTGAATCTATGCATCCAACTCTCTGGGTTTATGCTGAACTTAGTACAAGCTACCGCAAGGCATGAGTGTGCTGTGTGGAATTATTCCAATAGAAAGTGGCAGGATGACAGCACAGCAAGTAACTAAAAGAGAAAAGAGAGAAAAAATGAGGCAATGAATGCACACGTTTCTTTTGTTTCATAATTTTACCCAACAGGTCAATTATATATCAGTTCACATAGAACGTGATCTTTACGAACACTGTCTGAATGATTAGAGATATCCCTGAAGCGCCCTGAAGTATCACTGAAAACTCCAATAGACTTACTGCCATAACACAATCGCATGAGAGGGTGCAAAAGGGCAATACACTGCACGTGGCATAAAAAGAGAATATGAAGAGCGAAGGAAATGTTCAAAATGGTCTTGTTTCTAGCACTGCCATTGTAAAGTCATTACAGTGTGGAAAACTGCTTTTGTGGATTCTCTCTGTTGTACTGGCTCACTATAAATGGCGGAGAAATGAAAAATAAAACTGTAGGCCAGTCAGCACCTGAAAGCAAGAGCAAAACACAACAGGTTAACACTTTGGCTGGGACCATTTATTATGCTCTTTATAAAAGGAGAGGCATCATATTTGCCCTGATTGGACTTTAGATTAAACATTGTCCCCTTACCTATAGTTTTATCTGGAACTACACAACAAGGGAATTACACCAGGTTTAAAATGTCTGATGCAAATCTCCTACTGATTTTAATTGAAACAAAATACTTAGTGCATGCATTAAGCAATTATTTAGAGGAAAATTTTCATCTTTGCCGAGGAAAGGGTTAACGACATTAATATTTTCGTAAATTTAAACAGCCACCATGGACGATGGTGGCAGGCACAATTTTCTTGTGGTCAATTTGAATTCAATACTTCAAATGACAGAAAACCAGCCAAACACAACACATCTGCAATAAAGCTATTTTCACACTTCTCAGTTAATGCAATTATCACTTAAA
This sequence comes from Pristiophorus japonicus, assembly GCF_044704955.1. NCBI lineage: Eukaryota > Metazoa > Chordata > Chondrichthyes > Pristiophoridae > Pristiophorus > Pristiophorus japonicus. The sequence continues at coordinate 45,710,467 of NC_091990.1, forward strand.
TGATGCAAAAAGATTCAAGTGGAGAATATGGAAAACTCTGTCTTTGTGGCTCACTGCCTCATTTGGAAAGTCTGGTTTACAGACTGGGACATGAGATACTGCAGCTGAAGTGATAGAAAGAAGGATTTTATTTTTGGTGCCACATGCTAAAGAACTAACTTACTATGAGAGAAAAGAGCATGGCAGAACACAAGGTCAAATACAATGAGGGCCTAGAAAAAGAAATTTGACAAGGTGAGGCCATTCTGTTACTGTGAACTAGCAGCAAAGCATAGATGATATGGTCTTGAAAGATATATATCATTTATGAATTTGAAGCATTACCTTTTGATGATACATAGGGGGTAACAAGGAGCAACTTTCCAATCGAGAAACCCAGAAGAACAGGTTTCCTCAGGTCCCGCCGAATTTAATGGCAGGACCTGATGAACATATTTTGTCTCTGCTTCATGGTCGCAGTAGGCGAGATTGACAGACTGGATGGCTTTTGGGCGGGCAAGCCTTCGGCACCAGACCGCAGCCAGGGAGCGTAGAGGAGGGAGGTATCTGAAAGGCTGGGGTGGTGAAGATCAGAAAGGTTGGGCGGAGGGGTAGGTGAAGCAGGTAAACTGAATCCAACAAGTGGAAAGGCACTTACCGCCTGTATCTAGCAGTCCTTTCTCCCCTTTAGCTGCTGGGTTTCCCGATATGTAGGAAACCCAGCCAAACAAGGTTACATTTAAAATGGTGGTTAATTCTGAGGAATGCAGCCTCATTATAATATTTAAATGACCAACCCCGCCTCCTGTGAGCTGGTTGGTTGCCCCTCCCCGTAGTCTCTGTTATAACCGGAAGTGCATGGGTTGGAGGCTGATTTCAGATTTTTAACGTTTATACACCACCCGACTCAAACCCACCCGTTTTTAGGGTTGAAATTCCCTTAACTGTTTCTGCAGGATTGGATTCCTGTCTAGCACCATTTTGTAGGACTTGAAAACGAGTCTGAGCTCACTATATTTTATTTGCATTATAGAATAACATTCACGTGGCCCCTTAAGCAGTTCTATTACGTAAATATATTCATGCTGAATATAAGTTGCGGACTCACTTTTCATTTACCCTCCTCTCTGTGCAACACTGCATGATTTTCTCTGGGCAGCCCTTTACCAAATCTTTTACTGGTATCTAAGAATCTAATTTCTTCGCACAATTTCATGAAAACTTGGAGTAGCAGGAACAAATGAGAAGTCTATTACCACTTTATAATTAGGTTTTGCTCAGCTGTGCACTCAAAACTTTCCATTATTCATAATATCCAAAGCAACGTATAGCCTTTAATACCTTGCTGCATTAATTGACCAGTGGAATATGGGCATTGAAAATGCCTGGGAGAAATTGCATTCAGTTTGATTGGAGTCTAACAATCTTCAGGGGTACGAGTTCAAGGCAAAGTTTCATCTTTATATAATTTACTTCATCATTTAGGCCAATCCTTGATATGTGGTGACAGTCACATGCACCATAAAAAAATCTGTTAACGATCGCCAGGTCAAGATCGCGAGAACTGTGTGTAAATATATCCCCACATCGGTTCTTTGGAACAGCGTTTGTGTATTCTCCTGCACATCAGAAGATATTTCAGTTTTAATGCGATATTCTTTTCTGCCATTTCAGGTTTTTGCTTGAACTCTGAACCGCATTGGTGCCTTGTATTGTAAGATGGCTACTGTAACTCCTGGGGGAGGTCTATTCATTTCAATAGGAGTTGACACTTCCGACTGGACTGGGGGCTGAGCTGGAAATGCCGGAGCCAGGAACACTACCTTTAGCATATCATTATCACAAGGGTCAATGGAAGATAAATCTGGCTTTATTCAGTGATGATAAGCATCTAAATTTAATGGAAGATCTTCCATAGTTTGATATTACTCAGCATTTTCCATATCAGTTACAGTAAAAAATATTTTTCCACTGTAGGGGAATTTTTCTGCTCTGGTGTCTTAAAATACTTAGCTTTACTTGTAGACCAAATTTTGAGACTATTATTTAAAAGATCCTATGTGTAAAGGAGTCTATATCCACCAGGAAATCATCATCGGTCTCAAATTGTGTGCTGGATGGGTAGTGCCCCAAACATTTAATCCATCATGGCCACATTTTAGTAATTTTCATCTTTGACATTGAGCAACAGAAATGAATATTTAACATGCCTTCACTAATGTGCCCATTTTTCATATCCACTGCATGTGGGAGGAAGATGCTGGAAAGTGCTTTTGCATACCACCAAGTTGGGAAATTCTACATTGAGCAAAATATTTTTTTTATGGCCCTCGAGTACTGACACACCATGGGGTGGCACTTAATGACGAATGGGAAGTTAACAAAAAGAACAAATTTGCATTTATATAGCACCTTTCCCAACCTCAAGAAGTTCTAAAGTGCTTTTCCAGCAATGAAGTATAATGATACAAATAAACTAGTTTTTTTTAAAAAGGAAAAGCTCAGTGATAGGGCACCAATTTTCTGACTTACCCACATTTCCCTGTTTAATACATTTGGTATGGGAATTCTATGCAGCTGCAGAGGCAGAGAAAAGATTAAATTCACTCGAGGGTCGCCATTGTCGATAGCACTATGATTGTAACCCCACTGGCTAGTTTATCATGAGGCGATATCTAGACACACCTCAAACAACTGTAAAGAATTATGATGAACTTTAACATCTTTTTGTCTATTTTAGTCCTTTTGTTGATCGAGTTGTGTGTCTTTGTTTAGAGAGTTAGTGCTGATGATATCACAAGGGAAATTAGCATAGTTGAGTCATTGGACTGGACAGTGTGGTAATATTCAATTAACACACAAACACACATCAGATACAGCAGAAGCACTCCCAAGCTAATGTTTCTGTTAATGGAGAATAATAACTGAAGTTAATTATGATATCCATTTTTGTAATGTGTGCAGGACTCTGCTTTTAGCATAATCCATTTTTCTAAAGCTTTCAAACAAGTTCAGATTTCTATAATATTATTTTTTTTCACACTGATGACTGAAGTAATAGCTCATTTGCAGTGGAAATTACTTCCCTGATGGGCAATAATACAATAACTAGGAGCAAGGCTTTAGTGGCCTGCTATATGTTGAAGTGAGAGAGGCTTGTTTGCAAGGTTTATAACTAATTTTGTGGAGTGAATTGATGCTTTGCCAAAGTTGCAGACAGAGAAGGAAAAAAGGGGAATTGCAAATCTGATTACACTCACTTCACACTGCAGTGCTCACCAACATTGCTTTTTCAAGTGCTGTTTATTAGATTGGGAGTTAGTGCTAACAAAAACTCCTCCACAACCCCATTTGAATTATACAAAAGTAATTCAAATTTCTAAGTCACATACAACTTAGGCTGTCATGTTAACTGGGGCATTTTCGCACTGAAATGATGTCTACTCTGCACTCAAATTCTAAGTGAAACTTCATTCTTGATCAGAACCGTTGCTAAAATGTTCTCGCAAAGTAGGTCGCAAGAGCCCAGCCCCTTCCCAAAAGATTAACGCTCAACATTTGCAGAAAATATTAGGAGCTGGCTAGTAAGAAAATGTAAATGTGAGAGGTGACCCAGCAATGCATTACACCCCAGAGCAATGGAATTTTTATTCGTGGCTTTACTCTGAGCTCAACATCCCATGGGGAATGCATCAAGTCATCACCCAGGCCTGATTCTTGCTTAACGTTCCTTTATTTAAATGTTCTATTTTGGCAAATGCATCCACCTCCTCAACACTCAGCTTTATTTCTTGCAAACCAGCCCATACCATTGACCTAAGCCTAGGTGCTGGCCTCGACCCTGATCGGTCCATCACACTTGGCCCTGCCAGACCCAAAGCTCAACCTTCCCCTTAACTCATGAGAAATGCCGTGGGTAATTCATTGATATTTGTTATTAGGAATTGCTGGCGGACCCCATTCTAAGATATAACAAATTGCTGCAGAAAGATGGAAGTAGTAATGATGTTGTGAAAGTACTAGGATGTCTCTGAGGTTGTTGGCTAATCTTGGTAGTTTGCATTTTCAAATGATAGACAGCAGGAATCAGTTACGTGCACTGCTTTAGACCCAAGGGATCATACCACACAAAAAGCAAGTATTTATCAAACTCGAACTGAAATTGCACTGAGATTTTCTCTGGGGTATATGATTAGAACAGTCTTGATGATTAAGATATATTTGAATCCTGACAACAATGATCACCAGAAGAATGGATGATTATGAAACATTTTGTAACCTTTTAAAATAGCTTCATTCATTTGTAAACTGTCACTTTCATATACATCATAATTCCTCATGGGAATACTTTTTGAGCTAATCTTGCCTAGTTACAGTCACTATAGAACCAGATTTCATTGCAGTTCAACTAATTTGATTCAACTGTGGAGATCCATCATTTGTTTCTCCTCTCCGTGCAGCAACCACGAGAAGAAAACTGAACCACCAAACTGGAATAAGCTAGCCTTCGCCAGTAGATTACCCCTGTGCTGATACGATCAGAGAAAGAGTGAGACCAGCAGGGGATTCCAGGCAGGCCAGGCTGACCAAGGGGTTCTCTGTGCCCTCCCAACAGCAACCATGCCTCCATATCTGCAGAGAGAGGCAACATGCCTGACTTCACCAGGAGTTCTGTTCCTCTACTCAAAGGGTGACTGCACCATCAGACCGCTGGTGGCATCACTTCAAGATGTGAATGCCTGATTAACCATTATGCAGGAAGGTACATCAGAAGCACCTAAATAACAACACGTCATGCTTTACTAATTACAACATTAAGGAAAGCACGTCAGGGTTCTCTGTTTGGCCAAATCTGCCAAGATGCTGAACATTTCTGCAGGCCCTGGAAAACCTACCTGGGAATGGCCATGGGAATGTGTGCCATTTGCCAGCAAAGCTACTGTGGTTACCATTCAACATAGTGTTTGCACATGCATAGTGACAGTAATGGTCAGCTGTGGCCTAAAACCTGGCCGCGACAGTTCTTATCTATGGGATAGGATACTGTGGAGCAGCACCGAGAGCAACATAGGCACAATAGGAATTGCTGGACAAAGAAGACCAAGCTCCATCGAGTTCACCTTCTACTCACTGGATTAACCGAGTGGGTAAAATTGTGGCAGATGGAGTTCAATGTGGGAAAGTGTGAGGTCCCCACTTTAGACCCAAGAAAGACAGGTCAAGTATTTTCTAAATAGTGAGAAGTTAGGAACTGTGGATTTAGGGGTCCACGTACAGAAATCACTAAAAGCTGGTGAACAGGTACAAACAATAATTTTAAAGGCTAATGGAATGTGAGCCTTTATCTCAAGGGGGCTGGAATACAATGGACTCGAATTTATCCTACAGGTGTATAAAGCTCTGGTTAGATTGCATAAGAACATAAGAATTAAGAGCAGGAGTAGGTCATTTGGTCCATCGAGCCTGCTCTGCCATTCAATGAGATCATGGCTGATCTTCTGCCCCAACTTCACTTTCTTGCACTATCCCCATATCCCTTGATATCAAAAATTCTATCGATTTCTGTCTTAAATATACTCCGTGCCCTCCGGGGGTAGAGAATTCCAAAGATTCACCACCTTCTGACTGAAGAAGTTTCTCCTCATCTCAGTCCTAGATGGCTGGCCCCTTATTCTGAAACTGTAACTCCTGGTTCTAGACTCCCCAGCCAGGAGAAACATCCTTCTGTCAGGACCTGTAAGAATTGTGCATGTTTCAATTATGTATGCTTCAAAACTCGAGAGAATATAGGCCTAGTCTACTCAATCTCTCCTCATAGGATAATCCCTCCATCCCAGGAATCATTCTGGTGAATCTTTGTTGCATCCCTCTATGGCAAGTATATCCTTCCTTAGGTAAGGAGACCAAAACTGTACGCAATACTTCAGATGTAGTCTAACCAGGGCCCTATATAATTGCAATAAGACATCTTTACTCTTCTACTCAAATCCTCTTGTAATAAAAACCAACATAACATTCGCTTTCCTAATTGCTTGCTGTATCTGCAGGTTAACAATCTACTCTATCAAAACATCTCATCATCTTGAAAACCTCCATTAGGTCACCTCTTAACCTTTGTTTCAAGGAGAACAGTCTTAATTTTTCCTACATCTCCTCATAACTGACGTCCCTCATCCCTGGTAAAATTCTGGTAATCCTCCTCTGTACCCTTTCTAAGGGCTCTACATCTTTCCTGAAGTGTGGTGCCCAGAGTTGTCCATAATACGCCAGCTGAGGCCTAACCAGTAATTTTTAAAGTCCTAGCATGATCTCTTTGCATTTATATTCTATTCCTCTATTTATAAAGCCAAGTAACCACCTTATCCACTTGCTCTGCCACCTTTAAGGATTTGTTTCTATGGACACCAAGGGCACTCTGCTCATCTACACCTACCATAATCATGCCATTTACAGTATACTGGGCTGAATTTTCAATCTTCTGCCACCCCTGTTAGCACCCTGGAGGAGCGGCAATGGCGGGCGGTCAGCTTCCTGTGCCACGCTGGGACTTTTGGTGCCGGTTTTGCCGGGGCGTGGAGCATTACCACCCGGAAGAGGTGAGCCGGTGTGCAATGCTGTTTTGGTGCCATTAGTTCTGGCAGGAGGCCCCAATGTAGTGTGGCCGTAGTGCCATTGCAGCCAGGACAGCTTTCACTTAAAGCAAGGCTTTCTTTTCAGAAAGCAGTGCAGTCCCTTAAAGGAGAACTGCCTTCTGAAATGAAAAAAAAAAATCATGTTAAGATAGGCAGTTTTCACCCCTTACTGCTCAATTGCCATCTGGAAAAATAATTAACATTACAAAGAATTTCCAAATGGGTGTCTTCAGCTTTTCAGCTCTGAATTGCCTTCCGCACCTTAAACAATGCTAAAAATGGCACAGCAAGCCAAGGAAGGGGCACTCAGGGTCTCACATGCAGCACTCCAGCTGCAAGTGAGGTCCTCTACCCACAGGGGCTAGGAGGCTCTCCAGCAAGAATGGTATGGGACCAGATCACCTAGGCCATCACTGCCAGCAGCGTTGCCCCCATGACCTGGCTCCAATGTCCAAAGAAATGTCATGACCTCAGACCAGTGGTCAAGGTCAGTGAATGCATCTTCAAAAGCCATATCCTACCAACTGTACCACTAATTTACACACTTATCAATGCACGGTTTCCCCCCAATTCACTCACCTACCAACAATTTGTACCAAACACGAGGCATACCTCCCATTCCTAGCTTCAGCTCACTCCCTTGGAGGAAACAGTGCAGGACATTCTTAGCAAGGGCATGGCTGAGACCTTGGCCAGTGGCAGGGCTAAAAGGATACAAGTTGTTGGTATTCTCATAAATTATCCTCCTTCTCGCATGATGATGGGGATGGAGATGGAGGAGGAAAAAGAGAAACATCATCAATCAATTTCACATTCCCAGCCACTAGCTCCTCAAGGTCGACCACCACGGCCATTTGCAGTTTCTTCCACTGAAAGTCAGCAGCCTTCCACCAGCCATGCGGCAGCCATTGGGGAAACACTGCATGACATCTGTAGAATAGACAAAGACACACACAAGGCAGTCACTAAAGGAATGGAATAGGGTGATTAGTTGAATTCTTGATGTCGTATTGGATGGACAGATGTATAAAGTTGGATTGGAAAGTTTGCTTTGTGGTGGCTTTTATTTCAGCATTATGGCCACGAGGATGCCGTGATGGTCAGTAACAAGGGGAAGGCAAGGTGTGGGACTAATGTTGAAATTGAAACTGGGGTTGTGGTCACTGGTACCGTAGGTAGATGATTCCATCCCAGATATTCCGGCCAGAAAGGGGCTGTCTGGATTGCACCTTCCTTCTGTGCCTTCCTCTTCCCTCTGCGAGTAGGTACTGGAAATCTGAAATAAAAGCAAAACATGCTGGAAATACTCAACAGATCAGGCAGCATCTCAAACTCTATTTCTCTCGCCACGGATGCTGCCTGACCTGCATGTCCCTTTAAGATGTGTGTGTCCCTTTAAGAAGTGCTGACAGCATCTCTGTCTCGCTTTTCAGATTGAGCTTCGGACCCACTGCTAACTCAGCGTTGAAGTCCAAGTTTGCAGAGCATGGCGTTAAATCGACGTTGCATGCCGTCTGACATCACGCTCTCCATATTTGCCTCTCCAGGGCCAGCGCTGCTGTGAGCAACATCTAGGCCCTCACCAAAATGGCGGTTACTGAGTCCCGCCCCACAGAAGGATGTTAGACTGGCAGCCACCATTGTTTGCCAGGACTGCGACGCTAACTTGTGACAGTAAGGTAGGGAATTTTTGGGCCATGGAACCAAGGCAGGTAAATAGAGTTGAGACACAGATCAACCATGATGTAATTAAGTGACGGAACAAGCTCGAAGGGCTGAATGGCCTACACCTATTCCGATATTCCTTGCTACCAATGTAGTAGTTGCATGATGCAACAATAATGCAATTATTGACTGATCATGGCAATCAATCTCTATAATTTAGACTACAGACAGAGATATGAGGTGAGGAAAACCTCCAGTTTTGGAAAGCTTTTGGTACCGGAGGCACAAAGTCACTTGTTCCTCTCAACCATGCTACACTTAACATTTCAGCTTTCAAATTACTCATATACTGTATCCCAAATGATAATTTTCTGGAAGTAATCTAATTTGCCTTTAAATAAATCAATATTATCTGGTTCCACCAGCTCCCTTGGGAGACTGGTCCATAGATTTACCACTCACACACTGAAATAATGCTTTTGCAAAGCTGTTTTGGATTTATGCATGTTCAAGCACAAGCCGAGCCCCCCTTACAATCATCTTGTGTAATGTCACTTCACGTGCGGCAGTTAAAGAGGAGACAAAGGGGGAGAAATTCAGTTCAATTGCGCCTCCCGTTACAACCCGCTTGGCGCACTAACGGGGCGCAAATGACTTTGCGATTGGGCGCAGTGCGCCAACGATTACCGCTAAATTTGGTGGGAGTTTAGCAGCGGTGGTCACCCGTAGCGCACCGCTCCGCTACACCGCGCTGCTGACATCATCACCGTGTGCAGTGCACCATTAGCGCCCCGGACCCTAAATTGGGTATTGCCCCCCGTAGCTACGCCGGGCGATGACGGCGACAGTTTCAGGGGATGCGTACCGGGCAGCCGGCTGCTCACGGGGTGACAGTTAAAGGGGAGGTGTGCTGTTTTTAAAAAATAAATTGCCGATTTTTTTGTGCGCCCTATTGGCACTTTGGACGCGGGATCTGTGCCGTGATTGGTCAACCCGGCACTCTGCTTGAGTGCCGGGCTGTTGACGCAGCACCTCCGCTCCTCAGTGGTCCAGGTAGGACATTTTTCTGGCTGCAGATTATGCAGCTTGGACCCTTCCCTTTAATTCAGTGAAGAGCCCCTTTTACGTGGTAGTGCTACGTGGCCCAGTACGTAGCGATGTGCCCTGCTCATGAGGCATTAGCCCCACTACAACCCCAGATGGTGTGGTCCTGAATTTTTAGCTGAAAGTCCTGGGCTGCTCAGTCATTTGTCTGCACTTAGATTTGCGCCTAGTGTCCCTTTCACTTCATCTTTGCCTACCCGGTTTTAATCTCCTGCCTCTTTAGCTTTGAAAAAGGCTGCTGATAGTTTAAGATGCCTTTTAATGCTCTCAAAATATTCTGAATTTTTATCCCCTTCCGTTAATGATTCTTTTCATTTTGACTTTTACACCATTTTTCTCTTCTACCAGTGAAGTCACCCCTAGACAATTGCATTTTGCACCTGTAATTATAAACAATTATGCAAATGACCATAAAGCATTAATTGGATGTAATTTGCAATTTAGATTCAGGTGGATCGTAAAACATTGCAAAACAAATTAGAACTGATGAACACCTGACTACAAAACTCGCCCCAATATCTATGCTTAATATTTAAATAAGAAAACTGGTAAGTCACATTGAGTTAGTTAAAGTAATCACATTCTTGGTAGCGACTAAAAGTGTAAGTCGTTGGATTGGCATTCAATCTTAATATCCTTTAGAGGTGAGTTGCCATGGTACTCAGCTTAATTACAATATAGAATGGACTTCTAGTGAATGAATGCTTCATCTCAGGGGACTAAAAAAGAATGGATATAAAATTCTCACCTCAAAAAAAACATGCCTTATTTAGATCAGTCTAGCAACAAGATGTCTGGTTTGATGCATTGATAGCTGCTGGGAGAACTCAGAGCTTGATCCTAGATTATTTTAGCAATCCCGACTGAATAAAGAGCAACGTGTCGATCATGCGTTGGCTGAAAATAAAAAAAGAAACGAGAAAGAAAATTAAGTAAGTGACCACTTTCTAGAATTATGTACAAAGATGGCAGACAAGTAAAGGAACAAGACAGTCGAGTTCACATCTGTTCAATCTTAGTCACTGAGTTGCTGTCAAACATAAGGTGTTGAACAATATAAGATCAGCCCATCAGTTAACTCAAACTCACACAGGTGAATCCAAATGATTTGTCATGTTGTCTTTAATCTATCCATTCGAGAAAATAGGGAATAGTTTTAACAGTGATGCTACGTAGCATTGTCCTACTGATTGTATTTTTATCTGACCCAAATTATTAGATAACTCAAATTACTAAATGTGCCAACGATGATTATCTGTATTGCTTATATGCATAATATACAACCTATGTCTAAATATATCATCTAAATTTATGGGCCTAGAAATTCATGGCCACCATGAAAGTTGCCAGTGTCACTGTGGCCTCGTATTAATGGCCACTGAAAATGGTGGAGCCAGTAGAAGAAAATAATTAGTGCAGGGGACTAAAGATTTTAAGTTCAGCACTAAACTTACCATGTAACGCCCTCCTGGTGGTGTTACTCCAGCCACCTGTGCTGAATGTGGCATTAAGAAGCAGCGTTCCTTCTTCCAACAGACTCTGGACGCGAAGCAATGAGTTCACTAGGCATTGTGGGGCAGTAAAAGGGCAATGCATTAAAGGGGCAATGTCTTCTGAACTGATAAAAATAAAATTAAAGTAAAACATGCAGTCCTTACTGCTTTTAAAAAAATATTAAGATTAAAACGAAGTCCCAAATGGGAGTCGTCAGCTCTTAAAGTTGAATTCCCTTCCGCATCTCAAAAAAAATCAAAAAATACCTTCAGCACGAACCCAAGTGGCTCAGCAAGCCAGGGAAGGGGCACCCAGGATCTCACACACAGAACTCCAGCTTTGTACAGGGTGCAAGAGAGGTCCTCGACCCATAGGGGCCAGGAGGTCCTCTAAAAAGAATGATGTGAATCAAAATCACTGAGGCCATCATTGCCAGCAGTGTCGCCCCCTCTACTTGGCTCCAATGCCTAAAGAAACTTCATGACCTCAGACTGCTGGTCAAGGTCAGTGAATGCATCTTCAAAAGCCATCTCCTATCAACTGAGTTCAAGTCCCTGGAGGGTGACTTGAACTCAAAGATGACGATGACGACGACGAAGGAGAACTGATTTGACACACCCAGCCACTAGCTCCTCAAGGTCGACCAGCAAGACCATTTGCCGTGTCGCCCACTGAAAGTCAGCAGCCTTCCTCCAGCCATGCTGTAGCCACTGGGGGAGCACTGTGTGACATCAGTAGATAGTCAAAGGCACACACATGACTAAGAGAATGCAGAAGGGTTGAGTTCTAGATGTCATATTGGATGGAGAGATGTACAAAAGTTGGATTTGAAAATTTGCTTTGTGGGAGCTTTTATTTCAGCATTATGGCCAAATGGACGCCGTGAAGGTCAGTAACAGAGGGAAGGTAAGGTGTGGGAGAAATATTGAAAGGGAAATTGGGGTTGTGTTCACTGGTACAGCAGGTGGTCGGGGCGCAGGAGCAGCGAGAGATTGCAGAGCAATGTGATTGGGGTCGAGGAGAGGCATGAGTTCACGGCCCAGAAGAGGCACGGGCCAGTCCACACTGCGATATGTGTGCGCACTAGATCCATGCAGCAGAGCTGGTCTCCAGTCATCTTGGTTAACCCTTGCCACTGGACCAAGACCAAAATCTCTCAAGCCCGTGTGGTGGCTGGAGTGCAACGACCACCACACATTAAAAAATTCCACGCACAGGCATCTTCCACCCTTCAATATGCAGTTCAGGACCTGAAATATTAGGTCCTGCATTGAAACATCTGTAAACTCATTGAACACATCCCTTTTTGGCGTGGAAGCATGTCATCCTTGATTTGAGGGTTCAACTAAGAAGAAGGACTGCAGGTGGATGATTCCATCCCAGATATTCCAGCCAGAAAGGGGCCATCTGGGTTGCATCCTTCGTTGTGCTTTCTCCACTTCTGCTTTCCCCAGTTCTGTTTTCTCCTCTTCCCTCTGCAAGAAGATGCAATCAATCTGAAATAAAAGCATAAAATGCTGGAAATACGAGATGTTGCCTGACCTGTTGAGTATTTGCAACATTTTCTGTCTTCTAAGTGGCCTTCCTTTACCATATGAGGCCTTACAAGCATCCAGCAACACTCTCTACACACTTAAATAAAACGTTTAATGCAGGGGAGCTCGGTCACGTGATATGCTCCTCCTGTACCATGTGGGAACTCAGGGACACTTCCGGTGTCCCTGACGACTACGTGTGCGGGAAGTGTATCCGCCTCCAGCTCCTGACTGACCGCGTTGTGGAATTGGAGCTGAGGGTGGATTCACTCTGGAGCATCCACGACGTGAGTAGCATCAGGGGAGGGCAGCAGCAGCCAAGTTCATGGCACCATGGCTGGCTCTGTTGCACAGGAGGGCAGGAAAAAGAGTGGGAGAGCGATAGTGATAGGGGATTCAATTGTGAGGGGAATAGATAGGTGTTTCTGCGGCCGCAACCGAGACTCCAGGATGGTATGTTGCCTCCCTGGTGCAAGGGTCAAGGATGTCTCTGAGTGGGTGCAGGACATTCTGAAAAGGGAGGGAGAACAGCCAGTTGTTGTGGTGCACATTGGTACCAATGACATAGGTAAAAAAAAGGGATGAGGTCCTACGAAACGAATTTAAGGAGCTAGGAGCTAAATTAAAAAGTAGGACCTCAAAAGTAGTAATCTTGGGATTGCTACCAGTGCCACGTGCTAGTCATTGTAGGAATCACAGGATAGCGCAGATGAATACATGGCTTGAGCAGTGGTGCAGCAGGGAGGGATTCAAATTCCTGGGGCATTGGAACCGGTTCTGGGGGAGGTGGGACCAGTACAAACCGGACGGTCTGCACCTGGGCAGGACCGGAACCAATGTCCTAGGGGGAGTGTTTGCTGGTGCTGTTGGGGAGGAGTTAAACTAATATGGCAGGGGGGTGGGAACCAATGCAGAGAGACAGAGGGAAACAAAAAGGAGACAAAAGCAAAAGACAGAAAGGAGATGAGGAAAAGTGGAGGGTAGAGAAACCCAAGAAAAAGAACAAAAAGGGCCACTGCACAACAAAACTCTGAAAGGACAAAGGGTGTTAAAAAAACAAGCCTGAAGGCTTTGTGTCTTAATGCAAGGAGTATCCGTAATAAGGTGGATGAATTAACTGTGCAAATAGATGTTAACAAATATGATGTGATTGGGATTACGGAGACGTGGCTCCAGGATGATCAGGGCTGGGAACTCAACATCCAGGGGTATTCAACATTCAGGAAGGATAGAATAAAAGGAAAAGGAGGTGGGTTAGCATTGCTGGTTAAAGAGGAGATTAATGCAATAGTTAGGAAAGACATTAGCTTGGATGATGTGGAAACTATATGGGTAGAGCTGCAGAACACCAAAGGGCAAAAAACGTTAGTGGGAGTTGTGTACAGACCTCCAAACAGTAGTAGTGATGTTGGGGAGGGCATCAAACAGGAAATTGGGGGTGCATGCAATAAAGGTGCAGCAGTTATAATGGGTGACTTTAATATGCAAATAGATTGGGCTAGCCAAACTGGAAGCAATACAGTGGAGGAGGATTTCTTGGAGTGCATAAGGGATGGTTTTCTAGACCAATATGTCGAGGAACCAACTAGGGGGGAGGCCATCTTAGACTGGGTGTTGTGTAATGAGAGAGGATTAATTAGCAATCTCGTTGTGCGAGGCCCCTTGGGGAAGAGTGACCATAATATGGTGGAATTCTGCATTAGGATGGAGAATGAAACAGTTAATTCAGAGACCATGATCCAGAACTTAAAGAAGGGTAACTTTGAAGGTATGAGGCGTGAATTGGCTCGGATAGATTGGCGAATGATACTTAAGGGGTTGACTGTTGATGGGCAATGGCAGACATTTAGAGACCGCATGGATGAACTACAACAATTGTACATTCCTGTCTGGCGTAAAAATAAAAAAGGGAAGGTGGCTCAACCGTGGCTATCAAGGGAAATCAGGGATAGTATTAAAGCCAAGGAAGTGGCATACAAATTGGCCAGAAATAGCAGTGAACCCGGGGACTGGGAGAAATTTAGAACTCAGCAGAGGAGGACAAAGGGTTTGATTAGGGCAGGGAAATTGGAGTACGAGAAGAAGCTTGCAGGGAACATTAAGACGGATTGCAAAAGTTTCTATAGATATGTAAAGAGAAAAAGATTAGTAAGGACAAACATAGGTCCCTGCAGTCAGAATCAGGGGAAGTCATAATGGGGAACAAAGAAATGGCAGACCAATTGAACAAGTACTTTGGTTCGTATTCACTAAGGAGGACACAAACAACCTTCCGGATATAAAAGGGGTCAGAGGGTCTAGTAAGGAGGAGGAACTGAGGGAAATCCCTATTAGTCGGGAAATTGTGTTGGGGAAATTGATGGGATTGAAGGCCGATAAATCCCCAGGGCCTGATGGACTGCATCCCAGAGTACTTAAGGAGGTGGCCTTGGAAATAGCGGATGCATTGACAGTCATTTTCCAACATTCCATTGACTCTGGATCAGTTCCTATGGAGTGGAGGGTAGCCAATGTAACCCCACTTTTTAAAAAAGGAGGGAGAGAGAAAACAGGGAATTATAGACCGGTCAGCCTGACCTCGGTAGTGGGTAAAATGATGGAATCAATTATTAAGGATGTCATAGCAGCGCATTTGGAAAATGGTGACATGATAGGTCCAAGTCAGCATGGATTTGTGAAAGGGAAATCATGCTTGACAAATCTTCTGGAATTTTTTGAGGATGTTTCCAGTAGAGTGGACAAGAGAGAACCAGTTGATGTGGTATATTTGGACTTTCAGAAGGCTTTCGACAAGGTCCCACACAAGAGATTAATGTGCAAAGTTAAAGCACATGGGATTGGGGGTAGTGTGCTGACGTGGATTGAGAACTGGTTGTCAGACAGGAAGCAAAGAGTAGGAGTAAATGAGTATTTTTCAGAATGACAGGCAGTGACTAGTGGGGTACCGCAAGGTTCTGTGCTGGTGCCCCAGCTGTTTACACTGTACAATAATGATTTAGACGAGGGGATTAAATGTAGTATCTCCAAATTTGCGGATGACACTAAGTTGGGTGGCAGTGTGAGCTGCGAGGAGGATGCTATGAGGCTGCAGAGTGACTTGGATAGGTTAGGTGAGTGGGCAAATGCATGGCAGATGAAGTATAATGTGGATAAATGTGAGGTTATTTACTTTGGTGGTAAAAACAGAGAGACAGACTATTATCTGAATGGTGACAGATTAGGAAAAGGGGAGGTGCAACGAGACCTGGGTGTCATGGTACATCAGTTATTGAAGGTTGGCATGCAGGTACAGCAGGCGGTTAAGAAAGCAAATGGCATATTGGCCTTCATAGCAAGGGGATTTGAGTACCGGGGCAGGGAGGTGTTGCTACAGTTGTACAGGGCCTTGGTGAGGCCACACCTGGAGTATTGTGTACAATTTGGGTCTCCTAACTTGAGGAAGGACATTCTTCTATTGAGGGAGTGCAGCGAAGGTTCACCAGACTGATTCCCAGGATGGTGGGACTGACCTATCAAGAAAGACTGGATCAACTGGGCTTGTATTCACTGGAGTTCAGAAGAATGAGAGGGGACCTCATAGAAACGTTTAAAATTCTGATGGGTTTCGACAGGTTAGATGCAGGAAGAATGTTCCCAATGTTGGGGAAGTCTAGAACCAGGGGTCACAGTCTAAGGATAAGGGGTAAGCCATTTAGGACCGAGATGAGGAGAAACTTCTTCACCCAGAGAGTGGTGAACCTGTGGAATTCTCTGCCACAGAAAGTTGTTGAGGCCAATTCACTAAATATATTCAAAAGGGAGTTAGATGAAGTCCTTACTACTAGGGGGATCAAGGGGTATGGCGAGAAAGCAGGAATTGGGTACTGAAGTTGCATGTTCAGCTATGAACTCATTGAATGGCGGTGCAGGCTAGAAGGGCCGAATGGCCTACTCCTGCACCTATTTTCTATGTTTCTATGTTTCATACGGCCCCTCGAGCCTGCTCCACCATTCAATAACATCATGGCTGATCTGATCATGGACTCAGCTCCACTTCCCCGCCCGCTCCCCATAACCCCTTATTGTTTAACTGTCTATTTCTGTCTTAAATTTATTCAATGTCCCAGCATCCACAGCTCTCTGAGGCAGCGAATTCCACAGATTTACGACCCTCTGAGAGAATAAATTTCTCCTCATCTCTGTTTTAAATGGGCGGCCCCTTATTCTAAGACCATGCCCTCTAGTTCTCGCCTCCCCATCAGTGGAACCATCCTCTCTGCATCCACCATGTCAAGCTCCCTCATAATCTTATACGTTTCAATCAGATCACCTCTCATTCTTCTGAATTCCAATGAGTAGAGGCTCAACCTACTCAACCTTTCCTCATAAGTCAACCCCCTCATCTCTGGAATCAATCTAGTGAATCTTCTCTGAACTGCCTCTAAAGCAAGTATATCCTTTTGTAAATTTGGAAATCAAAACTGCACGCAGTATTCCAGGTGTGGCCTCACCAAAATCCTGTATAGCTATAGCAAGACTTCCCTGCTTTTATACTCCATCCCCTTGCAATAAAGGCCAAGATTCCATTGGCCTTCCTGATCACTTGCTGTACCTGCATAGTATCCTTTTGTGTTTCATGCAAAGGTACCCCCAGGTCTCGCTATACTGCAGCACTTGCAATCTTTCTCCATTTAAATAATAACTTGCTTGTTGATTTTTTCTGCCAAAGTGCATGACCTCGCACTTTCCAACATTATACTCCATCTGCCAAATTTTTGCCCACTCACTTAGCCTGTCGATATCCTTTTGCAGATTTTTTGTGTCCTCCTCACACATTGCTTTACCTCCCATCTTTGTATCATCAGCAAACTTGGCTCCGTTACACTCAGACCCTTCTTCCAAGACGATAATATAGATTGTAAATAGTTGGGGTCCAAGCACTGATCCCTGCGGCATCCCACAAGTTACTGATTGCCAACCAGGGAATGAACCATTTATCCCAACTCTCTGTTTTCTGTTAGTTAGCCAATCCTCTATCCATGCTAATATATTACCCCCAACCCTGTGAACTTTTATCTCGTGCAGTAACCTTTTGTGTGGCACCTTGTCAAATACCTTCTGGAAGTCCAAATACACCACATCAACTGGTTCGCCTTTATCCACACTGTTCGTTATATCCTCAAAGAAATCCAGCAAATTTGTCAAACATGACTTCCCCTTCATAAATCCATGCTGACTCTGCCTGACCGAATTTTGCTTTTCCAAATGTCCTGTTACTGCTTCTTTAATAATGGACTCCAACATTTTCCCAACCACAGATGTTAGGCTAACTGCTCTATAGTTACCTGCTTTTTGTCTGCTTCCTTTTTTAAATAGGGGCATTACTTTGCAGTTTTCCAATCTGCTGGGACCTCCCCAGAATCCAGGGAATTTTGGTAAATTACAACCAATGCATCCACAATCCCTGCCGCTACTTGTCTTAAGACCCTAGGATGCAAGCCATCAGGTCCAGGGGATTTATCTGCCTTTAGTCCCATTATCTTACTGAGCAGCATCTGTTAAGTAATGAAGAACTCCACAAGACTGAGTACTGTGAGCTAAAACTGATGTGACCTTAGTCTCTTTAATACAACTCCAGAGTGCCTAAGAAGCATGGCAGACAACCTTTTATACTCCCTTGCACGAGGTGTGCAGGTGACCTTTGGGCCTCCAACAGTTGCGCCCACTGGTGGCAAGACTCACACAGTTACAATGTTTACATCCATAACTTCAATCCCCCCCAAAGTCTTTGATACAAATTATTTACAAGTTGAAACGATCCAGGGCTCTACGTTCCCTAGTTGATCGTCTGAGTTCAAACACAGGGTGAGTTGGTCGGACCATTGCTGCACTGCAGCACGGCTGGTCTGACAGGTCTGTCGGGAATGCTGGGTTCATCCTCTTGATTGACAGCGAGGTCGATTGCTGGTTGGGTGTGCGTTGGTGGATCGATGATGGCGATGCCCTCTTCAGGTTGTTCCTGGATGTCGGTGAACCACAGTTTGGTCTGATCCAAATGCTTTCTGCATGTTTGTCCATTCAATAGTTTGACTATAAACACTCTATTCCCCTCCTGTGTCAGCGCCAGTGACCCATTTAGGACCATGACCGTAATTAAGGACAAACATCGGGTTGTTAACCTCAATGTCACGCGATCGTGGTACATGTTTTGCCGGTGATGCCAGGTTTCCACATGATCATTTAGATCAGGGCGGACTAGGGAGAGCCTGGATTTGAGTGCTCTCTTCAGCAACAATTCTGCAGGGGGAACCCCAGTGAACGAGTAGGGTCGTGTCCGGTAGCTGAGCAGAACCAGAGATAAGCGGGTCTGCAAGGAGCCTTCCGTCACGCGTTTCAAGTTCTGCTTGACAATTTGAACTGCTCGTTCCGTTTGACCGTTGGATGCAGGCTTGAACGGGTCAGACCTGACATGCTTGATGCCATTGCGGGTCCTAAACTCGTTGAATTCTGAGCTGGTGAAACACGGTCTTTTGTCACTGACAAGGACGTCGGGCAAGCCATGGGTGGCGAACATAGCCCTAAGCCTTTCAATGGTGGCAGTGGATGTGCTGGATGACATGATTACGCATTTGATCCATTTAGAGTAAGCATCCACTACAACTAAAAACATCTTTCCGAGAAAGGGGCCAGCAAAATCTACGTGGATCCTGGACCACAGTTTGGAGGGCCATGACCACAGACTCAATGGAGCCTCCCTTGGTGCATTGCTCAATTGTGAGCACGTGTTGCACTGGTGCACGCATGACTCTAAGTCCGAGTCAATGCCGGGTCACCAAACATGCGACCTGGCTATAGCCTTCATCATGACTATGCCTGGGTGGGTATTATGTAGGTCGCGTATAAATGTTTCCCTGCCTTTTTTTGGCAAAACCACGTGATTACCCCATTAGAGACAATCCGACTGGATGGACATTTCATTTTTGCGTCGGTGAAATGGCTTAATTTCATCTTGCATTTCCCCGGGAATGGCCGACCAGCTCCCATTGAGGACGCAACTTTTTACCAGTGATAGCACAGAAGCCTGGCTGGTCCAGGTCCTGATCTGGCGAGCAATTACGGGTGACCCCTCGCTCTCAAAAGCATCCATGACCAGAAGCAAGTCTGCGGGCTGCGCCATTTCCATCCCGGTAGTGGGCAATGGTAGACAACTGAGGGCATCAGCACAGTTTTCCATGCCTGGTCTGTGGCGGATAACATAGCCATAGGCTGACAATGTTAGTGCCCATCTTTGGATGCGGGACGAAGCATTGCTTTCTGAAAACAGCGAAATGAGCGGTTTATGGTAAATTTCAAGCTCAAACTGAAGTCCAAATAGGTATTAGTGCATTTTCTTAACCCCATATACACATGCTAATGACTCTTTCTCGATCATATTGTAGGCTCTTTCAACCTTACACAGACTTCTAGACATGTATGCAACCGGTTGAAGTTTGCCCGATACATTGGTTTGCTGTAACACACAGCCGACCCCGTACATGCATCACAAGTTAGCACTAATAGTTTGCACAGGTCATACAGTACTAGTAACTTATTAGAACAAAGTAGGTTTCTGGCCTTCTCAAAGGCTGTCTCTTGAGGTTTACCCCAAACCGAGTCATCACCCTTTTGTAGCAACATGTGCAACAGTTCCAGCAAAGTGCTTAACCCGGGTTGAAAGTTACCGAAATAGTTGAGGAGTCCCAGGAACGAACGCAGCTCCATCACATTCTGTGGTCTGGGTGCATTCTTGATGGCCTGTCTTTGAGTCCGTGGTTCTGATGCCATCTGCCGCAATCTTTCTTCCCAAAAATTCGACCTCTGGCGCCAGGAAAACACACTTGGAGCATTTCAGCCTGAGTCCCACTCTGTCTAGCCGACTTAGAACCTCTTCCAGATTGTGCAGGTGTTCAGTGGTATCAAGACCGGTGATCAGGATGTCGTCTTGAAACACAGCGGTGCGCGGAACCAATTTCAGCAGACTCTCCATGTTCCTCTGGAAGATGGCAGCACCGAGCAAATCCCAAAAGGGCATCTGTGGTATATCAACAGTCCTTTGTGCGTATTGATGCATGTCAATCTTTTCGAAGATTCAGCCAGCTCAGGCGGGGGTTAGGTCCAACTTGGTGAATGACTTCGCCCTCGGCTAACATTACAAACAGGTCATCTACCTTGGGTAGCGGGTATGGTCTTGTAACCGAGCCTTGGTTGATCGTTACCTTGTAGTCTCTGTAGATTCGGACCGTGCCATCGCTTTTCAACACCGGAACAATCGGACTGGCCCACTCGTTGAACTCGACTGGCGATATGATTCCCTCTCGTTGAAGTCTGTCCAGCTCGATCTCGACTTTCTCCCTCATCATATATGGAATCGCTCGAGCCTTGTGATGAACGGGCCTTGCATTGGGACGAGATGGATCTGCACCTTGGCGCCTGTGAAGTTGCTGACGCCTGGTTCAAATAGCGACGGAAACTTGCTCAACACTTGGATGCACGAGGCATCATCCATTGAAGATAATGCTTTGATGTCGTCCCAGTTCCATCGAATCTTGCCCACCCAGCTTCTGCCGAATAGCGTTGGGCCATCACCTGGTACAATCCACAGTGATAAATCATGCACAGCTCCATGGTACGATACCTTAACTATCGCACTGCCAATGACTGGTATGAGCTCTTTGGTGTAGGTGCGCAGCTTTGTCTGAATCAGGCTCAGTTTGGGCCTTTGTGCCTTGTTGCCCCACAGTTTCTCAAAAGCCTTCTGGCTCATAATTGACTGACTCGCCCCCGTGTCTAACTCAATTGTTACCAGAATACCGTTCAATTTGACTTTCAGCATGATAGGAAGGTTCTTGGTGGTGAAGGTGTGTACCCCATACACTTCTTCCTTGGGTTGAGTTGCCTCTCGTTTGTTCTGCGTGACCTGCGCCGGATCGAGCATCCTCTGCCGACTCTGCCACGTGGTGAGTCGCAGCACTCTTGCACATTCGCTGGAGGTGCCCCCTTGTTTCACAGCTTTTGCACACGAATTGCTTCAATCGACATTGATGGGCTCGATGATTACCCCTGTAGCGCCAACATGGTGCTAATGGATTTGCATTCACGCCCAATGGCGAACTCTGAGTAATCCTAGGTCTTGGAGCTGCAGACGTGTAGACCCTGCCATATGCAGTTCTACCTGCGAGCGACGTAATTTTATGCACAGTACTTGCTGGTGAGCTTCGATGCTGGGAAGATATCTGTCTGGTATTATCGCTCGTGGATATGAATGCTTGGGCTATCGTGATGGCCTTGCTCAGGTCTAGGGATTCGACGGACAGCAGCTTGCGAAGAATGACTTCGTGGCCGATGCCAAGCACAAAAAAGTCCCGCAGCATTTCCCCCAAAAATCCAGCAAATTCGCAAGTTCCCGCAAGGCGTCTCAGGTCGGCGACATAACTCGCCTTGTCCTGGCCCTTGGAGCGGTGGTATGCTTAGAAGCGATACCTGGTCATTAAGACGCTCTCATTCGGCTTGAGGTGGTTTCAAACCAGCATACGCAACTCTGTATATGTCTTCTCTGCTGGGTTATCCGGTGCTAGCAGATTCTTGATGAGGCCATATATTGTGGACCTACACACGGTGAGGAGAATCGTCCTGCGCTTGATCGCTTTATTGTCCCCATTCAGCTCGTTGGCCACGAAGTACTGGTCGAGATGCTCAATGAAGGCTTCCCAATCATCACCCTCTACAAATCTCTCTAAAATACCAACGGCAGCCATGACTACGTGAAAGTTCGTAATCTGTTACTCGTCGCCAATTGTTAAGTATGGAAGAGCTCCACAAGACTGAGTACTGCGAGCTAAAACTGATGTGACCTTAGTCTCTTTAATACAACTCCAGACTGCCTAAGCAGCATGGCAGATAACCTTTTATACTCCCTTGCACGAGGTGTGCAGGTGACCCTAGGGCCTCCAACAGTTGCGCCCTCTGGTGGCAAGTCTTACACAGTTACAATGTTTACATACATAACACTATCTCCTTAATGATTGTGATTGTGTTAAGTTCCTCCCCCCTGCCCCCCGATAGCCCCTTGACTATCCACTGTTGGAATATTGTTAGTGTCCTCTACCGTAAAAACTGATACAAAATATTTGTTCACAGTTTCTGCCATCTCCATGTTCACCATTACTAATTCCACGGTCTCGTCCTCTAAGGGATCATCATTTACCTTAGCCACTCTTTTCCTTTTTATATACCTATAGAAACTCTTGCTATCTGTTTTTACATTTTGTGCTAGTTTACTTTCATAGTCAATCTTCCCTTTCTTAATCATATTTTTAGCCATTCTTTGCTGGCTTTTAAAAGCTTCCAAATCTTCTGTCCTCCCACTAGTTTGGCCACTTTATATGCCCTTGTTTTTAATTGGATGCCGTTCTTTATTTCTTTAGTTAGCCACAGATGGCTATCTTTTCTCTTACACCCTTTCCTCCTCACTGGAATATATTTTTCTTGCGAGTTGTGAAATATGTCCTTAAATGTACATAGAAACATAGAAACATAGAAAATAGGTGCAGGAGTAGGCCATTCGGCCCTTCTAGCCTGCACCGCCATTCAATGAGTTCATGGCTGAACATTCAACTTCAGTACCCCATTCCTGCTTTCTCGCCATACCCCTTGATCCCCCTAGCAGTAAGGACCTCATCTAACTCCTTTTTGAATATATTTAGTGAATTGGCCTCAACAACTTTCTGTGGTAGAGAATTCCACAGGTTCACCACTCTCTGGGTGAAGAAGTTCCTCCGCATCTCGGTCCTAAATGGCTTACCCCTTATCCTTAGACTGTGACCCCTGGTTCTGGACTTCCCCAACATTGGGAACATTCTTCCTGCATCTAACCTGTCTAACCCCGTCAGAATTTTATATGTTTCTATGAGGTCCCCTCTCATTCTTCTGAACTCCAGTGAATACAAGCCCAGTTGATCCAGTCTTTCTTGATAGGTCAGTCCCGCCATCCCGGGAATCAGTCTGGTGAACCTTCGCTGCACTCCCTCAATAGCAAGAATGTCCTTCCTCAGGTTAGGAGACCAAAACTGTACACAATACTCCAGGTGTGGCCTCACCAATGCCCTGTACAACTGTAGCAACACCTCCCTGCCCCTGTACTCAAATCCCCTTGCTATGAAGGCCAACATGCCATTTGCTTTCTTAACCGCCTGCTGCACCTGCATGCCAACCTTCAATGACTGATGTACCATGACACCCAGGTCTCTTTGCACCTCCCCTTTTCCTAATCTGTCACCATTCAGATAATAGTCTGTCTCTCTGTTTTTACCACCAAAGTGGATAACCTCACATTTATCCACATTATACTTCATCTGCCATGCATTTGCCCACTCACCTAACCTATCCAAGTCGCTCTGCAGCCTCACAGCATCCTCCTCGCAGCTCACACTGCCACCCAACTTAGTGTCATCCGCAAATTTGGAGATACTACATTTAATCCCCTCATCTAAATCATTAATGTACAGTGTAAACAGCTGGGGCCCCAGCACAGAACCTTGCGGTACCCCACTAGTCACTGCCTGCCATTCTGAAAAGTACCCATTTACTCCTACTCTTTGCTTCCTGTCTGACAACCAGTTCTCAATCCATGTCAGTACACTACCCCCAATCCCATGTGCTCTAACTTTGCACATCAATCTCTTGTGTGGGACCTTGTCGAACGCCTTCTGAAAGTCCAAATATACCACATCAACTGGTTCTCCCTTATCCACTCTACTGGAAACATCCTCAAAAAATTCCAGAAGATTTGTCAAGCATGATTTCCCTTTTACAAATCCATGCTGACTTGGACCTATCATGTCACCTCTTTCCAAATGCACTGCTATGACATCCTTAATAATTGATTCCATCATTTTACCCACTACCGATGTCAGGCTGACCGGTCTATAATTCCCTGTTTTCTCTCTCCCTCCTTTTTTAAAAAGTGGGGTTACATTGGCTACCCTCCACTCCATAGGAACTGATCCAGAGTCAATGGAATGTTGGAAAATGACTGTCAACGCATCCACTATTTCCAAGGCCACCTCCTTAAGTACTCTGGGATGCAGTCCATCAGGCCCTGGGGATTTATCGGCCTTCAATCCCATCAATTTCCCCAACACAATTTCCCGGCTAATAAGGATTTCCCTCAGTTCCTCCTCCTTACTAGACCACTACTGTTCATCACTTTAATCCATTTTCCCAGTCCACTTTAGCCAACTCTGCCCTCATACCTTCATAGTCTCCTTTATTTAATCTTAATATGCGGGTTAGAAGTCCAACTATCTCACCCTGCATATGAATTTGAAATTCAATCATGCTATGATCACTCATTCCAAGGGGATCCTTGACTAGGAGATTGTTTATTACACAATTATTGTCTCAGTACACAAGACCAAATCTAAGATGTCTTGTACTAAGACACTGCTTCAATAAAATAATTTGCAGTCCAAAAGCTTAAATGCAAACTTACCAGAAAAGATGTGTCGGTCCCTTTAACAGGTGCTGGCAGCATCTCTGTGTTTGCATGGCTCCAAGTAACAAATATTGCTTTTCGTTCATAGTTGCTGGGCCAAATCCTGCCACAACACTGACTCAGCGCTAAGGTCCAAGTTTTTTGATGTGATGTTGATGTCACTTCTCCCTAATTAAATTTGCTGGGCCATCGCTATTACCAGCAGTGCTGCTGGACCTCGGAAAATGGAGGATGCCGCGGGACCTGTCATCAGCTGGTGAAAGAGAGATGGCTGCTGACTTTTCGCTACAGTTTTCCATTAACAAGTGGCTTAAAGCCCCCAAATCTTTAGCCCTATATAGTTTGTGTTAGTAAATCCCAGCTCAGCTCAATGGGTAGCACCTTTGCCTGTGTGTATTTTTATTTCATTTGTTCATTCACAGGATGTCGGCGTCACTGGTAAGGCCAACATTTATTGCCCATCCCTAGGTGCCCTAGAGAAGGTGGTGGTGAGCTGCCTTCTTGAATCGCTGCAGTCCGTGAGGTGAAAGTACTCCCTCCGTACTGTTAAGCAGTGAGCTCTCGGTTCATCACCCAGTGATGAACGAAAAGCAGTATTTGTGACTTGGAGCAAACTTGAGGTGGTGGTCTTCCCATGCAATTGCTGTCCTTGTCCTTCTAGGTGGTAGAGACCACAAGTTTGTGAGGTGCTGTCAAAGAAGCCTTGGTGAGTTGTTGTAGTGCATCGTGTAGATGGTACACACCGCAGCCGGTGTGCTGGTGGTGAAGGGAGTGAATGTTTAATGTGGTGGCTGGGGTATCAATTAGGCAGACTGTTTTGTCCTGGATGGTGTCAAGCTTCTTGTGTCTTGTTGGAGCTGCACTCAGCCAGGCAAGTGGAGAGTATTTCATCACACTCCTGCCTTGTGCCAGGAGAAACATTCTCTCCAAGCTGTGTGGTCATGTGGATGTCTGCCAGTCCCAGGCTGCGGGGGAATGGCTTTTCAAATGTGAAATTTTGTGCATGCACAGAACGTTGAATGGGCTGCATAATCTGTTGAAGGGACCACGCACTCAAAAAAAATTAGGGAGAACATTGGTCAGGGGGTAAGTCACTTGCTGCAGAAAAACTAGCCTCTGACCTGCTCTTGTCATCACAGTATTTAAGTGGCTGAGCCAGTTAGGTTTCTGGTCAATGGTGACTCCTTGGTTGTTGATGTGGGGGCATCGACAATGGTAGTGGCATTGAATATAAAGGAGCAGTGGATAGACTCTATAGTTGTAGATGGTCATTGTCTGGCACTTGTGTGAGGTGAATGTTACTTACCATTTATCAATCCAATCCTGGATGTTGTCCAGGTCTTGCTGCAGGCGGCACAGACTGCTTCATTGTCTGAGGAATTGTGAATGGAACTGAATACTGTGCAATCATAAAGGAATATCCCCACTTCTGACCTTATGGTAGAGGGAAGGTCATTGAGGAAGCAGCTGAAGATGGTTTGGCCAAGGATACTGCCCTGACAAACTCCTGAGTGATGTTTTGAGGTGGAGATGATTTGTGTCCAACAACCACAACCATCTTCTTTTGTGCTAGGTATCCAGCCAGTGGAGAGTTTACCTCTTGATTCCCATTGACTTCAGTTTTACTAGGGCTCCTTGGTGCCACACTCTGTTAAATGATACCTTGATGTCAAGGGCAGTCACATTCACCTCACCTCTGGAGTTCAGCTCTTTTGTCCACATTTGGACCAAGGCTGTAATGATATCTGGAGCCCAGTGAACCTGGTGGAATCCAAACTGAGCATCAGTGAGAGGTTATTGGTGAGTAAGTGCCGCTTAATAGCACTGTTGATGACACCTTCTGTCACTTTGCTGATGATTGAGAGTAGGCTAATGGGGTGATAATTAGTCAGATTTTTCCTGCTTTTGGTGGACATGACATACCTGGGCAATTTTCCACTTTATTACGTAGATGCCAGTGCTGCTGCTGTACTGGAACAGCTTGGCTAGGGGTGCGGCTAGTTCTTGAGCACCAGTTTTCAGCATGTTGTTGGGGCTTGTAGCCTTTGCTCTACCCAGTCTGTTATGTATGTAAGCAATACCAATGTGTAAGACTTGCCACCAGGGGGCGCACCCAAGGGTCACCTGCACACCCTGGGCAAGCAGGTATAAAAGACAGTCTACCATACTGCTTGCTCACTCTGGAGTTACAATAAAGAGACCAAGGTCATAACAGTTTGAGCTTAAGATATACAGTCTTGTGGAATTATTCTGAATGTAACAATTGGCGACGAGTAACAGATCACGAACTTTCACGCAGTTATGGCTGCCATTGGTATTCTTGAGAGATTTGTTGAGGGTGATGATTGGGAAGCCTTCGTTGAGCATCTTGATCAGTACTTCATGGCCAATGAGCTGGAAAAGGATGAAACCACGGTCAAGTGCAGGGCGATTCTCCTCACCGTTTGCGGGTCCATGATATATGGCCTCATCAAAATTCTGCTAGCACCGACAAAACCAACGGAGAAGACATATGAAGAGGTGTGCACGCTGGTTCGGGAACACCTCAAGCTGAAGGAGAGCATCTTGATGGCCAGGTATCGCTTTTATACGCACCACCGCTCCGAGGGTCAGGACGTGGCGAGCTATGTCGCCAAACTAAGACGCCTTGCAGGACCGTGTGTATTTGCTGGATTTTTGGGGGAAGCGTTGCGGGACTTTGTCATGCTTGGAATCGGCCACTAGGTCATCCTTCGCAAAATGCTGACTGCCGAATCCCTAGATCTGAGCAAGGCCATCACGCTAGCCCAGGCTTTTATGTCCACGAACAATAACACTGAACAGGTATCATTGCAGCATCGAAACTCACTGGCAAGTACTGTGCATAAAATAACACCTTCAGCGGGCAGAACTGTACCTGGCAGGGCCTACACACCTGCAGAGGCTAGAACTAGGATGACTCAGAGTCCGCCGTGGGGCGTAAATGCGAATACATTAGCAACATGTTGGCGCTGCAGGGGTAATCATCGAGCCATCAATGTCGATTCAAGCACTACGTGTGCAAGGGCTGTGGAACAATGGGGCACCTCCAGCAATTGTGCAGACGTGCTGCGACTCACACGTGGCAGAGTCAACAGAAAATGACCGATCCGACGCGGATCACGCTAAACGAGTAAGAGAGGCAACTCAACCTGAGGCTGAAGAGGAAGTGTATGGGGTACACACCTTCACCACCAAAAGCCCTCCGATAATGTTAAAAGTCAAATTAAACGACAATCCAGTTTCCATGGAATTGGACACGGGGGCGAGTCAGTCAATTATGAGCCAGAAGGCTTTTGAGAAACTGTGGGACAACAAGGCACAAAGGCCAAAACTAAGCCCGATCCAAACCAAGATGTGCACTTACAACAAAGAGCTCATACCAGTCATTGGCAGTGAAGGTATCGTACAATGGAGCTGTGCATGATTTACCACTATGGATTGTACCAGGCGATGGCCCAACGCTGTTCGGCAGAAGCTGGCTAGGAAAGATCCGATGGAACTGGGACGACATCAAAGCACTGTCTTCGGTGGATGATGCCTCGTGCACCCAAGTGCTAAACAAATTCCCATCGTTATTCGAGCCAGGCATCGACAACTTCACAGGCGCCAAAGTGCAGATCCATCTAGTCTCTGATGCACGACCCGTTCATCACAGGGCCTGAGCGGTTCTCTGCATGATGTGAGAGAAAGTCGAGATTGAGTTGGACAGACTTCAACGAGAGGGGATCATATCGCCAGTCGAGTTTAACGAGTGGATCAGTCTAATTGTTGCGGTATTGAAAAGCGATGGGACAGTCAGAATCTGCGAGGACTACAAGGTAACGATCAACCGAGTCTCGTTACAGGACCAGTACCCACTACCCAAAGCGGATGACCTGTTTGCAATGCTAGGGGAGGAAGTCGTTCACCAAGCTGGATCTAACTTCTGCTTACACGACACAGGAGCTGGCTGAACCTTTGAAAAAATTAACGTGCATCAACACGCACAGAGGACTGTTCATATACCACAGATGCCCCTTTGGGATTCGCTCGGCTGCGGCCATCTTCCAGAGGAACATAGAGAGTCTGCTGAAATCGGTTCCGCGCACCGTGATGTTCCAAGATGACATTGTGATCACTGGTCGCAACACCACCGAACACTTGCACAACCTGGAAGAGGTTCCCAAGCGAATGGAAAGAGTGGGACCCAGGCTGAAATGCCCCAAGTGTGTTTTCCTGGCACCAGAGGTCGAATTTATGGGGAAAAAGGTTGCGGCGGACGGCATCAGACCCACGGACTCCAAGACGGAGGCCATCACGAATGCACCCAGACCTCAGAATATGATGGAGCTGCATTCGTTCCTGGTACTCCTCAACTATTTTGGTAACTTTCTACTGGGGTTGAGCACTCTGCTGGAACCATTGCATTTATTGCTACGTAAGGGTGATGACTGGGTTTGGGGTAAATCTCAAGAGACAGACTTTAACAAGACCAGAAGCCTGCTATGTTCGAACAAGTTACTTATATTGTATGACCCGTGTAAACGCTTAGTACTAGCTTGTGATGCATCTTCGTATGCGGTCGGTAGTGTGTTACTGCAAGCCAATGGGTCAGGCAAACTGCAACCGTTTGCATATGCGTCCAGAAACATAGAAACATAGAAACATAGAAAATAGGTGCAGGATTAGGCCATTTGGCCCTTCGAGCCTGCACCATCATTCAATAAGATCATAGCTGATCATTCACCTCAGTACCCCTTTCCTGCTTTCCCTCCATACCCCTTGATCCCTTTAGCCTTAAGGGCCATATCTAACTCCCTCTTGAATATATCCAATGAACTGGCATCAACAACTCACTGCGGTAGGGAATTCCACAGGTTAACAACTCTTTGAGTGAAGAAGTTTCTCCTCATCTCAGTCCTAAATGGCTTACCCCTTATTCTTAGACTATCTAAGGCTGAAAGAGCCCACAGTGTGGCTGAGAAAGAAGAATTAGCATGCGTATACGGGGTTAAGAAAATGCACCAATACCTATTTGGGCTCCGATTCGAGCTCGAAACCGACCACAAGCCGCTCATTTTGTTGTTCTCAGAAAGGAAAGGGATTAACACCAATGCTTCGTCCTGCAGCCAAAGATGGGCACTAACGTTATCTGTATATGATTATGTAATCAGCCACAGACCAGGCGCTTTGTGGATGCTCTCAGTTGGCTACCATTCCCCACCGGGGTGGAAATGGCGCAACCTGCAGACTTGCTTCTTGTAATGGATGCTTTTGAGAGTGAGGGGTCACCCGTCACGGCTTGCCAGATCAGGACCTGGACTAGCCAGGACCCGGTGCTATCACTAGTAAAAAGCTGCGTCCTCAATGGGAGCTGGTCGATGGTCCTAGGGGAAATGCAAGACGAAATTAAGCCATGCCACCGACGCAAGAATGAAATATCCATCCATTCGCACTGCCTCCTATGGGGGAATCGTGTAATTTTGCCAAAAGAAGGCAGGGAAACATTTATACGCGACCTTCACAGTACCCAGCCAGACATAGTCATGATGAAGGCTATCGCCAGGTCGCACGGTTAGTGGCCTGGCTTTGACTCTGAGTTGGAGTCATGCGTACACCAATGTAACACTTGCTCACAGTTGAGCAATGCACCAAGGGAGGCCCCACTGAGTCTGTGGTCATGGCCCTCCAAACTGTGGTCAAGGGTCCACGTAGATTTCACTGGCCCCTTTCTAGGAAAGATATTCCTAGTAGCAATGGACGCTTATTCTAAATGGATGTATAATAATGTCATCATGTTTGTCCACCACCATTGAAAGCCTCCGGGCCATGTTCGGCAGCCATGGTTTGCCCGACGTCCTTGTTAGTGACAATGGACCATGTTTCACCAGCTCGGAATTCAACAAGTTCATGACCCGCAATGGCATCAAGCATGTCAGGTCTGCACCGTTTAAGCCCGCATCTAATGGTCAAGCGGAACGGGCAGTCCAAACCATCAAGCAGAGCTCAAAACGCGTGACGGACGGTTCCCTGCAGACCCGGTTATCTCGGATTCTGCTCAGCTACCGCATGCGACCTCATTCGCTTACTGGAATTCCCCCTGCAGAATTGCTGATGAAGAGAGCACTCAAAACCAGGTTCTCCTTAGTCCACCCGGACCTCAATAATCATGTAGAAACCCGGCGTCACCGGTATCACATGTACCACGATCACGTGGCTGTATCATGTGACATTGAGGTCAATGACCCCATATTTGTTCTTAATTATGGTCATGGTCCCAAATGGGTTGCTGGCACTGTGTTAGCCAAGGAGCGGAATAGAGTGTTTGTTGTCAAACTTTTGAATGGACAAACGTGCAGAAAGCACTTGGATCAGACCAAACTGCGGTTCACTGAGAACCAAGAACAGTTTGAAGAGAACATTATCATCATTGATCCACCTACACACACCCAACCAGAAATCGACCTCGCAGCCAACCACGAGGATGAACCCACCATGCCCGATAGTCCAATCAGACCAGCCATACCGCAGTGCAGCAATGATCTGACCGACTCACCCATGCCAGGACTTCAACTCAAGCGATCAACCCGGGAACGCAGAGCCCTGGATCATCTCAACTTGTAAATAACTTGTACATAAGACTTTGGGGGGGGAATGATGTTACGTATATAAACAGTACCAATGTGTAAGTCTTGACACCAGGGGCACACCTGTGGGAGATCCAAGGGTCACCTGCATACCCTGGGCAAGCAGGTATAAAAGGCAGTCTACCATACTGCTTGCTCACTCTGGAGTTATAATAAAGAGACCAAGGTCACAACAGTTTGAGCTTAAGATACACAGTCTTGTTGAGTTAGGCTGAACGTAACACAGTCCGCTCAGCCATTTCTTGATATCATGTGGAGTGAATTGAATTGCCGGTTGGTGCCCCCGTCAACTTCATGAGGTGGGAAGCTGCCAGTGGCTGGATGGTGCGGCTGCCCTTAAAGAGGAGGGCATACTTCTGTGGCCACCATTTTGTTTTAATTGTGGGCTGACTCCTGAGTCAGCCGACAATGGCGGCCGTTGGTTATGCCAGGCCCCCAACAAGCAGCCTGAACACCCTGTTGGATGCCAGGCCACTGGCCCAGCTGAACCCCTCCCTGGTGGCCCAGTGGGCTCGACGGAGGTCTCAGTAGGCCTCGCAGCCTCCCTTCCCTTTATGTGAGGGAGAGGGATGTTGCAATGCATAGGCATGACATGGCACGTCAGCGTCGAGCTGACATCATCACCGCTGCATCAATGTAGTTAGCGCGGTGGTGATGGACACCACCCCGATACCGCCTCCAAAAGCACCGGGAGGCGGTTTCTTGAACTAACAGCCGAATTTCCCGCCTCTTCCCTCCAATTTCCGCCGGGCGGAAATTTCCGGCTAATTCGAATGACCCTTCTCAATTTCTCGCTGAGTGCAACTTTGGCCCCTAAGAGTCCTAATAAGAGCAACTTATTTTTGTAGAAATAGGGGTGTGGGTTAGAAAATAAACCACGCTCTTGAGAGAAATGTGTTTTATTACCAACTGCACAGAGATTCGCCACTGAAATGTTTAACTGTAGTGATTTATATCACATCAAAGATGAATAAAAGAGTGGCCTTTTTGTCTTCCATTCCTCAGAGTACAGCTAACCAGGGATCATCTGTCCTATTTTCAAGCATGTTCAGAGGATGCAGTCCCAGAGCAGTCCAAACTCAATGCATTGCAAAAAGCTTCAGATTTGACATCTTTTCTATTTTTGCCTGAATTGTAACAAAATGACATGTATAATGATATAGAATCTTATTTAAAGCAAAGTTCTTGGGAATTGAAGTGGATAAAAGTTTTCCAATACAGGTTTTAGTTTTGTACTGAAATCTAGGAGCTGTCTCTGTGTAGGAGAATTACAGTTTATGATTTTGCAGTGAAGCTGTCAAAGGTATAATAGCTTCAGAACAAGAAAATTGGATGATCCAACAATTGAGCACTTCAACAGTTGCTGATTCACAAGGCTGGGTTCATAATCCCAATCCTGTCCATACTCAACAACATTAATGACCATTGGAGCAATGTAGTTAGGCTAGGGTAATGCTTCACAGACTATCCAAACATACAAACTTCGATCCCAGCTAATGACCTATTGTTGACATCTGCAGAGATATTTACGAGTTGGACTCTCTTACTCATCAGACTAAAGAGGATAGCACACATGGTGGGATAGGGAGAGGGCTATATTAGGAGGGGAGTACTAGGAATTTGTAGGGGGAAAGAGAAGGTATAGGAATTGTATTTTATAGTCTCTTGAACACTCTTAATTCAATTTAATTCTATTTATTTTGGAGATCTAAATCAGCCATGTGCAGTTAAAATGGTGTTCTTCATACAGCCAGTCTCTTAATTGCAGATCCACGGTGCTATACTTCCTAACTAGAGGGCGCTATACATTATATCGTTACACCTTTACTTTCATAAGAAACAAATTGGATTAAAATGAGCTTCAATATAAACTGGTAATTAACTTATTATGAATACATGTAGTAAACAACTACAAGTTTAACAAACAACAACAAAACCCTTGTCTTATTGATTCTTTATCCAAGTGTCCAGTGTCCATGATTTCTTATTTCTGTACATAGTGCTCCAGGTATTTTGGTGTTGTGTGGATTCTGTTGCTTCGCCTCAAACTGGTAGTTTCAGTGGTGTTCTGTGCACTGATCGCTTTAATCCCTTATCAGTGCTCTGAGGGGAAATATCAGGCAATCTATCCCTGTTTTCGCGTGTTGTCATTGAAGTGCTGTTTTGCGTAGTAGTTGGCCGTGTTGGCAGTGGTTCGTCTGTGGGTGTCACTGAGATCTCTGGAGTTTCGATGAACGTCTCAGCGCTCTTTCTCAGATGGTCCCTATTTCTGCGATACTCATGGCCATCTTCTGTAATGACCTGATATGACCGAATGCCGACTTGTTTCTGAACCTGAGCTTTTGCCATTCTTTGCTTTCTCGTGTTTGTTTGAGTCTCACTGTTTCTCCTTCCTGCAGTGTAGGAAGTGCTGTAGCGCCTCTGTTGTAGTAGTGTGCTTGTTTGACATGGTTCCTTCCTTTGTTGATGATGACATCGTATATAATTCTTAGTTTGAGTAGTTCGTTTGCGTTTGGTATGTTTGTCTTTGTGCGGCGACTGAATAAGCGTTGTGCTGGCGAACTATCAAGGCCTTCAGTTGATGTGTTTCGCCAGATGAGAAGGTTCATGTAGAAGTCACCACAGTCTTTCTTTGTCTTCTTGATTAAACGCTTTGTGAGCTTAACCACGTTCTCAACTTTTCCATGACTTTGTGGATAGTCTGGTGCGCTTGTTGCGTGATCGAATTCATATTTTGTGGCAAAGTTTGTGAACTGCTGTGTGTTGAAGGGAGGTCCATTGTCGGATTGAACCTTGTGGTTAGAGAAGTGTTTCTTGAGGTGTTTGATGATGACAGTGGCATCTTTCTTTCCATGCAGATTGTCTATCTCGAAATAGCCCGAGTTGTAGTCCACTGTGCATAAGTAGTCTTTGCCATCGAGTGTGAATATGTCACAACTAAACTTTTCCCACCGTCTCTGAGGGAGGTCGTGACTTATCAATGGTTCTTTTGCTTGGTTCGATTGATAGGTGTTGCATATTTCACACTTTGAAACAGTGGGCTAGAAACTCCACTTTTTTTGCCTGCTTAATGCCCACTTAATGCTCATTTTACCGCTGAAATGATGTATAACGCCCATATATCTCCGATTATGACACAAAATGGAAACTGGCGGGCATTTTTCAAAAACTTATCGCCGAGCGTTACTTTCCCCATGTGCATAACGCCGAGAAAAAATATTACCGCCTGCCCACATTTTTTGGGTGGAATTAGCAGAATGGGCGAATTCAGCGCCCATATCACCCAGCGTAACTTTCTGCAAGGAATTAATGCCGAGATTCAATATTAATGCCTGACGACTGTTTTTTGTCGTAAAGAGCATATTTACCTAAACTATCGGCCATGGAGATTGCCCATCGTCAATTTCACCACCTCATACACATTTCGGCCACAATATCGCTCGGTCAAAAAAATGCCCACAAAAAGTGGAACTAATCGGAACGAATCACAATGTTATGGACACCATGTTGTAGATCACATGTCGCGTCATTTAAAAGGCTGCAGTGCTTCAACCTCGGCGGAGTTAGGATATACTCTGCAGGT
Organism: Pristiophorus japonicus; assembly: GCF_044704955.1. NCBI lineage: Eukaryota > Metazoa > Chordata > Chondrichthyes > Pristiophoridae > Pristiophorus > Pristiophorus japonicus. Next base: position 45,745,617 of record NC_091990.1, read on the forward strand.
CATTGGAGCTGATGTGAACATATCTAAAAACATCTTGACCACAATGTGACCAATTAGAATTGAGGAAGTGTGTTCGTCGGGACATTCCTTGTTTGTGTACAATCGGTGGAAAACAGAGAGCTACTGCAATGGGGATTGCCCATCATTTCTCGCCCCTCTTGGTGACCAATTACATGCAGCAGATTTGACATCGCCAAAGAAACGCTGCACTGCATTATGTGCCCAATGTGCGAAGTGACAGACAGATGAGGAAGACCAGACGTTACACCCCCTGCAAGTACTAGGAGAAGCATTCTTACTTCAACTTGCCCAACACCACCTGCCTTTGGAGACTGCGCCTCCACAAAGAGGTTATCACTGAGGTATGCCAGCTGATAAGGGCAGATATGCAACCTGCCAGCACCATCAGAACTGCTCTGTCCATTGAAGTCAAAGTCACCACAGCACTGTCGTTCTGTGCCTTGGGTTCTTTTCAGGCCACAGCTGCAGACATTTGCAGACTTTCTCAGCATGCCACACATCGCTGCATTAGACAGGTCACTGAAGCCCTGTATGTACGCAGGAAGGACTTGATCAGTTTCCCTATGACCAGGGAGGCACAGAATGAGAGTGTTCTAGGATTCTCCAGAATTGCAAACTTTCCCAAGGTGCAGGGAGCAATAGACTGTACACACATCGCGATGCGGGCACCTTTTCAGGATGCTGAGATTTTCAGGAACTGCAACGGATTCCACTCCCTGAATGTCCAGCTGGTTGTTGACCACCAGCAAATTATACTGGCAGTGAATGCTCAATTTCCGGGCAGCATCCAGGATGCACACATCCTGCGTGAGAGCACTATATCTGACTTGTTTAACAATGAGCCACAAGGTCAATGCTGGCTGCTTGGTGACAAAGGATATGGCCTCGCCACCTAGCTGATGATCTTCCTGCATGATACCCATACCGAGGGCGAGAGGCGATACAACGAGAGCCACTGAGAAACTCGCAATGTCGTGGAGACAACCATTGAAGTGCTGAAGCAATGCTTCAGATGCCTGGACCACTCAGGAGGCGAGCTCCAATACCACTCTGAGCAGGTAGCTCAATTCATGGTGGTCTGCTCCATGCTACACAACTTGGCTATCAGGAGGGGACAAGAATTGCCTGATGAGTCTGACAATCCACCTCACCAGAGAGAGGAAGAGGAGGATGAGGAGGCGAATGCTGACATCGGGCCAGACAATCAGACTGATGCTGAAGCCATGCCCCATCCCCGTGTAGACCGTGTGAAAGGGCCCATAGTGACATGATAGTTGCAAGAGCCTTACGTCAGGAGCACATCAATGATCGTTTTTCCTGAAAGAATGTTGGTATTATTTACAAGGCTGACACACTGCTGGGTGTGCGGGTCATACATCAATAGTGGGCATCACCTTGGTGACCATTAAAGTTTAAGTTGATTGAAGTTACGTGTGATTATACCCTTTGATGTTAAGGAATCACCAGTGTGTAATGGTGCAGCTATCTGAGCCAATGTGCTGCAAGGTCTTGTTAAATAAAAAACATTTAAACCAAACATTAGTCTGAAATCATCAGTATTTCTGTACAAACCAACCCCTCCCCCCTCCCCCACCCGCTTCTCCTCCCCACCTCTACCCATTCCCCTTCCCCTATTAACTCCAAGCCACCTGGCTGATAAGGTCCTCAGGCGATGCTTCATTGGGGATGGGGGGTGAGGTTGACGGTCAAAGTGCTGCTTGGACGGATACAGGAGAGGACAGTCCCGAGGTGGGAACGTGCTCCAAGCCAGAAGTAAGATGTTGCTGCTGGCTCTCATGTGTGGTTGGCAATGGGGGGGTGTCACCTTGGGGTGCAGTGCGGTGCTCTGGAACCACTGGGAGCCTCTGCCACCAGTGTTCCTGGCTACCAGCTCCAGGGCCTCCTCCATCCCTTCCATTTTATATATTATTTGTTGGACAAAAACTCAGTGCCAACTATGTTCTTGGTGCTTCGTGGGCTTTTTGCTGGTGGTGAATCTCCGTCATTCCTCCCACAACAGCCAAACAAGCACACACCACAGCCACATACACTTTCAGTGCCTCTGAGCCTTTCTCTCTGTCTCCTCTTCTGCGCATGTTAGAAACATAGAAACATAGAAAATAGGTGCAGGAGTAGGCCATTTGGCCCTTCTAGCCTGCACCACCATTCAATGAGTTCATGGCTGAACATGCAACTTCAGTACCCAATTCCTGCTTTCTCGCCATACCCCTTGATCCCCTGAGTAGTAAGGACTTCATCTAACTCCTTTTTGAATATATTTAGTGAATTGGCCTCAACAACTTTCTGTGGTAGAGAATTCCACAGGTTCACCACTCTCTGGGTGAAGAGATTCCTCCTCATCTCGGTCCTAAATGGCTTACCCCTTATCCTTAGACTGTGTCCCCTGGTTCTGGACTTCCCCAACATTGGGAACATTCTTCCTGCATCTAACCTGTCTAAACCCATCAGAATTTTAAACATTTCTATGAGGTCCCCTCTCATTCTTCTGAACTCCAGTGAATACAAGCCCAGTTGATCCAGTCTTTCTTGATAGGTCAGTCCCGCCATCCCGGGAATCAGTCTGGTGAACCTTCGCTGCACTCCCTCAATAGCAAGAATGTCCTTCCTCAGGTTAGGAGACCAAAACTGTACACAATACTCCAGGTGTGGCCTCACCAAGGCCCTGTACAACTGTAGCAACACCTCCCTGTCCCTGTACTCAAATCCCCTCGCTATGAAGGCCAACATGCCATTTGCTTTCTTAACCGCCTGCTGTACCTGCATGACAACCTTCAATGATTGATGTACCATGACACCCAGGTCTCTTTGCACCTCCCCTTTTCCTAATCTGTCACTATTCAGATAATAGTCTGTCTCTCTGTTTTTACCACCAAAGTGGATAACCTCACATTTATCCACATTATACTTCATCTGCCATGCATTTGCCCACTCACCTAACCTATCCAAGTCACTCTGCAGCCTAATAGCATCCTCCTCGCAGCTCGCACTGCCACCCAACTTAGTGTCATCCGCAAATTTGGAGATACTACATTTAATCCCCTCGTCTAAATCATTAATGTACAGTGTAAACAGCTGGGGCCCCAGCACAGAACCTTGCGGGACCCCACTAGTCACTGCCTGCCATTCTGAAAAGTCCCCATTTACTCCTACTCTTTGCTTCCTGTCTGACAACCAGTTCTCAATCCATGTCAGCACACTACCCCTAATCCCATGTGCTTTAACTTTGTACATTAATCTCTTGTGTGGGACCTTGTCGAAAGCCTTCTGAAAGTCCAAATATACCACATCAACTGGTTCTCCCTTGTCCACTCTACTGGAAACATCCTCAAAAAATTCCAGAAGATTTATCAAGCATGATTTCCCTTTCACAAATCCATGCTGACTTGGACCTATCATGTCACCTCTTTCCAAATGCACTGCTATGACATCCTTAATAATTGATTCCATCATTTTACCCACTACCGATGTCAGGCTGACCGGTCTATAATTCCCTGTTTTCTCTCTCCCTCCTTTTTTAAAAAGTGGGGTTACATTGGCTACCCTCCACTCCATAGGAACTGATCCAGAGTCAATGGAATGTTGGAAAATGACTGTCAATGCATCCACTATTTCCAAGGCCACCTCCTTAAGTACTCTGGGATGCAGTCCATCATGCCCTGGGGATTTATCGGCCTTCAATCCCATCAATTTCCCCAACACAATTTCCCGAATAATAAGGATTTCCCTCAGTTCCTCCTCCTTACTAGACCCTCCGTCCCCTTTTATATCCGGAAGGTTGTTTGCGTCCTCCTTAGCGAATACCGAACCAAAGTACTTGTTCAATTGGTCTGCCATTTCTTTGTTCCCCATTATGACTTCCCCTGATTCTGACTGCAGGGGACCTACGTTTGTCTTTACTAACCTTTTTCTCTTTACATATCTATAGAAACTTTTGCAATCCGTCTTAATGTTCCCTGCAAGCTTCTTCTCGTACTCCATTTTCCCTGCCCTAATCAAACCCTTTGTCCTCCTCTGCTGAGTTCTAAATTTCTCCCAGTCCCCGGGTTCGCTGCTATTTCTGGCCAATTTGTATGCCACTTCCTTGGCTTTAATACTATCCCTGATTTCCCTTGATAGCCACGGTTGAGCCACCTTCCCTTTTTTATTTTTACGCCAGACAGGAATGTACAATTGTTGTAGTTCATCCATGCGGTCTCTAAATGTCTGCCATTTCCCATCCACAGTCAACCCCTTAAGTATCATTCGCTAATCTATCCAAGCCAATTCACGCCTCATACCTTCAAAGTTACCCTTCTTTAAGTTCTGGACCATGGTCTCTGAATTAACTGTTTCATTCTCCATCCTAATGCAGAATTCCACCATATTATGGTCACTCTTCCCCAAGGGGCCTCGCACAACGAGATTGCTAATTAATCCTCTCTCATTACACAACACCAAGTCTAAGATGGCCTCCCCCCTAGTTGGTTCCTCGACATATTGGTCTAAAAAAACATCCCTTATGCACTCCAGGAAATCCTCCTCCACCATATTGCTTCCAGCTTGGTTAACCCAATCTATGTGCATATTAAAGTCACCCATTATAATTGCTGCACCTTTATTGCATGCACTCCTAATTTCCTGTTTGATGCCCTCCCCAACATCACTACTACTGTTTGGAGGTCTGTACATAACTCCCACTAACGTTTTTTGCCCTTTGGTGTTCTGCAGCTCTACCCATATAGATTCCATATCATCCAAGCTAATGTCCTTCTGAACTATTGCCTTAATTTCCTCCTTAACCAGCAATGCTACCCCACCTCCTTTTCCTTTTATTCTATCTTTCCTGAATGTTGAATACCCCTGGATGTTGAGTTCCCAGCCGTGATCATCCTGGAGCCACGTCTCCGTAATCCCAATCACATCATATTTGTTAACATCTATTTGCACAGTTAATTCATCCACCTTATTGCGGATACTCCTTGCATTATGACACAAAGCCTTCAGGCTTGTTTTTTTAACACCCTTTGTCCTTTTAGAATTTTGCTGTACAATGGCCCTTTTTGTTCTTTGCCTTGGGTTTCTCTGCCCTCCACTTTTCCTCATCTCCTTTCTGTCTTTTGCTTTTGCCTCCTTTTTGTTTCCCTCTGTCTCCCTGCATTGGTTCCCATCCCCCTGCAATATTAGTTTAACTCCTCCCCAACAGCACTAGCAAACACTCCCCCTAGGACATTGGTTCCGGTCCTGCCCAGGTGCAGACCGTCCCGTTTGTACTGGTCCCACCTCCCCCAGAACCGTTTCCAATGCCCCAGGAATTTGAATCCCTCTCAAGGAATTCCCTCTGCACCACTGCTCAAGCCACGTATTCATCTGCGCTATCCTGCGATTCCTACTCTGACTAGCACGTGGCACTGGTACCAATCCCGAGATTACTACTTTTGAGGTCCTACTTTTTAATTTAGCTCCTAGCTCCTTAAATTCGTTTCGTAGGACCTCATCCCTTTTTTTACCGATGTCGTTGGTACCAATGTGCACCACGACAACTGGCTGATCTCCCTCCCTTTTTAGAATGTCCTGCACCTGCTCCGGGACATCCTTGACCCTTGCACCAGGGAGGCAACATACCATCCTGGAGTCTCGGTTGCGGCCGCAGAAACGCCTATCTATTCCCCTTACAATTGAATCCCCTATCACTATCGCTCTCCCACTCTTTTTCCTGCCCTCCTGTGCAGCAGAGCCAGCCACGGTGCCATGAACTTGGCTGCTGCTGCCCTCCCCTGATGAGTCATCCCCCTCAACAGTACCCAAAGCAGTGTATCAGTTTTGCAGGGGGATGACCACAGGGGACCCCTGTACTACCTTCCTTGCACTGCTCTTCCTGTTGGTCTTCCATTCCCTATCTGGTTGTGGACCCTTTCCCTGCGGTACGACCAACTCGCTACACGTGATACTCACGTCATTCTCAGCATCGTGGATGCTCCAGAGTGAATCCACCCTCAGCTCCAACTCCGCAACGCGGACCGTCAGGAGCTGGAGGTGGATACACTTCCTGCACACATAGTCTTCAGGGACACTGGAGTCGTCCCTGAGTTCCCACATGGTACAGGAGGAGCATAACACCCGACCGAGCTCTCCTGCCATGACTTAACCCTTGACCCTTGACTTCCTGAACCGCGGGAATCGAGTGTTGCCATACCGTTGCTAAGGACGGGCACACTTTACGGCAGAAGGTCAGAAAAATTTAACGCTACCACCCATTTGATATCGTTTGCGGTAATGCCCATTTTCAAAAATTGTAATCTAAGTGTTTTGAGAATGGGCGAGAAGCCGGCGATCGGAAAACCCTTTTTTAACACCCATTCCGGAAATAACGTCCATTTTTGGGCAATAATTTCAAAAGTGGAGGTTCCAACCCATAGTCTTTTATGTCACTGTTCAGTCCTGGCCGGTAAATGGATTCTCTGGCACGTCAAAGAGGGCTCTTGACACCAGTGTGAGCAGCATGAAGTCGTTGATGAATGTCGGATCTCAAGGATTTTGATATGACACAGCGATAGCCTTTGACGACTATGCCATCCTGTGTTGTGAGTTTGTCGGGAACTTTCAGGCGTTTCAGGCGGGCATTCATGTGTCATTTCTGGTCATCCCGTTGTGATTTGTTGTATGACCAGTTGTAGTGTGGAGTCGCTTGCATTTGCGCATTGTATGGTAGTCAGTCCTTGTTTGGAGAGTGGGAGAAAGTCCACCATGTCGATGCATTCCACTGCAATTTCTGTTGGTGATCTCGCCACGTTTGAGGTATGCGCGTGAGAGGGTGTCTGCTGGGTACATTTATTTTGCTGGTTGATACTTTATTTCAACGTCATATTGGTTGTGCCAAATGAGCAGACATTGAAGCCGCTTGGGTGCTGCAGATAATGGCTTGCATCGTATGGCAACCAAAGGCTATGGTCTGCCCATAGCGTGATCTTGCAACCGTATACATATTGATGGTTTTGTGCCATTCTGAAGACTTGAACGAGCAGCTCCTTTTCAATTTGAGAGTATTGCATTTCTACTGGAGTGAGCTCTTGGCCCGCATATGCGATTGGTTGTCCCTGTTGCAGAAGATCGAACCCAAGACCATGCTCGAAGCATCTCCTTGACCTTCAGTTTTAAATTTGGGGTCAAAGTACCTGAGCACCGGAGAATCTGTCACGTGTTGTTTGATAGCTTCAAACGCTTTGTCTTGTTCGTCAGTCCATTTCCAGGCCGTGTCTTTATGAGTAAGCCGTCGCAGAGGCTTGCTGAAGTCTGAAAGATCTGGCAAGAATTTTGCGAGGTACTTGTCATACCGAAAAATCATTGTACACCTGCGACATCCTGCGGTTTCTGCATTTCGTTGATTGTGACCACTTTGCTTGGGTCGGCTTTGAATCCATCACTCAACAGTATGTGTCCCATGCATTTCACTTGGGAACTCTTGTATTCGAACTTATCGAAGTTTAGTTTGATGTTTCGCTCTGTACATCTCTGCATGAATTTGCGTAAGTTTGCGTCATGATCGTGATTGGCCTCTTTAAGTGTCTCACTGCTTCCAGTGATCAAGATATCATCTGCAATCTTGTAGACTCCATCTCGACCCTTAAGATTCTGGTCTAGTTTCTGCTGCAAGATTTCTGGGGCAGGACTGATGCCAAATGGCATTTTATTATATTGATAGCATCCCAATGGAGTCTGGAAGGTTGTGAGGTCGGAGGACTCTGTGTCTAGTTCATATTGCAAGAAACCCTTCTTGCAGTCTGCTTTAGTGAAGACCTTTACATTTGACATTAGTGGCAAGATGTTATCAATCACCGGAAGTGAATAGTGTCCATGTTTCCACGCATTGTTCAGATGTTGAGGGTCGATACATACTTGGATATTTCCATTTTGTACAGTCACTAGACTGGATACCCAATCCGTCGGTTCAACAACTTTCGTGATGATTTGCCATTCCTCCAAATGATCGAGTTACTCTTTCAGCATTTGTTTGATTGCTATTGGCACCTGTGTGGGTGGCATTATAGCTGGTGTCGCTGATTCATTAAGTTCAAGATGAACTGTCCCTGGCATGTGTCCAAGTCCCTTAAACACATTCGGATTTGTATTATTGACATCAGTTTTTGACGCTAGAGAGATATTTGCATTGTTCATAGTTTGCGATTTGCGTGGTTCATTTATCACCACGATATTCTGACGCTGCCCTTTTGTCAGTTGTAGCTGTTGAGCAGTGCATGAGCCAATCAGTGGTGCACTTTGGCCCTCAATGATCACAAAGGACACAATGTACTTTTGCTTGTTCTTTGTATTTTCCAGTGGCACATTATAAGTTCCGACCACTGGAATGGTTGCATGGTTGTCATATAGTGACAGTGTTGTCTTAGATTCTTTTACCTTTAAGCCTTTAGGTAAGTATCTAAGAGGTAGCACATTACATATGGTCCTACAACCTATTTGCATTTTTAACATTTGACCTTTAATGGAGAAGGTAGCCATAATCTTGTTAGGATACTTTCTGTCAGCTTTGTCCTTCATTGTGCGATCAACTTTACCAAGCATCTTTACAGTCATGACTTAAAAATCAGAATCATCATTGTCTTCATATAGTGCATGAACTTTGACTTGCCCTTATATTTATGCTTATGTGTAGACTTCTGCCTCGATCCACTTGCCTGCACTTTAGAGAAAAGTGATTTTGATTGCCGCAACTTGTGCAGGTTTTCCCATATGCTGGGCATTTAGGGCTAGACTTTCCACTTTTCTGACTATGGCCCAAAAAATGGGCGATGTTCCTGCCTTGGCGATGTGTCAGCCTTCATGATCGCTGGCACATCGCCCATTTTTTGTTTTGCGACTTTCAGCTCAGCATTAGCCCAGCGATGTAAACTGGGCCCAGTGATAGCCCAGCGATGTGAACTGGGCCCAGTGATAGCCCAGCGATGTGGAAGACAAAGCTTCCCTAGCAACGGCCTTCTGCGCATGCGATTTTTTTTGTGGTGAACAGGTTTTCCCGCATTTCAGGAGGTCAGGAGTCATCCACACATGCGTGGAAGGCAAAGAGAGAGAGAGAGAGAAAAAGAAAGAGACAGGAGGAAGACACGAAAAGCACAGCAGTGAAGAAAAGAGATGATAAATACACAGATTAGTAAAAAAAGAGATCAAAACTGATAGACAGACAGACTTAGTGGAGAAAGAGTTGACAAACAGTTGATAAAGAAAATTTATATAAAGATATAAAGATATAAAAAGAAAAAGAACGGAAAATGTCTTCATCCAGCAGTGATGTGGAGAGGGGGGGAGGCACAGGGATTGCCCTTTTTCAGACGAGGCCAACGAGGCCCTCGTCCAGGAGGTGAAATCCCAGTGGGCCCAACTAACCCGGGGTGGGCATGTGACACTTCCACCCAGGGTCTACAGAAAGCTGTGGGCCAAGATTGTGGACATCATCCCCTTGTCGTCCCATGAGGTGAAGGGGTCTGACCAGTGCCGGAAGCGCTGGAACAGCCTTGTTGCTTCGGCAAGAGTAAGTAGAGATTTTATATTGTATTGATGAAAATTGAATTTCATTTTGTTATTCTTACATACATACATACATATATATACACATATATATTTCCTGCTAAGATCTGGACAGGGCTATGAACCTGTGTCCTTTTTAAGTCTCTCTGGCTGATGTCACTTACACAGTGACCCAGCATGAACTGGGGGAGAGCTGCCCTTGCTCAATATCTGCTCTGGGACACCTTTGGACATTAGCTCCTGTCATTGTCGAGTTCAATGGAAATTGTATTATAGAACGATGTATGTGTCAAGCTGTAGCTCCGAAACACGCCAGTTTTGTTATAACCATGCATCAATTGTGGATCCTATTTGCATTTAACATTGGAAACTGTTGTCTTTCCGTGATATTACCTCGTCAATTAGCTTATGCCATGCTCTTCTCACATTTGCAGAAGAAGATATTGAACAACCGTTCGGAGTAGAGGTGCACCGGAGGGGGCCATGCCCAGCTGTCACAGTTAACGGACCTGGAAGAACGAGCTGCGGCACTTGTGGGCACCCACAGTCGCATGGCCATCACCCACTGTGTTGCGGAACCCTCCCATGCATCATGTGGTAATGTGTCAAGCAGTTTTAAAGTAATGTAACGTCATTTAATTATAATGCAATATACAAATGATGTCATGTTATGCATACAGCCTCTGTGCTATTCTCAGGTTGACAACATAAGAAATAAGAGCAGGGCAAGGCCATCTGGCCATCTGTCCCCTTCTCTGTCCGCTCCTCGTAAACCTTCACTCCCTGATCATTCTGTCCATCTCCAACTGATCCAGCCTCCACAGCTCTCTGGGGCAGTGAAATCCACATAGATGTACAACCAAATGAACTACCATATGATGCATTAATATGTAACGTCTCTCGGTAGTATTTATTGTAGTAGTGCTGCTCCTCCTATGTATGCCAGTGCAGCGCAATGTGTACCCTCTATTCTAATAAGCTTAATTGTGTTTTGAAGGTCAACCACCAGAGGTGCAAAGGGAGGCCACACCTGCAACTGCACCTTTGCAGGTGTCATTCACCACGGATGGTGAAGAAGAGGAGGAGACTACAGAACCAGAGGTGGAAGAAGTTATGGAAGAAATGGAGGAGGATGCCCTGTTCATCCCATCGACAGTGGAATCTGCGGCCACTTTGTCAATTTTTATTGAGTTTTACAATTGTTGTACAGTGTCTTCTAATAACGTAAATTAAGTTAAAACATTAATGCAACTGTTGTACAACAATAGCCAGGCCAGACCAGGTAAGGTAAAACATAACTCAACGCAAATGCAACTGTTGTCGAACTGTAACTGTAATTGTGACTGTCCCCAAAATAAGTTCATGCAAAGCATTCATTTATGAGCTGCTGGTGCAATAGCTTTGCAGCCACGTAACTCCCACGGGATTTCTCCAGTCTTCCGGGGGGGGGGGTGGGAGGGCGAAGGGTGGGACCATGGATTCATTGCCAGGCTGATTGTCCTCCCCGAGGTCCTCATCAACCTCCTCCTCCTCCTGTTCCTCGTAAGCTATCACTTCTGCTTCTACTCCTTCCTGAGGTGGACTGGCAGTCCCATCTGGCAATTGTTGTCCTCTCCTTATAGCTAGGTTATGCAACATGCAGCACCAGAATAAACTCAGCAACCTGGTCTGGATGGTACTGTAGGCTTTCTCCAGAGTTGGCCAGGCATCTGAAGCGCTGCTTGAGTACTCCAATTGTCTTTTCGACCATATTGCGTGTAGCTATGTGGCTTTTGTTGTAACGCTTCTCGGCTTCCATCGGGGGATTATGCAGGGGGGTCATGAGCCAGCTGGCAAGGCCATATCCTTTATCTCCCAGCATCTAACCATGACCTTCTGGCTGACTGTCAAACAGGTCTGAGATAGCGCTCTCACGCAGGATGTGCGCATCATGGTTGCTGCCTGGAAATGTAGCATTAACTGCCATGATGATTTGGTTGTGGTCAACAACGAGCTGCACGTTCAGGGAGTGGAATCCCTTTTGGTTACAAAACACCTCCGTGTTCTGTAAAGGTGCTGTCAGGGCGATGTGCATACAGACTATTGCTCTCGACACCTTGGGGAAGTTTGCTATTCGCGAGATACCCAAAGCTCTCTCGGTCTGTGCCTCCCTGGTCAGAGGGAAGGTTATAAAGTCCATCCTCCGAGCATAAAGGGCTTCGAATGGAACAGTGTGTGGCATGCTGAGAGATACCACAGATGTCACCAGCTGAAGCCTGACAGGAGTCCGATGAGTAGAAGTATAGTGCCGCAGTAATCTTTACCTCAATGGCCAGTGCGGTCCTGATGGAACTGTTAGGCTGCAGATCCCCCTTGGTGATCTGGCATATCTCATCAATGACCTCCTTCCGGAAGTGCAGCCTTCTAAGGCACACGTTATCAGACAAATTGAGCTAAGATTGCTTTTCCCTGTACGTTCGTCGGCTGTACGTTTTCCTCCTCCGCCTCTGCATTAGTCTGCCACCTCTTCGATTGACTCCTTCACTTAACTCAACTTCAGACACCAGCATGTGAGCATTTACAAGTAATGGTAGAGAAGCTACAAGCCCCATCACTATCACTATTATCACCATCACTATCACTGTTGTTATAAATGCCCTTGATATTAAAAAAATATAAAATATAAATCAATATTCATATAAATATAAATTTAAATATAAATGTGAGTGGATCTATCAGTAAAAAGCCCTTAAATAATTCACAAATTATAAGCCCCATATTTAAGCTGCCTCCTCACTTCCTCTGACGTTCAAAATGGCATCCATAGTGCCGAGTTCTGTGAGGAAGGCCAGGTAAAAGCAGCTTTTCTCCAACGATCTTTTCGGCGAGCGATCAGCCCGGCAATGTGCCGAAAGTTGCGCTGGGCGATGTGCGGGTGATCACCTTGGCGATGTGACCCGAAAGTTGGGCCGGCAATTTTCCGGCAATGTTCCGGCCCAACTTTCCACTTTTTCATCAAAATGGGCGATAACCTGCCATTTTGGCCATTACATGGGCACTAGCCCAGCGATCTGAAGTGGAAAGTTTAGCCTGAGTTTTTGACAGCTCATGTCATTTGCCACAATATCTACAATTGTTCATGAACTCTTTGTCTGAATTCTTTCTTTGTGGATTGAGGTTTCAGTCTGACAGCTTTGACATCTTCAGAGTCTGTTTTAATGAGCTTCATGGATTTCATTTGCACAACTGTGGCCTCTGCAGCTTTACAGAGCACCACATATTTATCTAGTGTTAGATTTGATTCTTGCAACAGCCTCTTACGCAGAGCGTTATCAGATATTCCGCAGACTCTGATGAAATCAACCCTCAAATTACCGAAATCATATGACGATGCCAGCTCCCTCACTTTCACGAGATATCTGTCAAAACGCTCGTCCCCTTGTACACAGTTGTTAAACTGGTACTTTTCATAGATGATGTTGGTTTTACCTTTACAGTGCTCTTCCCAGAGCTTCAAAATAATCTCAATTTCCTGTTCCTCTGATTTTTAGGGAAGATTATTGTGGATATCTAGGGCATCTCTGCCAATGGCAGTGATAAACATTGCAACCCTCATTCTATTTGGTTTTTCCACAATATTCCTGATAATGATAGCTGCCCCACAGCTGTTTGAATTTTTTACAGTTGGCTTCCAAATCACCAGTCACCTGCAATGGAGGTGGGAGAGGAATGTGCGCAGGAGTTGGCACCGTGGTAGTCATGATAGGACTTTGAGTATACAGTTCAAAAACTCAGAGGACTAGAACAAGTCTAATTAGTAAAATATCATGGTCCTGTAACTGTAGAAATACTTTTTCAATCAAGGTTCTACAGTAGCTTATGCTACCTCAAGTTTACTTTACTAATACCTCTAGATTACTCTACAAGCTTATGACTATTTATCACCCTTCACGTATCAACGCACAATGTGTAGGAAGCACGCTCTACACTGCTTAACGTCGATTTCAATCGGCTCGAAAAAGTTTTACAGTTCCAATATTTCGTTCAGGGATGTGTTCGACGAAGGATCGGAAGTCTCCGCTTCTGACACCATGTATTTTATAGTCTCTCGAACACTCTTAGTTCAATTTAACTCTCTTTATTTTGGAGATCTCAATCAGCAGTTAAAATGGCATTCCTCATACAGCCAGACTCTTAATTATAGATCCAGGGTGTTATATCTCTTAGCTAGAGGGCGCTATGATCAGGAATGATCCAATCTAGCATAAATTGTGAGCAAAGTTAAATATTTTCATTCACAGTGGGTGCAGTTTATCCAAAATAATTCAGCAAATCCCGTATGCCCAAAGCAATGGCATTAGAAGTAATAGAAGTGAGATCAGAATGTCAGGACAGGATTATTGATTTATTTGGACATAGCATTGACACAAGTATCACTCAAAGCTATTGCCATTTTTTGACTGACTTTACGAAGTATGTACTTCAGTGATATTTGCACCTTCATTTGTCTCCTCCTTTGCCCATCTGCATCAACTGGTACAGTAACATTAATGATGTACTGGGGAGGACCGTGGTGCCCTGAATTCTTGAGTGCCCTTTTCCCATTTAAGATGATCAGTTATCATATAGCTCTTTCTTTAAGACTTCAGCTGTTATATGCTTAATAAGCATTTAACTCACAATCTAGTCCAGTAACCAATCTTCCCACAACTTTCTATATCAGGAGATTTATGACTGTCATACTTGGAGAAATAATTACCAAAAAAATCAGTATGTCATTAACATTTCTTGCATTTAAGCAAATATACTCCAAAAACCTATACGGTCTATGACCTTTCTTAGCAAACCAGATACATCCAGTTGCAACAGACTTTGGACAAACTGTAAGAAAATATATATGTTTTTACATTATTCTAATACAGAACATAGACAGAACAGCTAATGTCGACAGAATTGATTTAAATGTTGTGCTTTTCCCCTTAATGACACTAATAACATTGGAGAAGATGAATTTCAGGGTCGAAGACATTAGACTGTAAAGAGAAGCACATATAGATTTTTAAATAAATAAGCTAGTTGGCATTAATGACATAATATAGAGCTAAAATGTTGTTAGGTTAAAACACACAGGTTTTTTTTACAATCACAGCAGGGGGGAGTGTAAAAGAAGGAAATTACTGCAGTACAAATAAGGGACTAGGTTCCTTTTACTGTAGAGATTACATGAGATAAAATGTCAAAGGCTTATACAACGAACAAAAAGGAAAAGCAAAGCTAGGAAGCATGGGTACAATATAACACGGCTATCAGTTCAATTATATTAATTTAAAAAATGTAATTTTCCATGTTGTAGGTTTAGAAGATGACTTTTTGCAATATGTTGATTGCAATTGAAATGAATTGAACATAAGAACATAAGAAATAGGAGCAGTGTTAGGCTATACAGCTCAGCGAGCATGTTCCACCATTCATAAGAACATAAGAACATAAGAATTAGGAACAGGAGTAGGCCATCTAGCCCCTCGAGCCTGCTCCGCCATTCAATAAGATCATGGCTGATCTGGCCGTGGACTCAGCTCCACTTACCCGCCCTCTCCCCGTAACCCTTAATTCCCTTATTGCTTAAAAATCTATTCAATAAAACGATAGCTGAACTTCAACATCCTCCACTTTCCCATCCTATCCCCATATTCCTTGATTCCCTCAGTGCCCAAAAAATCTACATCAACTCCACTTTCCCACTATCCCCATATTCCCACTATCCCTTTAGTCCCTTAGTACCCAAAAATCTATCGATCTCAGTCTTGAATATAATCAATGACAGAGGATCCACAACCCTCTGGAGTAAAGAATTCCAAAGATTCGCAACCCTCTGAGTGAAGAAATTCCTCCTCATATCAGTCCTAAATGACCGAGCCCTTCTGAGACTATGACCCCAGTTCTAAACTCTCCAGCAGGGGAAACAGCCTCTCAGCATCTACCCTGTCAAGCCATCGAACAATTTTAGACATTTCAATGAGATCACCTCTCATTCTTTTAAATTCCAGAGAATGTAGGCCCATTCTACTCAATCTCTCCTCATTAGGACAGCCCTCTCATCCCAGGAATCAATCCAGTGAACCTTCATTACACTGCCTTTAAGGCAAGTATATCTTTTCTCAGATAAGGAGAACAATACTGTGCATAGTACTCTAGGTACGGTCTCACCAAAGCCCTCCATAATTCCGGCAAGACTTCTTTGGGACGAAATTGGCCACCACTGGAAACGGGGTGCACCTACCCTGTCTCTCTTGTTTTTATTGGCACGGTGGAAACGGTGGCCTCTTGAGCAAAATTCTGCTCTTTGGCTTTTTTTTTGGCGGACGGGAAGTCAGTTATAATGGGGACGGATATGCAACATGAGTGGAAGTTTGGACTCTAGAGGGGCGGAAGTTGGATGCGGGCAGAGTGGCCGCTGCTGTCAGTCATCAGCGTAGTGCTGATGACATCATCACAACACCGCATCACCACGGCTCTCCCGTTCAGTCAAAGGAGAGAGCCTGCGCGATTCGGTCCACTGGGCCACCATGGAGGGTTTCAGGCAGGCCAATGGCCTGGCACGCAAGAAGCGGTGCCAAGCTGCCTGTTGGCGGCCCGGCCGAACCCGGGGGCATAATTGTCGGCCTGACATAGCAGTCAGCCGAAAAAAAACATGGTGGCAGCAGTAGGTCCTCCCCTTTAATGGGAGCCACACCACCATTTTAGAAGCTTCACTGCACCGGCAGAAAAAAAGCAGCTTTTAGCACCGCATGGCGGGTGCAAGATTTTTTCGGTGGAATTTTGCCACCGGGGGGGGGGAACTTCGGAGGTGCCCGCTCTGATGAAGCACTTAGGATGGATCAGCAGCATTGGAGCTGTAGTGAGGGATCAGGTCACCGTCGACACACTGCGGGAGTGGAATTTTCAAAATGGCGGCCATTAGATGAAATATCGGCGGACATTCCACTCCATAGCATGGCCGCCGGTCTCCAGCAGTAACAGGCCTTGAGGGAAGGGGCAATTTCGGTCCCTTTACTCTTATACTCCAACCCCCATGCATTAAAGGCAAACATACATTTGCCTTCCTGATTGCTTGCTATACCTGCATTTTAACTTTCTGCGATGCATGTATAAGCACACACAAATTTGCTAGTCTCTCACATTTTAAAAATAAATCTAAATTTTATTGAAATAATAAATTATGGTCTGTAAGCAGACAGAATTCTTGTGTAAAATCACAGACTTTAAGATGTTAAGTATATTTCAAAAATGAGACTGTGTGCATTGAAGGCAACAGTAATATTGCAGTTATTAATCAGAGACTGGTATTTTCCACTGTTTGTGGAGTTATCAGACCCATAATACGTGAAAACTGATCTCAGTTTGACCAAAGTGTAGCAATGCCAGATTTCTGCCAATGTTTCTCCACATGCACAAAGCGTTGCTCCCCATCAGATAATGTTCAGGTTAAAAGCATTCCACGCAACAACCGAAATCTTAACAGCCCTGCGAGAGTGTGTTTGGAGACGGGTGCTGACAAAATGAACATGATTGACAGCAGGTTGCAAGTCCGCTCAGAACCTATCTCCGTGTCAGTTTCTTAAGTGCCGGATCTGCGTAAAAATGGCGGGCCAGTCAATTAAGATGCTTAACAGGTATTTTAACGGGCACTTATCATTTTACCAAGTTTTTAACGAGTTTGCAGTCCTGCGGGGAACACCCCAGGTAAGTCTGTCAGATTTTCAATGACTCTCCTTTGCTTTGACAAGTTGACAACTACAGAAGTGGTATAAAAGCTACTATTTCACAGCTGTTCACTTTCCAATGTCATAAGCTGAAGCCTTCAGGATTTGGAAGATACTGTTGAGCTGTATGCAGTTTGGAAATGTTTGCAGTGAACTCTCTATCCACTATCACCTCTTTGGAGCAACCTCTCTCACCATTGATGGATCGCTTCTGTCATCTCAACCTCAGCTGCCATCTATTCCAGCAGCATTGATGCCCTTGAAAAAATCTCACCTTGGTCCTTAGAATCCAACCACCAACATCACTAAACATATCAGCATCACCAAGAACAACACCAACCTTCATCGCAATCACCTGATGCTTCACAGGACACAAGTAATAAGCACCTGACCACAATGCTGCCCGGGAGGCCAGTGATGACCTCACCATGGCCACAATTATTTCACTTCATGTTGTGCACCCTGGCTGCTACATGATGCGCCAGGTTGGCACCACCCCACACCAGCACCATAAAACATTCCTGCAATGCACAAGACATTCCTTTCATGCTCATCACCATTGTGGGGGGTACCCTTATGCCTCACCATTCACTATAACTCACTAAGCCACTTCTAAAGGTGCACACACATTTGCCCAGAATGCAAAACATTCAAAATAAAGATTTTAATGTTTGACAACACATCAACATAAACTTTACATGAACAAGTGCCTACCCTTGTGAGTTGTTAGTTGGTATGATGGGACAAAGATGAGAGTAACTGTGAGGGGTGGCTAGTGAGATAGTGATGTGATAATGTAGATAGAGAAAGAGGGATGGGTGGAGGTGCAAGGTAAGTTGGTGTGTGTAAGGAGTTGCAGTGGTAGGGTAGGGAAGGCAGAGTGATGAGAAGCACAGCAGGATGAGGTTGAGTGTGGCTTTCCAGTAACATTTCGTGATCCACTGAGATAATTGAAAGGTTTGCGCCACTGCAGCCAGCGACTCCTGCTTGTGCGCTCCTGTGCAATGTGCAACCAGGCTGCGTTGGTGTCCTGGGCAGGACTCTTCTGCCCATTGGAAGGAAAGAGGACCTCCCTGTTTGCTGTGACTACCTCCATAAGCATCTGGAGGAATGATGGGAGAGCCTGGGTGCAGCTGTGAACCTCTGTGCAGCGATTGTCATTGTTTGCAGCACCTCAATGTTGCAGAACGCTGACAGAACAACTGTCAAAATGAATGTGGGCATGGTCCCTTTAAGGAAACCGACTGATGACGCGTCATCGGTAAAGGATCGGCGCGTGTTCCCGGACACCACTCTCAACCTGAGGAAGGGCAATTTCCAAAATGGCGGCCCCTCCGCGGAGACTCGACGGCCATTCCGCACCGCCCCCCTGGCCGCTGCTTTCAGGCGGCCAGAGGCCTTATCGGAAGGGGCAATGTTGACCCCTTATTATGTTTATGAGCAGAATGTAAGAATTTAATTTCAATAGTGACTTGAGAGTTACGAAGGGATTGCTATTCCCCATGTCTAGTGTGGTGTGGGCATCTCACTCCACAAGGCCATAAGGGTGGGTGGTTTTGGAAATGAAAAAAAAACATTGGCTACAAAAGGAAGTGCTTTTCTGATGTGGATATTAAGGCATTTGATTTATAGTGGTAGCTTTATTGTAAGTTTGTTCTGTGCTTCACTTGATCGGGGAGTGCTGAATACCGAAATTGGGTGATTAAAATGAAAAAGTGTTCAGTTCTGCTGCTCCACATTTGCAATGCTGCAAAAATTAACCAAAAATATAAAAAGGAGAGAATATCGTGTTATTTAATCTACTGTAAATATATTTAATACATGAAGAAATATTTTCACAACAGCAAATTATTTATGGGTCCAAAAGTCATTTTTTACAATTATGTTATTTTAACGGGAGGAGGGGAGGAGGAAGGTCGGCAGTCGAGAGGGCTAGAATGGGGGTCGGGGTGTGAATGCTGCCGATCAGGGCTGAGGGAGGCTGAAGCGTTCTTTGAGGGACCGGGGGAGGCACTGCTGCTCGTCCTGGACCACAAGGAGTGCTGAAAATCTCACTTACCTTGCAGAGTCGGCAGCTCCAGCCTCCCTTTCACTGCCGAGTTTCACTGGGAAATCCATACAGCAACAGTAAATTTTAAAAATGAGCCTTCAAATGCATTGTGGGAGCGAGATTTAAACCTGCTAATTAAGTATCCTGCTGTAGGCAGAAAATATGGCGGATGCTTGCATGGTGGGTTGGGCACGCATTCTCTGCTATGAACTCGAACACCCACCGCCCCAACCCTCTCCCGCCCATCGTGCTGGAGATAATATCGAGGCCAGAATATGGCACCATTTTTGACATTTCAAATTGAAAACTTTAGAACAAAAATTGTGGTTCCTGCAGGTGTACCCCTCCGACAGAAACTTTTTTAACGAAAGTACTTGGTGGTCCCGGAGGAACGAACACTTTCAGTCTGAGGCCTAGATGTGCAGCCCAGCACAAAGGCCCACCCTTCCCGGGAGTGTATGCACATCCTGGGATCACGTGGGCCTGGACCACCAATGAAAATGGAGTATTCTCATTGATAATAATGGTGAGTTCCATTTGTACGAGCTCCCATTACACTCAATGAGAATACCTCCAAAAACATAGAAACACAATAAATAAAACATAAATAAAAAAAAACACCTCACATATTTAAAATCAATTGAAATTGAATTAAATGAAATGTTTTAGAAAACTTTTTTTTAAACTTTTTTTTGTATATGCTTTAATAAGTTTAAAAATAAAAATAAACAGACAGGGATTATAATATAAAATGATCTTTTAAAACTCTTACGCTGGTAAAAGCAGGCCATATGCCTCCTTTAAGAGTTTTAACGACATTCGCTGGGCAGGAGTTGGTCAAATAGCCCAAATCTCCGCCTGCGAAGGTCCTTCTCCCAGGGATGCACTTTGTGCGCCGAAACACGGAACTTGCGCGGCCTCTTCGGGCATGTGTGCACATCGTATGCAAGCGGAGAAGCTGCAATTTACAGCCCGCTGTTGCTCAGCTAGTGCAAAACTTACTTTAAGAAAGACTTGCATTTATATAGCATCTTTCACAACCTCAGAATTTCTCAATGTGCTTCACAGCCAATGATTACTTTTGAAGTGTAATCGCTGTTGTAATGTAGCGAAACAGCTGAGCAAGGTCCCACTAAAAGCAATGAGAAAAATGGCTAACTAAGCAGCTTTAGTGGTATTGATGGAGGGATAAATGATGACTAGGACAGTGGGAGAACTTCCCTGCTCTTCATTGAAAAGTACCATTGGATCTTTTATGTTCACCTGAGAGGGTTGATGGGATCTTGGTTTGACATCTTGTCCGAAAGACAGCATATCCGACAGTGCAGCACTCCCTCAGTACTGCACTGGAGCATCAGCCTAGATTATGTGTTCAAGTCCTGGAATGAGGCTTGAATCCTTATAAGGGCTACTACTGAGCCACGGCTGATATTTTATTCAAAAACACCCATGTGTACAAAAGTATTTAAACAGTTTCCATCGGCCCCTTACTTCAACAGAGCTATATGGGCTAGAAATTCAGTATCGCGCCGGTTGTGGCGTTAACTTTTGAGAAGTTTGGAAGTTTAGCGCCAGGCGGCAATCAATCTTGCTGCCCTCTAAATTCAGTCTCAGCGCTCAAAGAATGCAGGGGAGCATTAAATCAGGCGCTATTAGCGTAGGTGAGTGGCGTTAGGCTCCAAGCGACAACGAAAATGAGGTGTTGTGTAATCGGGAGTGAGCATTGGCGAAGGTCCCTTCGAGCCATTTAAGAGGAGGGTCAGTGGAGTCTGCACGATAGCACCCAATGATTCAGGGAATACAGAACGGCGATACGTCGTGGGATGAAATGCAAAGTACATGATGGCCTGCAACACTCCGGGGACTATGCAGCCTTTATTTGGCTGCAGATACATCCTGGAACGGACAGCTGAGGCTGGAAAATTTGCCATGCGGCATGGGATTTGCCCCGCCGCGGCACTACTGCCTGAGCACCCCATTAGCGCTCCTGCCAGGCGCTAAATGGGGGCACTAATATGACGAATTTCTCTCCCTATGTTTTCACAACTAGTCTGATGAGATAGTAAATAAACCTCATGCATCTTTAATACTGAAAATATATTTTTAAACTACATCATCTGACCACATTTAAAAAAAATTAATACAATACAGGAAGACTCAAACACTTAAGTCAAGGGCCTTAAAAGTCACTGTAACCCACACATTTTCATTCTTTACTTTGATATTTACTTCATAAGTTTTGCCCAAACAAAGTTTCCCTCTCTCTCTCTTACTTTATTTATTTTGAGCTCCAACTTACCGATACAATCAGCTTTTCTGCAGGCAGATGTTTGCAACATAAGCAGTTCAGTCCGCTGCATTAAAATCAACAAAAGGCTTTGATATTACACAGAAGCATAAAGACTTCAGCTTATTTCTTCTCCTGAGATAATGATGTGCTACTATACTGTGGTACTTTGATGGTCTGGTTGAAGGCTGATTACAACTCCCGACAAACAGTGACAGGCTCTCCTAGAATTGACCTTTTTGATCATCTGCCAGACAGACAGCTGATCCGCGTTATGTACTATTGTGCTGTCCTCTCTGCATAGTTGCATTTACCAGGCAATGGGCTAAAGGATGTGGGTTTCAGCTGTGAACTTCAGATTCAATTTATTATTTTTCAATCTTGAATTTTTAAGTTAAGATTTTTTTTAGTTGCAAGTTTCGTTTCATTATCCTTCCCTTCCCAGTAAAAAAAGGACTATGCATAGATAGTCATCAGTTTATTATTACTTGGCAACCAATACACAGAAACATCCTCCCACAGAATGACAAGGAGTACTTGGCTTTTTACATTTTTATATTACGTATATAAATTTGCGAGCTCTTTCTAATCCACTGGACCAGAAATAATTGCTATAAACATCCAAGTACTGCAGATTGATTTTCTACTGCATACTCCTCTATTAAGTTTAACAAGCTTAATGAACTTCTGTCCTTTCATGCAATAAAGCAGATCAGAAAATGAATTAAAGCTACTTTTATGCAAACAATCGTCACAAAAAGCACAACAGTGCTCTGGATAGGTCAGCTCCAGTCTGAATTTTAATTGATATCAATGTTTGCTTTTCTGTAATCAGCAGTATATTGATTACATTTATTTATTTGATGGTTAGATGCGTTTCCTGAACATTGCAGAAACTATATTTTAGAAAATTGCACATATTGTATAACTTCCTCATCAATTAAAGTTTGTTGCTTTAAAAGGTGGCAAAGCAAAGCCAATTTCAAATTAAATTGGTTTTAGTGGTAAAATAATTAGATAACTTAATTAAAGTTGCAGTAAAGTATTAAAGTATTAAAACATTAAAGTATTGTTTTTTACTCAACGATTAGCAATAACCTTCACTTTCGGTAATTGCTGTAAAATAATTCTCCTTTGCAATTGCATACTATTTATACTAGTGGCAAATTGTAAACTGAGATGTTCTGTCCTCCTTTATCCACAGGGAAGTTGAAAACAAGCAAAATATTTGGAAATAAGTAATATTCAGACTTGGTGTGCATAGTAATTTAGATATACCAACGTTATATTTTGCAATAAGGAACTGCAAAAATGAATCAAAATAACCAAATGAGCATTCTTCTTAGTGGAACCTGAAAGGACTCAATGGGGCAGAAATTTATTTTAGTAATATTGTGTCTGTAAGCACTCTATTAATGACTCCATGAGGTAAAGTATTGCACTTGAACTGTTGTGACCTTAGTCCATTTATTGCAGCTCCTGAATGAGATTACAGTAAGGTGAGCTCCCTTTTATACCTGGTTACCTGCAGTGTGCTGGTGACCCCTAGGTCTCCACCAGTTGCACCCTTGGTGGTACAGACATAGTGTATACAGTGTGAAGATACATTCAATGGTCTTATATAACTGTACATTGAGTGTACAGGGTATATACATACACAACATCACTCCCCTCTAAGTCTTGTGCCACTGGCCTTTGCACTGTGTGCTCTGGCCCTTGACTTGAGTGCCCAAAGCCCTTGCACTTTGTCTGTGCTTGGGAATGGTTCTCTCCCTGTAGACCCCCAAGTTCTTATTGTCATGACATTGGGAAATGTTCAGCAGTGGACGGTTGGAGGTTGCAGTGGGGGTTGAGTGGGTTCTGGGTGTGATCCATGTGTGTTCATGGCTACATACATCCATTCCCCCCCCCCACCCCATACATAGACCATGTGCGTGGCTCAACATCTGCATTTGCATACATGTACAGAGAATAAAGAATAGGATTAGTTACATCACTATTTGGGTTTAGCAATAGTGAAACAAGTACATAATACAGGTAAGGTACATACATGGTATTACAGTCTTGCCCCTGGGGTGTAGGTGCAGGTGTCCAGGTTGTCTGATGGCAGCGCTGTGCCCCCTGCCAGCTGGGTGGGGTCGGATCGCTCCTCTGGCTGAGTCTCAGGGCCTTTGCCATTGCCTAGTGGTGGGCAGAGCCATAGGAATGTGTGGCCTCCCGGTCCTCCTTTGAGGGCTTCAGGGTCTCTCTTCTGCCCTTCAGTGTAGTGGGAGCCTGGTCATCCCAGGTCCCGTCGGGAGGGCTGGAGAGTGCTAGCCTCTTGCTCCCGGTACTGGCCCTGGTGGCCAGAGAGGTAGGGTCGATCTGAGGCAGGGTGCCAGTGGTGGTGCCTGTGCTGTCCGCTGATCCACTGATCCACTGGCCTTGCAGTGGGTATGCTCCCTCTGTGTGTGACCACACTCCCTGGGGCATCACATTGGTCCCGGAGGTGCAGGCTACATGATCGGGTAGCCCACTGGACCTGGGTGCTTCCCACGGGAGGTTGCCTTTGGTTTTGTCGGCGTACATGTAGAACCTGGCATCACACATTAGTTCATTGTTTACATTCATGATACATTGGCTCCGACTGCAATCACCCAACTCGACATTGTTAGTTGTCTTTACAAAATTGCATCTGTCAATTACATCTTTTCCCTGTATACTACCAGCATCGCTGTACAAGGTTACATTAAGATACTTGCATTTGTTAATTACATCTTTTACATTAGTATCACCGGCATCGCTGTACAAAGAGTGGAACTGTCCCTTTAATTGTGCTGGGTTGCCGGTCTCCTTTAAGAGGGCCTTGCAATCTTTACCCCAATCCGGTTCGCTGCTTGGCATCATGTGTTGCTCCCTCAATGCTGCCCTTGTGGTCTGGTAGTGGCCATCTTGATTTCAGGTGCTTCACCTTGTGGTGCTGGCGCCACCTTCTCTCTCTTCACGAGGTAGGCTGCGGTGATCCTCTTCTCCCCAGGTCCTGCCACGGAAGCCGGGAATTTACCTTCTGCGCCGATCTTCTTCCTTCGGAGTCCTGCCACTGGAGCCCAGAAGGTGAGGTCTGGTTGTTTGGGTTGGATCATCTCGCAGTTGGGTAGTGCAGTCTGTGTCATCGCCGCGCAGTCGAGTTGGACGGTCGGATCTTCAGGTGCTGTGATGGATCCAAATTTGGGGCCCCATGGGACTTCGATCGGCAGGGCCTGGAGGCTTTCCCAGCTCCAACAGATTTGGATTTGTTTCATCTATCTTCTTCCTAGCACCGTTGAACCATCAGTAGCAACGATCCACAAAGGTAGCTTCTGCATCGTGCCGCCGTAGGACACCTGGACATCCACGCTGCCAACGACTGGGATGGTGTCGTTTGTGTAAGTGAGCAGCTTCACCTGGATCGGGAGCATTTTAGGTCGTTCGGCGGGATTGTCCCAGAGTTTCTCGAAGGCCGCCTGATTCATCAGCGATTGGCTCACCTCTGTGTTGACCTCCATCGAGACTGGAACACTGTTGATTTCGACTTCCATTTTCAACGGAGAACTCTGGGTGGAGCAGGTAAACACTCCGTATACCTCTTCCTGGAGCTGAGCTGCCTCCTGGACTCCCTCTTCAACTTCATCAGCGCTGGAACCTGGGTGATCGGCCAACTCTTCAGCGACTCGGTGAGTAAAATTTTTCTTGCACATTTGCTGGAGGTGGCCTTTAGTGTTACAGCCTTTGCAAGTATAGTCTCTATATCGGCACTGGTTACCCTGTGAATTCCTCCACAGTGCCAGCATGGGGCTGGCCAGTTGGCCCCATGTGGTGGACTTAGGGTTGCGGGACTCGGGGTATCAGTCTTGCCTCTAAAAGGCGCCAGTCGGTTCACGGTACTTGCCGGGTTAGAGTCCTGGGGGTGAGTCATCATCCTCTTAGAATCGCAGGCCGAGGCCATGAATGCCTGGCTGACGTTGATTGCCTTCTGTAGGGTGACATGATGTCCACAGAGAGCAGCTTGTGGAGGAGGCCCTCATGGCCGATTCCAATAACAAAGATGTCCCACAATGCTTCGGTGAGGTGGTCGCCAAAATCACACGGTGCAGCCAATCGTCTCAGGTCTGCAGCATATTTTGCGATTTCTTGGCCTTCGGGCGCCGGTGTGTGTAGAACTGGTGTCTGGCTGTGAGGATGCTCTCTTTTGGCTTGAGCTGTTTCTGTATCATCATTACTAGCTCCGTGTACGTTTTGGTTGTCGTCTTCTCTGGGGCTAGCAAGTCCCTGACAAGGCCATGAACGTCGGGCCCACAACTGCTGAGCAGGATAGCTCTGCGTTTATCAGCCAGCAAGGTCGGTGTTTCCAGCCAGGTCGTTCGCGATGAAGTGGTGTTCGAGCCTTTCCACAAAGGCATCCCAATCTTTCCCATCAGCGAATTGTTGAAAGTTGCCAAGGTTAGCCATTTTTCGCGTGGAAATTCGTATTCTCATCACCAATTATTGTGTCTGTAAGCACTCTAGTAATGACTCCACGGGATAAGGTATTAAACTTGAACTGTTGTGACCTTAGTCCATTTATTGCAACTCCTGAATGAGGGTACGGTAAGGTGAGTTCCCTTTTATACTTGGATACCTGCAGTGTGCTGGTGACCGCTAGATCTCCACCAGTTGCACCCTCTGGTGGTATAGGCATAGTCTATACAGTGTGAAGATACATTCAGTGGTCTTATGTAACTGTACATTGAATGTTCAGGGTATATACGTACATAACAAGTAAGTAGCATAAAGTGGGTGTTATCGAATTGGACGCCCATTGATGGAACTGAATATCAGACGGGGCGTAAAACGGGTGGTCAATTCGATAATGCCTGCTTTGGGCTACCACCCATGACAAATTCTTACCCCAATATTTAGTTGTTTTTGCCCATCCCTGTCTGTAACAGTGTCAAACAACACCCATATAATCTCATGTATTAATTAACTGCAAAAGGTGTTGGATTAATGGGGACATTTTGATGGCCACAAAATCCAGAAATTTGCTAAAAATACTTTTTTACTTTCCTTCTTTTTCCTCCTCTCGAAGATAATGAAGGTCATTCTCACTTTCACTTCCAATGCTCATTGGATCAACTACCAATTGCAGAACGTGGGCAGTTTCTATAAAGGGCGACTGATCCATGCTGGTTTATTGCCAAGTGGCAGTCACCCTACCAGCTCCGTCCACGATGAGCCCCCAACTTCCCTGATCTTTCTCAGCCCAGTCTCTAGCACCCTCTCTCATACTGAGCATCACCTCTCTTGCCTGTTCATTCAGATCCCAGCTTCTATCTCCCTCCAAGCTCAATGAAGTTCAAGTTCAGGTTGGCCTGCTTCTTCCAAGCCCAGTTCTAGCCTGAGCATTGGCTTATCCACTCCTTCAGACAGCATGCCTGATACTTCCTAGTTCAGCCACAGTCAAACTCTATTGCCTGAGCCCAGAAACCAGCATGCCTGCTCCCTTTGAGCCCAGCCCAGCCCTAGCCAAGCCTGGCTGTTTCCTCAGAGCTGGATCTTGCCTGTTACTCCTCAGCACATCTCTGGTTTGCAAGGTCCCTCTGATCCAAGTCTCAGGCCATGCCTTCCTGCTCCTTTTCAGTTAAGGTTGACCCTCCCAAACCGAAACTAGCCATAGCTAGTCCATTTCATCCCAGCACATTGCTCTAGAACCTTTAGACAAGTGTATGAGGGAGAAGGGAATAGAGGGTTATTGCTGATAAGATTTAGATGAGGAAAGACGGAAGGAGGCTCAAGCGGAGCATAAACGCCAGCATGGACTGGTTGGGCCGAATGGCCTGTTTCTGTGCTGTCTACCCTATGTAATCCTATGTAACCTGATCTCCCACTTTGAACCTGTGTAAACACATGGGCCTTCTCTAGTCTGTTCCCTTCCACACCTGACCTCAATCCCTCTGCTCCTTCCCAGCACCAGATCCTGGTTTCAAGTCCTGGGACCTTCCTGCTGCCCAAGTTATTTGTTCCCATCCACACATGTTGCAGCAGCACTCAGATATACCAATAGCAATTGGGAATGTGGCTCCAGATCAGCACTGACTGGAATACCAAATAGCCTTGGCAGAATACATACAATCCCAACCCCTTCGGTTCATCCCAACTTGAGCCCTTTCCCCAGCCTAAACCTCATCCTTGTTATTGCCCCAGGCTGGAATCTTCTGGTTTCTTTTGCCCTATGGCTCTCTCTTTCATACCAAAGGAGAGACAGGATACTTTCTGCACCTATCGTGATGGCGGGGTTGGAGGGGGTGGGCAGTTTTGGAGCCCCATGTCCTTGGTAAAGACAGGATTGGGCAGTTGAATAACTTGTCAGGGTTCACAAGGCTCACAAATGAGTAATGGTTACTTATCCAAGGTGCCAGAAGTACCCGATACCCATGGAAACATCGCAGCCAGGACTCAGTGCCCCCAGGAAAGAAAAGGAGCAGAGAATTATTAGTAAGAGAACACAAATATACTTGAGTACTGCCCTTGGAGTCTTCCTTTATTCCTTATTTTCTGCCAATCAGATTGCCACTTAATACATGTTCAGCCACCAAAGAACTCACTTTAGGAGTGGAGGCAAATCTTCCTCGATTTCGAGGAACTGCCTATGATGATGGTGATAATACATAGTGGGAAACATTTAAAGAGTGAACGGAACTAGAATCTGAGGCAGTCCTGAGTCAATGATTTTAAACAACCTCAAAACATTTCTAAACAGTAGTGTAGAAAGGAATGAGAAAGTAATCCAATTCATACTATGTGGTCCTCAGTGCATCATGAAACTCTTTTAAAATATGCACTGAACACAGTATTTTTAATTAACTGTGGTGGTAGCCTTAGAAACAAGTTTACTGCCCTTCTGTGAATATCATACTTTCAGCTGTCAGCTAATCTCATGAACCCACAGCAGATTCTTTTGAAAAAGTATTCTCAGCAGAAATTAGTAAAAGCTGCAACCTTAGTTATATTTAAAAACATAAATGTACATGTAAATACTAATTTGCATGTATAAGATCAATAAAAGTGAACCTTGCTCAGTCATATTCAAAGTGGGTGTAATGTATGCACCTGCGAGTTTGCTCACAGATTTGTTGAGCTGTTGAGTTGGGAGTGGCTTAGCCGGTCATGTGATGTTCACAAGGCTGAATAAAACCCCAGCCAGTTAGGTTTGGGGATCCACGATGAGACAGATGGTTGTGAGCCTGGTGGATAATCTGATAATGTGTAGTGTGATTGTTAAACCTTTTGTTAATAAACCAACTAGTTCTTTGCTATGAATTCTTAAGCAAAGAAGCCATGAAGCAAATATATTACAGGGCGGAAATGCAGGAAAGAACACTGAGCAATATCAATAAATTGGGTACAGCTTCACACTGGCTCCCTAAGCACCAATACCACCACAGCCTTGGGTGCAGGAGAGTGCTGCTTTGAACAGTGGAGAAATTCATAAATAAATACAACCAGTACAAGACTTTTAATGAATAGCTCCTGTACTCTGAAAGGGTCATGGATCAAATATGAAATCTCTTCATCAGTCTCAATCAAGGTTGACTTGAGCTGTGGAATGCTAAATACTTGATATAGAAACATAGAAACATAGAAAGCTACAGCGCAAAAGGAGGCCATTTCGGCCCACCGTGTCCACGCTAGCCAATAAAGAGCCAAACGGCCCTCGGTCAGCAGCCCTGAAGGTTACATAGAAACCTATGAACAATGAACAATGGCGGAAAGGTAACGAGCATCCGGTCCAACCATTTCACCCCACACAACTACGACACCCCTTGCTCAGCAACATTCTACACTCCACCCCCAACCGGAGTCATGCGATCTTCTGGAAGAGGCAAAAAAACAGATAAAAACCCAGGCCAATTGGGGAATAAAATCTAGGAAAATTCCTCTCCGACCCATCCAGGCGATCAAAACTAGTCCAGGAGATCACCCTGGCCGTATTTGATTCCCTGCAGTATTTACCATCATATATGCGCCAGCCAACAAGAGGTTATCCAGTCTAATCCCACTTACCAACTCTAGACCCATAACCTTGCAGGTTACGGCAGTTCAAGTGCCCATCCAAACACCTTTTAAATGTGGTGAGGCTTTCGGCATCCACCACCCTTCCAGGCAGTGAGTTCCAGACCCCCACAACCCTCTGCATGAAGAAGCTTCCCCTCAAATCCCCTCTGAAACTTCCACCAACCACTTTAAAACCAGGCCCCCTCATAATTGACCCCTCCACCAAGGGCAATAGCAGCCTACTGAGAGCATTGGCACAGTTTTCTGTGTCTGGCCTGTGGCGGATGGCATAGTTCCATGCGGACAACGTGAGCGCCCATCTCTGGATGCGGGCCGATGCATTCGTATTTATCCTCTTGCTCTCAGAGGAACGGGATATAAGTGGCTTATGGTCAGTTTCCAATTCAAATTTGAGCCCGAACAGATATTGATGCATTTTCTTTAACTCGTAAACACACGCTAACACTTCTTTTTCGATCATACTGTAGGCCCTCTCAACCTTAGCCAGACTTCTAGAACCAGTTGCAATTTCCCAAATTCATTAGCTTGTTGCAATACACACCCAACCCCGTACGACGACGCATCACATGCTAGTACCAAACGCTTACATGGATTGTGCAACACAAGCAATATTTTTGAACATAACAGCTTCCTGGCTTTCTCAAAGGCATTTTCTTGGCTTTTACCCCATATCCATTTATCTCCTTTACGCAGTAAAGAGTGCAGGGGTTCTAACAATGTGCTAAGACCCGGTAAGAAGTTACCAAAATAGTTCAGGAGTTCTAGTAATGACCGCAGCTCTGTCATGTTCTGTGGTCTCAGTGTGTTCTTGATTGCCTCCGTCTTCGAATCGGTGGACCTGATGCCATCCGCCGCGATTCTTCTCCCCAGGAACTCCACTTCAGGTGCCAGGAAAACACACTTCGAGCATTTTAGCCTGAGCCCCACATGATTAAGCCGACTAAGAACCTCCTCCAGGTTCTGCAGGTGCTTGACGGTGTCCCGACCTGTAACCAAGATGTCGTCCTGGAAGACCACGGTGCGTGGGACTGAATTCAGCAAGCGTTCCTTGTTTCTGTGGAATATCGCTGCGGTCGATCGAATCCCAAATGGGCATCTGTTGGAAATGAATAGATCTTTGTGTGTGTTGATGCAGGTGAGTCTTTTCGATGATTCCTCCACCTCCTGCGTCACGTAGGCCAAGGTCAAGTCCTGTTTTGTGAACATTTTCCCTCCCGCCAGCATCGCAAATAGGTCGTCTGCTTTAGGTAGCGGGTATTGATCCTGCAGGGAGAAATGATTGATAGTTACTTTGTAATCACCACAGATTCTGATGGTGCCGTCTCCCTTGAGGACTGGAACAATTGGACTGGCCCACTCATTGGGCCCAAGTTTCGGCCTCAGTTGCTCCTGATTTTTTGGAGCAACTGGTGTAGAACGGAGTATCTTAGAAATTCAAATTCTCGGCATTTAGTTTGCTCCAGTTCTAGTCAGTTAGAACAGTTTCACTTTGGAACAGAATTTTCTTTTCAAAAGGGGGCGTGTCCGGCTACTTACGCCTGTTTTGAAAGTTTCGGCAGTGAAAACTTACTCCAAACTAACTTAGAATGGAGTAAGTGAAGATTTTTGTACGCTTGAAAAAACCTTGTCTACACTTTAGAAAATCAGGCGTAGGTTACAAATCAGGCGTAGTGAATGGTGGGGGGGGGGGTTTAAAGGGAAGTTTACAAACATTAAACACTTCAGTTTTACAAATAAAGAGACATCATCAATAATAAATGATAAAAACATCAATAAATCAACCAATAAATCAATCAAAAAAAATTAATAAGAAATAATTTTTTTTTTTAAATCAATAAATAAAACATTTTCTACTAACCGACTGCAGCACCGGGAGCCCTCCAACAGCGTGCTGGGATGCCCCCCCCCCCCCCCCCCCCAGTGTGTCTCTGTCAGTGTCTCTATCTCTCTGTCTGTCTGTCTGTGTGTGTCTCTCACTCTCTGTCTGTCAGTGTCTGTGTTTCTGACAGCGAGGGAAGGGGGAGGAGGGGGGTAGGGGGAGGGGGGAGGGTGGCAGAGGGGGAGGGAGGGATGGAGGAGAAGGGGGAGGGAAGGGGAGAAGAGGGAGGGGGGAGAGAAGGGGGGGAGAAGTGGAAGGGGGCGAGGAGGAGAAGGGGAAGGGGGAGGAGAAGGGGAAGGGGGAGGATGGGAAGGGGGGGAGGAGAAGGGGAAGGGGGGGAGGAGAAGGGGAAGGGGAGAAGGGGAAGTGGAAGGGGGGAGAAGGGGAAAGGGGGGAGTGGAGAAGGGGAAAGGGAAGGGGGGAGAAGGGGAAGGAGAGGGGGGAAAGGAAAGGAGAAGGGGGAAAGGAGAAGGGGGGGAAAGGAGAATGGGGTGGGGGGAAGAAGAAGGGGGAGGGAGGCTGAACGGGCCGGGCCCAGTCCAGTCCGGGGGCGGGGAAGCGGGAGTCGGGTCGGTGTCGGGGTTGGGTCCGATACGGGGGCGGCGGTGGGGGGAGGCGGGGGAAGCGGGGTCGAGTCGGGTCAGGAGGAAGCAGGAGCTGGGTGTGGGAGGCAGCCTTATGCTCGCAGCCCCAGTGAGGCCATTCGGCCAGGGCTAGGGGCTGCGTGCTTCGGGCCCCTCCCACACAGTTTTGGGTGCCTGGAGCTACTGCGCATGCGCGCCACTGTAGCACACATGTGCAGAGGTCCCGGCATTGTTTTCAGCGCAGGGACCTGGCTCCGCCCCCTACAGCTCGTGCTGCGCCGCGCCCGACTCCAGAGGACCTGCAGGGAGCCGGAGAATCTGTAAGTTTTTTTTAGGCGCACTTTGTGGCGCGGAAAATGGCCGTCCAGGTCGGGGCTGCGCCGTTCTAGGCGCGGCCCGAAACTTGGACCCATTGATTTTGATTGCCGAAATGCTGCCCTCTCGTTGCAGCCTTTCCAGCTCGATCTCCACCCTCTCTCTCATCATGTAGGGTTCCGCTCTCACCTTGTGATGGATGGGTCGCACTCCTGGAATCAAATGAATCTGCACTTTAGCTCCTTGGAACTTCCCAATGCCTGGTTCGAACAGCGAGGGGAGCTAGTTTAGGACCTGGGCACTTGAGGTGTCGTCGACGGACGAAAGCGCTCGGACATCGTCCCAGTTCCAGCGTATCTTTCGTGGCCAGCTCCTGCCGAACAGCCTGCGGTCATCGCCCGGCACCACCCAGAGTGGTAACTCGTGCACCGCTCCTTGTGGGAGACCTTTACGGTAGCACTGCCGATTATGGGAATCAATTCCTTTGAGTACATTCTCAGTTTCGTACGAATGGGAGTCAGGACTGGCCTTGAGACCTTGCTGCACCACAATTTATCAAAAGTCTTTTTGCTCATTATGGACTAGCTTGCACCCGTGTCCAGCTCCATGGACACCGGGAGTCCATTTAATTCAACCTTCAGCATTATCGGGGGACACTTTGTGGTAAATGTGTGCACCCCATATATCTCTGCCTCCTCGGTCTGAGGCTCTGTTTCGTCGTGTTCCACTGTGGATCTGTCCTCCTCTAACATGATGGTTTGTAGGATTAGCAGGGTTTGCAGCTCACCTGCACATACGTTGGAGGTATCCCATTGTTCCACAGCCCTTGCAAACGTATCCTTTGAGGTGGCATGAATGGAAATGATGATCACCCCTGCAGTGCCAACAAGGTGTTAATGGCCTTGTATTGACCACCCTTGATGGTGGACTCTGAGTCATCTGCGGACATTCAGCTTCAGGCATGTAAGTCCTGCCCTGTACATTGTGATTCGAAAACAATGTTACTTTGTTTACAGTACTTGCAGCAGCACTCTGAGAAATTTGTTTGGTGTTGTCACTGGTGGCGATAAACGCCTGGGCTATCGCTATGGCTTTACTCAAGGTTGGGGTTTCTACAGTCAAAAGTTTGCGAATGGCCAATGCCAAGTACAAAGAAGTCCCTGAGCATATGCTCCAAGTGTCCTTCAAATTCGTAATGTCCTGCAAAGCGCCTTAGCTCGGCGACATAGCTCGCATTTCCTGGCCTTCAGACCTCTTGTACATGTAGAACCGATACCTCGCCATCAGAACGCTTTCCTTTGGGTTTAGATGCTCCCGGACCAGTGTGCACAACTCATCGTACGACTTGTCTGTGGGTTTCACTGGAGTGAGAAGATTTTTCATGAGGCCATAAGTTGGTGCCCCGCAAACGGTGAGGAGGATCGCCCTTCGTTTGGCAGCTCGTTGGCCACGAAGTATTGGTCGAGTCGCTCCATGAAGGTTTCCCAATCATCTCCCTCCAAAAATTTCTCCAGGATGCCCACGGTTCTCTGCATTGTTGCGGTGGGATTCGTCATCTGTATCTCGTCGCCAGTTGTTATGTCTTGAAGAATGAGTCAGACTAGATACTGCAAGCTCAAAATAAGGTGTGACCGTGGTCCTTTATGACAGATCTTAGAGTGCCTCTCCAGCCTGTGAGGTCTCCTTACATACAGGTGCTCCCAAGGGATTGTGGGATCCCTTGGAACTCCAGGGGATAAGCTCTCTGGTGGGTAGACATGGTATTTACAGGTTTACATACATAACACGCCCCATATTCAACTGTAGATCATTGATGTAGTGATCTCTCTCAAGCGACCGCCACTAATTATCTCTTCACCCATGCAGTTTTAAATTGTTTTCAGTAAAATATAAAAAAACAGCACATGTGACCATGCAACGAATAGATTAGAAACTCATTATTGGAAATTTGAAATAATACTTTGAAATGGAAACCTCAGCATGAAATATTATACATAGCTATTGAGTTTTTCATCATAATTACAAGTATTTATGACTTTCTCAGAATGTTATTAATAAACAGTGGTGAACAATTAGAGTTAGTCATTACTTGCCACCATCTTCCAACCTACCAGGATTTAAAAATATTGTGGTTGTTTGGGTTAAGCAGAGAGCCAGTGGATTTGCATCACGATAGCCAGGATTTAGAGAACGTTGCTCATCTGTCATGATCCTTCTTGGATCTCTCGATATATGATTTATTTGTGGGGCGGGGTTGGACGGGGTTACAATTGTGCTCATTCAAGTAAAAAGCATTCATGCTGCGGAATGGAACATTTTTTACTTTTTTATACCCAATGTGAGCATTACGGATTCCTCATTGGAACACAGTTCAGATGCAGTGCAAAACTGCCTCTGAACTACCCCAACAGTCGAAAGAATTCAGAAGAATGAGAGGTGATCTTATCGAAATGTATAGGATTATGAGGGGGCTTGACAAAGTGGATGCAGAGAGAATGTTTCCACTGATAGGGGAGACTCGAACTAGAGGGCATGATCTTAGAATAAGAAGCCGCCCATTTAAAACTGAGATGAGGAGAAATTTCTTCTCTCAGAGGGTTGTAAATCTGTGGAATTCGCTGCCTTAGAGAGCTGTGGAAGCTGGGACATTGAATAAATTTAAGACAGAAATACACAGTTTCTTAAACGATAAGGGAATAAGGGGTTCTGGGGAGTGGGCAGGGAATTGGAGCTGAGTCCATGATCAGATCAGCCATGATCTTATTGAATGGCAGATCAGGCTCGAGGGGCTGTATGGCCTACTCCTGTTCCTATTTCTTACGTTCTTATGTTCTTATTAGTAAAAGAAGACTTTCAGTCACTCTGTGCAAAATGTAGGTGCCAGTCTTTAGGAAAGAATTTGCAGTTAGGCTCCACATAGCGTAAGCCCCTAATTCCTGATACCAGTCTAGTAAATCTCCTCGGCACTTCCAAGCTCTTTTTGTGACTCACAGGCAATGAATAATTTTTGGTTCAGTCAATGTTGTAATGTATGGAAATGCAGCAGCCAATTTGTACACAGCAATGTCCTACAAACAGCAATGAAATAAATGACCAGAAAATCTGTTTTTGGTGTTGGTCAGGGATAAATGATGGCCAGGGCACCAAGAGAGTTCCTCTGCTCTTACTGCTTATCTTCAAATAGTGCCATGGGATCTTTTGCATCAACTGAGAAGGCAAACAGGGCCTTGGTTTAATGTTTCATTCAAAAGATGGTACCTCCAACATTGTAGCACTCCCTCGGTACTGCACTTAACTGCCAGCCTCAAGTCTCTGGAGTGTGGCTTGAACCCATGACCTGTGACAAGAGTGCTAAAACTGAACCAAAGCTAATATCTTTGTCTCCTTTCTGATTTTGTTTCTATGTTGTTAGTGGTTGCATAAGAAATTGATGCTATATTTCATCCGGTCAAACCAATGCACGTATAATTGGGCAACATTCTGTGGTCTTGTTGAATTAGTGAAATGTAATTAAGCTGTCTCAAGAAATATGAACAGTTTACAGAAATATGAAGCTAGTTACCAAATTTCTCTACTCCAGGGTCTTCCTAATATAGAAATGTCACCATAACAATATAACGAAGGGAATGCTGTGCATAATTTGCAGTCTTCGGCTTTTTCTACATGATCTTTAATAACCAGAGGGAAACGTAAACGTCCCTGGAAAAAAAACTGAAATTCTTCCCTGATACTTACTAACAAATACTTACATCTATCCTTTAACCAACATCACTTAAACAGATTATCTTGTCAATTATCTCATTGCTGTTTGTGGGATCTTGCTGTCTATAAATTGGCTCCCACATTTCCTATATTACAATGGTGACTGCACTTCAAAAATACCTAATTGGCTGCAAAGCGCTTTGGGACATCCAGAGGTTGTGAAAGGTGCGATATAAATGCAAGGCTTTCTTTCTTTTCCATTATGAGGTAGAAACAAGGTGGTTTGGTATGAAAAAATGCCCATCTCAATTGTATTGTCATCCAGAATGCACCCAGACCTCTAACTTGACACCATGTCCATATCCTTCATTGCCTGTTAAAACAGAAAGTCATGCATTTCCTTATTGAATGCAACAACCAAGCCCAAACTCACTGTCCTAGTTAGTATTTTATTTTATAAGCTAACAACACTCAGACATGAAGTAGCTATGCCTTCGGCCACATTTTCTTTGCTTGCTTGCAATCCTGTCCCCAGGGTAGATTCTCTGGGTTCAACACAAAGAATGTCTCCACGTTCGCTTCTAGATGTTAAAGCTTTAATAATATTCCATCCCATTTTTCCAGAGAGAAAAATAATAATTTTATAGTGTCTGAGATTGATAGGGGTCAATTGTCTGTTAATTAATATTGGAGAATTTACATATTTCTTTAGAATTGCAAACAGGTAATTGTGCTTTATCAATAACTCACTATTTGTTTCATTAATGGTTTCAATTTAGTATTCATTTTTTGAACAGGATAAAATGAATACTTGCATCCATAATCAAGGGATATCATCATCATCATAGGCAGTCCCTCGGAATCGAGGAAGACTTGCTTCCACTCCTGAAGTGAGTTCTTTGGTGGCTAAACAGTCCAATATGAGAGCCACAGACTTTGTCACAGGTGGGACAGATAGTCGCTGAGAGAAGGGGTGGGTGGGATTGGTTTGCCGCACGTTCTTCCCGCTGCCTGCACTTGATTTCTGCATGCTCTCGGCGTTGAGACTCGAGGTGCTCAGCGTCCTCTCGGATGCACTTCCTCCACTTATGGCGGTCTTGGGCCAAGGACTCCCAGGTGTCAATGGGGATGTTGCACTTTATCAGGGAGGCTTTGAGGGTGTCCTTGTAGTGTTTCCACTGCCCACCTTTGGCTCATTTGCCGTGAAGGAGCTCCGAGTAGAGCATTTGCTTTGCGTGTCTCGTGTCTGGCATGTGGACTATGTGGCCTGCCCAGCGGAGCTGAGCAAGTGTGGTCAGTGCTTCAAAGCTGGGGATGTTAGTCTGAATGAGGATGCTGATGTTGGTGTGCCTGTCCTCCCAGGGGATTTGTAAGATCTTGCGGAGACATCGTTGGTGATATTTCTCCAGCAACTTAAGGTGTCTACTGTACGTGGTTCACGTCTCTGAGCCATACAGGAGGGCAGGTATTACTACAGCCCTGTATACCATGAGCTTGGTGGCAGTTTTGAGGGCTTGGTCTTCAAAAACTCTTTTCCTCAGATAGCCGAAGGCTGTACTGGCGCACTGGAGTTGGTGTTGGATCTCGTCATCGATGCATGCTCTTGTTGATAGGAGGCTCCCGAGATATGGGGAGTGGTCCACGGTGTCCAGGTCCGCATTGTGGATCTTGATGACTGGGGGGCAGTGCTGTGCGGTGAGGACAGGCTGGTGGAGGACCTTTGTCTTATGGATGTTTAGCGTAAGGCCCATGCTTTCGTACGCCTCAGTAAATACGTCGACTATGTCCTGGAGTGCAGCCTCTGTATGTGCGCAGACGCAGGCATCGTCCGCTACTGTAGCTCGACGACAGAGGT
Source organism: Pristiophorus japonicus (assembly GCF_044704955.1). Taxonomy (NCBI): domain Eukaryota; kingdom Metazoa; phylum Chordata; class Chondrichthyes; family Pristiophoridae; genus Pristiophorus; species Pristiophorus japonicus. Next base: position 45,783,662 of record NC_091990.1, read on the forward strand.
TGGGGTGGCCTTGGATCTGACCTGGAGACGGTGCAGGTTGAACAGATTCCCACTGGTTCTGTAGTTTAGTTCCACTCCAGCAGGGAACTTGTCGACTGTGAGGTGGAGCACGGTGGTGAGAAAGATTGAGAAAAGGGTTGGGACAATGACGCAGCCCTGTTTGACCCCGGTCCAGACGTGGATTGGGTCTGTGATGGATTCATTGGTAAGGATCACGGCCTGCATGTCGTCATGGAGCAGGTGGAGGATGGTGATGAACTTTTGGGGGCATCCGAAATGGAGGAGGACGCTCCATAGACCCTCGTGGTTGACTGTGTCAAAGGCCTTTGTAAGGTCGAAGAAGGCCAAGTATAAGGGCTGCCGCTGTTCCCTGCATTTTTCCTGTAGGTGCCACATTGCAAAAATCATGTCCGTTGTGCCCCGTCGGGGATGAAATCCGCACTGTGACTCCGGGAGGAGCTCCTTGGCCACGGGAAGAAGACGGTTGAGGAGGACTCTAGCGACGACTTTCCCAGTGGCCGATAGCAGGGAGATTCCTCTGTAGTCGCCGCAGTCGGACTTGTCCCCTTTTTTAAAGATGGTCACGATTACTGCATCTCTGAGATCCCCCGGCATGCTCTCCTCCCTCCAGATGAGAGAGATGAGGTTGTGTATTCGCGCCAGCAGTGCCTCTCCGCCATACTTCAATGCCTCAGCAGGGATTCCATCCACACTCTTGTTGTTTTTGAGCTGTCTTATGACTTTTTCTACCTCGTGCAGTGTTGGGGTCTCACTGAGGTGGTGTCGGGTAGCATGCTGCGAGATGAAGTCGAGAACACTCGAGTCAAAGGCAGAGTCTCGATTGAGGAGGTCTTCGAAGTGTTCCTTCCAGCGGGCCCTGACTGCCTCGGTGTCCTTGATGAGTGTTTCCCAGTTTTCTTGGCCAGCAGTGGGGCACGGTCTTGGGTGTTTGACCCTTAGGTGGCCTTGACTGCAATGAAGAATCCTCGTACATCATGGTTGTCGGCCAGCTGCTGAATCTCCTGTGCTTTCTCCATCCACCATGTGTTCTTTAGGTCCCGGGTTTTTTGTTGGACCTCAGCCTTGAGCCATCTTTAATGCTGCTTTGCTGCTCCCGTGTTGGGTTGTTGTTTAAGGCTCAGAAATGCCCTGCGCTTGCGATCTATTAGCTCTTGGATCTCCTGATCATTCTTATTAAACCAGTTCTGGTGTTTCCTGGTTGAGTAACCGAGTGTCTCTTTGCAGGCACTGGTAATGGAGGCCTGGAGGGCATTTTACGTCTCGGGATTGTCAAGGCACGCCAGGTTAGCTGTGAGGCACTGGCTGTATAGGGCTCTCTTAGCTGGGTCCTTAAATGCTCCGGCATTGACTTTTTTGCGGCACTGCTTCTGCTGCCCCTCCGCTTTGGGGCTATGTTGATGTCGATGATGGATTAGGCGGTGGTCCGTCCAGCAGTCGTCGGCTCCTGTCATGGTGCGGGTGATGCGTACATCCTTGCAATCCCTGACTCGGATGATGACATAGTCGAGCAGGTGCCAGTGCTTGGAGCGAGGTGTTGCCACGATGCCTTGTATTTGTCTCTCTGGCGGAACAAGGCGTTGGTGATGTCAAGTTCGTACTCTAGACATTTTGTCAGGAGTACGGTACCGCTGGAGTTGGCTTTCCCTACCCCCTCTCTGCTAAACACGCCTCCCCAGAGGTCTGTGTCCTTGCCAACCTTGGCGTTGAAGTCACCGAGGATGATCAGTTTTTTGCCCGCGGGGATGCAGGACAGGGATTTTTTGAGGTTGGTGTAAAAACCCTCTTTGACCTCATCAGTTGCATCGAGTGTCGGGGCGTACGCACTGATGACTATGGCACACTGGGTCCGGGATAGGGTGAGTCGAAGAGTCATGAGGTGTTCGTTAGCCCCGCAGGGGGAGTCTTTGAGGCGGTCAACCTGCTCGTTTTTGATGGCGAAGCTGACTCTGTGGAGGCGGCGTTCTTCTTCTGGTTTCCCTTTCTAGAAGAAGGTGTAACCTCCACCTTGTTCCTTGAGCAAGCCTTCCCCTGCCTGCCGGGTCTCGCTTAGGGCGGTGATGTCGATATCAAAGCGTCTAAGTTCCCGGGCAACTATGGCGGTGCGGCATTCCAGTCTGTCGCTGTTGGAGTTGTTCATGAGGGTCCTGATGTTCCAGGTCCCGAACTTCATGTTAACGGAGTGGAAGATGCCTGTGTGTGAGTTCTTTTAATGTGGGGTGGTCGTTGCACACCGGCTACCACACGGGCTTAGCAGAGAGAGGTCTTGATCCAGTGGCAACGGGGTCCAAGACGACTGGAGACCAGGTACTCCTATATGGGCCTAGTTGCCTACGGCAAGATGTTGGCCGTAGGCGTGGCGCTGGATAACGCCCTTGATGGTAGGTGAATCGAGGCCAGGTTGGGGACAGGCATTGGGAGGGTCAATGGCCCACCAGGGTTGAGGTGGGAGGGCAGTGGGGTCATAGCCATGGAACTCACCACGTGTTGGAGGAGGAGAAGAGGCCAGGTTGCCGGTGGGGTAGGAGAGCTCCGGTTGTCGCTGAAGGAGGAGGGGAGGCCAGTCGCTGATGTGGGAGAGGGGGACCCGGTCATCGTTGAGGAGGAGGTCGTCTGTCGCCACGGGAGGTCCAGCCGTTGTCGAGGAGGCCCGAGACTCTGTCGTGTAGGTGAGGCCCATCTGCCGCCGCTGGAGGTGTTCCGATCATCGCTGGAGCCGGGGGTGGGGGGGGGGTGGAGGCCCGATAGCCAGGTCCAGGATGAGGGCATCACCTCCAGAGGTCACCAGGGGACGTCGGAGGTCGCCAGATGTCGTTGGTGGTTGCCAGGGGACGTCGGAGATCGCCGGAGGATGTCGGAGGTCGCCGGAGGTCGTCGGAAGTCGCTGGAGGATGTCGGAGGTCGCCAGAGGTCGTCGGAGGTTGCCAGGTTTCGTCGGAGGTCGTTGGAGGTTGCCGGGGGATGTTGCTGGGTAATGTGGTGGGAAGCTTACGGTTGGCCCGGATGGCTCGAACTTGTGGGACTCGCAGGGTTGGGACTAGGGTAAGGGGCAAGGGTATGGGTTTACGTGCTTAGATCCCCTATTAGGGTGTATTTGGTTAGTTGAGTTTTAGACAGCTGGGGTGGTAGGGGGAGGTTGGGGGGGGTGGAAAGTTGCCGAGATCTGGTGGGAGTTGTTTGGAGCGGGGGAGCTCTCTAGGAACCTACCATCCTGGTGGCCATCTTGTATACAAGGGATATAATTCAGTGATGAATGGTGTATAAATGCACTATCCTTCAGAGCATTAGATTGCGTCCAGTGCCACAATTCCTCCAACAATGAATTCCTGATCTCAATTTATCTATGGGGAAAGAAAGGAAAAGAGGGAAATTTGGAAGTCAATTAATGTGAGCCCACTTGCCAATAATGGATCCTTTCACTAACAGAGATCTAGAAGCAGGTCAACTCCCTACACTTTTTGGGTAGAAATGAGGGAGGGAAGCGATAATGTAAAATGGTGGTAGGGAACGTAGGCCTGGATTTTCCTTTGCACACCGTCAACTTTCAGAGTGTTAAACAAAGTAAGTCCCACCGCCTCAAATCCACCACTAAAAAACCTGCTTCCGATCTGTCCTCCAAAACAAAAACAATATTTTCTTTTATTACCCACTGGAAGCTCATCCTGTAGTATTTTGCTTTTTATTTGCATTGTTTTATTTACTGCCACTTCTCTTCCAGGTATGTCAGCCTCGAAGAAGTTCCATTCCTTTCTTTGCCATGATTTCCATTTGTCTCTATCCCCTGTTTACATTTCATCGCTCTCCCTTTCTCTTCTTATTTCAGACAAGGATTTTCGAAGACTCGTTTTACTGCCACATTTCTTTTCTCAGCACTTGTCTCCACATTGCTCATTCCACATGAATTCCGACTCAAATTACAGCCTTCCAATTTCACATCTACCCGTGATCAGCAATATCTTTGTGATAATCAACATTCCTGTAACCACTGTTCTCACCACTTCATGAAACCCAGCAGCTTTACCATATCCTGCCACAAGCGTGCTCCCAACCCCTCTCTTCAGCAGCACACACTTACTCCACTTAAATTGTAAGATGTGAAATCATTGTAGAATTTCTAATTATTCATCATTGTTTCAGTCTCTCCTCTCCCTGTCACATACCGAATATGTTGAAATTTATTTTAAACACAGGCTTTGCTTTTACTCGAATTATTAATATGCTTATCTATGTTGGCAGCACAACGTTCAATGTCAGTCTGTTTCTGAATCATTTCCCCAAAGTTACATTATATCATTTTATTCCTTATTTCTTTCTTCACTGTCAAGCTCTATCATTTTAATTAGGTTAAATTTGCAACTTGGACCCTTGAGAGTAATAGCAGAAGGCAAAATGTAATTGTGCAATAGACTTTCTAGTACCTCCACCTGATTCGACGGATTGGATTTAAACTTTACTCTTTTGTCTCTAAAACAATGAAGCTGATTTTCAAGGATCAAGTTGCCCCCACCCACGAAGGCAACTTTCAATGTCAGGCACTGTCTTCACAAAGAGTTCCATGGTTCCTATTGTAAAGCACATTAGACAATCGCTCGGGTTCGGCATCACTGGTGTCTGCTGGACCCTGGGCAATTCGTCGATCTTTGTACGCTGTAAAATATCCCACAGCCACTATTGGAAAAAGAGCAGGGGGGAGTTCTCCCCGGTGTTCTGGGGCCAATATTTAGCCCTCAACCAACATCAGTAAAAAAAAAATCTGGTCATTGCATCGTTGCAGTTTGCGGGAGCTTGCTGCGTACTGCGTTTCCCACATTACAACAGTGACTACTGTGATCGGAGCCCAGGAGAGGCGAGGGCCCAGGGGCAGCAAGGGTCAGCCCACACGGCGATATGTGTGTGCACTAGGTCCGTGCAGCAGAGCTGGTTTCCAGTTGTCTTGGTTAACCCTTGCCACTGGACCAAGACCGTGTGGTGGCTGATGTGCAACGGTCACCACTGTAAGGGGGTGGTCTCTATGAGGGGGTCAGGTTCCCTTCTGACCAACTTGAGCAGTTCGAATCCCTCCCACACCTTTGGGTTCTAGACTCTGGATTTATTTGGGGGGTATGACAAAAGTGCAAAGGACACTGGTTTGATGCAAAAGAACTTTGTTTTTATTACAGTCAAGGAAATACAAGCTTATTACTCTAGTAAGAGGATACAAGACCAAACTTACAATCGTTCTAATAAGGGACAATACAAGGAAAGGTACAAGGTCAAACTTATAATCACTCTAATAAAGAACCATACACCACACATTCAAAGGGGGTTACAGTAAAATTATACCTCCCACCTCCTAATACCTAATTCTAGCTAAGTTGGATTCCAGGGCAGGCAGGGACTATGCTTACCAATTCTTTTGACAATTAACGGTAGATCGCAGTTTCGGGATTCACTGGATGTGGTAGGGTCTGCTTGCCGTACCCCGAATGTCAGAGAAGACTTCTTGCTGCTCAATCTTCAGTTGGGTTGAGTCCGCTGATGCGGTAAGGTGCGTTTTGGATCTGTGGCGTAAGTACCTGGTTTTCTTCATTAGAAATAGGTTTCTACAGTCTTTTAGGTAGAGTGGAAACTTTTCGATTCTTCGTTTTTTTTCCCGTGGGTGCTTGGTTCGAGTTTGGTCGACCGTGGTAGTTTTCCGTTGATACCATGTTGGTTGTGGTCGGTGACTGCCGTGATGGTGATGTTCTTCCTTCCTTCAGGACTTCAGGACTTCGAGGCTGGAGAAGCTAGTTTACAACTGTCGCATTAGTTTCTCTCCTTGTCGTGATGACACGAGCGTGGTCTCGGTTGTATAGCCAAGTATGTCATGCCCTCTGTTGAAAACAGGAGTCAGTTATACAATTTCAGCGATTTTAATCTTGGCACCAAATCTGTTCAGAATTCTTTGTTTAAATTTGGCGGGCTTGGTTCTTCTTTGTAATATTTTGGTGGGCTCATTAAAAGTTGATATGATTTGGGTGGGTTGATGTTTGAAAACTGTTTCCTGATGGAAAATATAAGTTTGGTAATTGCAATGTCCTTTTGTGCTTAGTTTTTCGCATACAGGCTGGATTGGGCCTCTTTGTGATGTATATGCTGAAATGGTTTGCCAGACCCATATTGATGGGTAGTTATTTCTGGGTGATTTTGTGATGTTAATGTCTCTTGTGGAGAAGGATTCTCGAATACTCATTTCTACAGACAGGTTAACTTAGTCCTCACACCCAGATTGTCTCCTGCCAGTTCCTTAGGCCTGCCCACAGCCTTGAATTTGTCTTTTAAAATCACCAAATTCTATTAAGTTTCGTAGTTTCTTCCATAAGCACTTTAGAGTTCCAAACTTTTCGGTAGATAGTCCCAAATTAACATACCTTTCAAATGAGCCCAAACACTGGCGGGGGAGGATTCTTGTGAATTTTGCACCTCCTTCACCACACGTTAAAAAAAATCCACGCACAGGCATCTTCCATCCTTCAGGATATCATTCGGGATCTGGAATATTAGGTCCTTCATTGAAACACCTGTGAACTCGTCCCTTTTTTGGTGTGGGAGCAAGTCATCCTCGATACGAGGGACCGCCTAAGAGAAGACCCTATGATCAGGAGTTTACCTGATTTATTGATTTATATGATAGCCTGACCTGTGGATTGTAACAATGAAATCCCTCATTGTGTCAAATGGATATTGTAATCTCTGATGTGCATCCCTTATTGGATTAAATTTACTTTTCTGATTCGACATTCTCGGAAGCTAGATAAAATGATGAAGGGAGTTCTCACACTCTTTGACTTGCAGTGCAGACTTATTGGGCTGGATTTTGTGGGGGTCAGTGGGCGCGATCAGTAGCGGTGGGTCGGGAAAGTGTTTTTGTCCCCAGCGGGTCGGGACCCTGCTATGAACCCGTCACCTCACACCTTTCAGCACTGAGCAGACCCAACACACAGCAGTTGGGAACCCAATTAAAATCATTAGTTGCTTGTTTACAGCCAATTATTTATGGCTTTTCACAGCTTTTTAGATTTTACAGTTCACCCACCAGTTTCCCGCTGTGCCTAGACCTTGTTAGTGAAGCTGAGGCTGGAGCTCAGTGGCCATTGAATCAGTTGATGAGTTGACAGCTTCACATGTCAAGTCAAAGTTCCCAGTTGTATGAGAAATGTTTGCTTACCCACTAGCTTCTCTAAACTGCATTTCCACTACAGATTCAGGATACTGCAAGTCTTTATACAAGTCTCCATCCAGTCTGACCTAATTACCTCTCCCACCATTGCTTCTGTCATCTCTACTTTACCTGCCATCGATTCCAGCAGCATGGCTGTCCTTAAAACACTCTCGCCTTGGTCCTCAGAATCTCACAATGATCAGCGCCACCACTAGCAGCACGAGGCACACCAGTAGCACCAACAACACCAACATTCTCCACAATCAACTGATGCTGCACAGGACACAGGACATCAGCACCCGACCACATTGGCGCTGGGAGGCCAGGGATGGCCTCACCATGGCCAGATTCACTTCACTTGATGCTCTACACCCTGGCTGCCACATGATGCAACAGGTTGGTACCACCCACCATAAAGCATCCCTACAATGCCCAATCCATTCCTTTCACACTCATCACCATTGTAGGGGGTACCGTTATGTCTCACCATTCACTGCAACTCACTAAGCCACTTCCAAAGGTGCACACAAATCTGTCCAAGAATGCAAAGTGTTGAAAATAAAGGTTTCAAAGTTTGATACCAGAAACTTGACATGAACATTGGAACAAGTGCCTACCCTGGTGTGTTGTTAGTTGCTATGATTGCACTAGGATGAGGGAGAGTGTGAGGGATGGCTCGTGAGATGGGGATGTGATAATGTAAATAGAGGGAGAGGGATGGGTGGAGGTGCAAGGTAAGTTGGTGCGACTAAGGATGTGCAGGAGTAGGGTAGAGAAGGCAGATTAATGGGGATGTAATAAGTGGCATAGCAGGATAAGTTTGAGTGTGGCTTTGCAGTAAAATTTCGTGATCTACTGAGATCATTGAAACGTTTGCGGCACTCCACCCAGTTCCTCCTGACCACATCCTTGCTTGTGCCCTCCTGTGCAATGTGCAACCAGAATCTGTGATCTCCTATGGAAGTCTCTTCCACCAATGAGAAGGGAAGAGTACTTCCTTGTGTGCTGTGACTCCCTCCATCAGCATATGGAGGGAGTCATGGGAGAGCCTGGGTGTAGCTGTGCACCTCTGTGCAGTGCTTGTCATTGTTTGCAGCATCTCAATGCTGTAGAACACTGACAGCACACATGTCACAATTAAGTTGGCCATGGACCCTTTGGCTGATGATGCTTCATCAAATGATGTCACCAAACCCGTTTCCTCTAATTGGTCAGCAAGCGCGCTGGGCGTGCTTAACAAGCCCAATCAAGGTAAATTCATTTCAAAGGCCAGGATGGAGCTAGCCGTGGGTTTGGGACCCACCACTGACGTCACCCGCCATGGAGCCGCCGAACTTCATAGAATCCAGCCCTTAACCTTTGAAGCTTGCCCAGCTCTGCATGTATAGGCGATTGGCCAATTGAGCTCCAATCAAACTGGCTACCTAGGTCCTATCTACCTGGGCTACTGATCTAAGCTATGGGCTTCCCTGGAAGCCATGCAATGATGGGTTTATAGCAATGAAACCATTCCATCGTTACACTCAATTCCCTTTCTGGAATGTGTTAACAAATGTCGTAGGGGCAGAATATGCAGTTGGTAAGATGGTGTACTCTCAGAGTATGCTGTCAGACTGCCTTTGAAATGGTCAGCAAATTCAGAATTTCAGAGCATGCTGGCTCAGAGCCGGGTTAATTGCTCACCAACTGCCCAGCATGAAAATATTATGGCTGCTGCAAACAGGCACAGGAGCCTGTTTGCACAGCATAAGGGTAACGTTTTGGTAATACATAGCTCACCACAATGAATCCTGACAAGTAAATGTACTAGACAGAATTTCCGTGCCTGGGCTCAACCTAAAGCCAATTACCTCCACAGTCCTGGCTTTTCATACTTCTTTATTTTTACAGCATTATGGACTGCGGCACCAAAAGCAAAGCGAAATCATTTCTTGGCCGAGCCCCATACATTCCTTGCGCTTTGGAAGGAATACTGCACCAATAAATCAGCATCACGAACTACAAGTCAAATTCCTTAAACTCCCTCCCAAACAGCACTGTGGGAGTATCTTCACCACAAGGACTGCAGCAGTTCAAAAAGGCAGCTCTGAGGCAATTGCCAGCGACACCCACATCCCTGAAATTAATTTTTTTTTAAGTACGTATCGGATCTGCATTTCCTTATTACAAGAGAAAAAGTGGATATAACTTTAAAAAAATACATGTTTCTGCAGAGCACACAAAGACGGTCTCGAAGAATATTAATCGTTAATTCTCCCGGAAATGTACAGAAGACGATTCTGGAGAAAAAGCTCAATTATTTCCCACAATAAAATTATACCCTCTTGGCTCGTGAGTGAGTTTTTCCCCTCCCCTGCAGGCATTATGGCGCTCCAAGGCCGGCTATTTAGCTCGGGATTTTGCCTTGCTCAGCCGGCCTAACACCCAAAAAGAGGCATAACGCCTCCCTTAGCGCCCCGCTTCTAACTCTGGGTCCAGCTGATGAATTTTGCGGCAGCAGACGCAAACCATTTGCTGGTGCAGAATTTACCGTTCCGCCTGGGACACCGGCCCAACTGAGTCGTGACCGAATTTCACCCCCGCTTCAGTTTGCTGTTTGGAGCAGTGACCCACGTGATCCCAGATACGGTTACGCACACGATGCGCCCCTGGGATCTGTGGGCAACTATGGTGCGCTCAATTCCACCACGTCTGACAGCAACTTCTCGAAGGAGGGTTCCCAGCTGGCAAGTGTGCATTACGTTGGGATGCTGGTGGCATAACTCTTAGTTACGCCACTGGCCCCCAAATCCAGGCCACTGTCTCAAACTAATTCAGCATAGGAGAAACACCATTCAAGGCAGATAGCTTGCCTGGGTCTAAGTTGTATTCTCAGAATATACGTGTCCTGTGGATTTAATCCCTTCTGAGATATAATTCAATATAATTGCAAAATTATTCCAAGGGGGAGGGTTTGAATGAATTTGGCAGGGAGAAGAACCAGGACATAGCAGGAGAGAGGAGAGACAAGTTGCATAGAAAACTAAGAGGGAAACAGCAGCAACAGTGTAGAAAGAGCAGGAATTCAATGGAGGAAGAAAGCAAAGCAGACTGGCATGGTGTTGGAATACATGTGCCTTAATCCAAGGAGTGTTACAAATAATGATGAAGAGTTGCAGGCACAGGTTGCTACATGGGGTTATAGAAACATAGAAACATAGAAAATAGGTGCAGGAGTAGGCCATTCGGCCATTCGAGCCTGCACCGCCATTCAATAAGATCATGGCTGATCATTCACCTCAGTACCCCTTTCCTGCTTTCTCTCCATACCCCTTGATCCCTTTAGCCCTAAGGGCCATATCTAACTTCCTCTTGAATATATCCAATGAACTGGCATCAACAACTCTCTGCAGCAGGGAATTCCACAGGTTAACAACTCTCTGCGTGAAGAAGTTTCTCCTCATCTCAGTCCTAAATGGCCTACCCCTTATCCTAAGACTGTGTCCCCTGGTTCTGGACTTCCCCAACATCAGGAACATTCTTCCCGCATCTAACCTGTCCCGTCCCGTCAGAATCTTGTAAGTTTCTATGAGGCCCCCTCTCATCCTTCTAAACTCCATTGTATAAAGGCCCAGTTGATCCAGTCTCTCCTCATATGTCAGACCAGCCATCCCTGGAATCAGTCTGGTGAACCTTCGCTGCACTCCCTCTATAGCAAGAACATCCTTCCTCAGATTAGGAGACCAAAACTGCACACAATATTCCAGGTGAGGCCTCACCAAGGCCTTGTACAATTGCAGTAAGACCTCCCTGCTCCTATACTCAAATCCCCTAGCTATGAAGGCCAACATGCCATTTGTCTTCTTCACCACCTGCTGTACCTGCATGCCAACCATCAATGACTGATGAACCATGACACCCAGGTCTCGTTGCACCTCCCCTTTTCCTAATCTGCCGCCATTCAGATAATATTCTGCCTTCGTGTTTTTGCCACCAAAGTGGATAACCTCACATTTATCCACATTATACTGCATTTGCCATGCATTTGCCCACTCACCTAACCTGTCCAAGTCACCCTGGAGCCTCTTAGCATCCTCCTCGCAGCTCACACCGCCACCCAGTTTAGTGTCATCTGCAAACTTGGAGATATTATACTCAATTCCTTCATCCAAATCATTAATATATATTGTAAAGAGCTGGGGTCCCAGCACTGATCCCTGCGACACTCCACTCATCACTGCCTCCCATTCCGAAAAGGACCCGTTTATCCCGACTCTCTGCTTCCTGTCTGCCAACCAATTCTCTATCCATGCCTGTACATTACCCCTAATATCATGTGCTTTGATTTTGCACACCAATCTCTTATGTGGGACCTTGTCAAAGGCCTTTTGAAAGTCCAAATACACCACATCCACTGGTTCTCCCTTGTCCACTCTACTAGTTACATCCTCAAAAAATTCCAGAAGATTTGTCAAGCATGATTTCCCTTTCATAAATCCATGCTGACTTGGACCAATTCTGTCACTGCTCTGCAAATGCGCTACTATTTCATCCTTAATAATTGATTCCAACTTTTCCCCCACTACTGATGTCAGCCTAACAAGTCTATAATTACCTGTTTTCTCTCTCCTTCCTTTTTTATAAGTGGTGTTACATTAGCTACCCACCAGTCCATAGGAACTGCTCCAGAGACGATAGACTGTTGGAAAATGATCACTAATGCATCCACTATTTCTAGGGCCACTTCCCTAAGTACTCTGGGATGCAGACAATCAGGCCCCGGGGATTTATCAGCCTTCAATCCCATCAATTTCCCCAACACAATTTCGCGCCTAATAAGGATATCCTTCAGTTCTTCCTTCTCACTAGACCCTCGGTCCCCTAGTACCTCCGGAAGGTTATTTGTGTCTTCCTTCGTGAAGACAGAACCAAAGTTTCAAAGTTATGATGCGGAGGCCTGGCTTAAATATGGGCAATGTATTCAGGAGGGATAAGGAAGGGGGCGGTGGGTAGCAGGATTGATCAAGGATAAAATTATAGATCTGCAGAGTGACGATACACTTGAGGGTTCAATGACTGAATCTATTTATTTGAGTTCAGGAGCAGAACAGGAGCTGTTACATTGCTGGGTGATTAATACAGAACCCCAAATAGTCAGAAGGAGATAGAGGAGTAAATCTGTAAGCAAATTTCAGAGAAATGCAAAAATAATAAGGCAGTAATAGTAGGGGACCATAACTAGCGTAATATAGACTGTGGGGTCAGGGAAGCCGATTAAAAGGGCAAGAATTACTGAAATATGTACAGGAGAACATAGTCAGTATGTTTCTAGTCCAACGAGTAAGGAGTTGGATTTAGTTGTAGGAAATTCAGTAAGACAAGTGGAGTGTGTTTCAGTGGGAGAACATTTTGGTTTATGGTAATCATAATATAGATGGACTGGAAAAAAAGATTGGCAAATAAACATTAAATGAGCAATGGCAGGCCTTTAAGGCAGAGATAGTTTGGGTATAAACCAAGCATATTCCCATAAGGAGGAAAGATGCAGTGTGGTAAAGTTTGCATCGGGAAATGGTTTGTGATCTCAGGCACAAAATTCATCAGATAGGCCATGAGTTTGGGGCGGAGCGCTAAGGGAGGCTTTGCACACCTCTCTTAGGGCGCTAGGCCAGCTGTGCAAGCAAAAGTCCCGTGCTAAACAGCCGGCCTCGGAGCGTTCTAAGAAAGGCCTCACGGGAGAAAAAAAACGGAAAAAAAACACCAAAAAAATTCCCAATACATAACTGAGGCCACCACAACATAAATCGTAAATAAAAGCAAACAAATCACACTTACCTCAGGTCGACATTACTTACCACACTGTGGCCACACAGCTTCCACAGACGGTGCCACCAGGGTGCACTATGGAGTGCTAAGGGTCGGGCGGCAGCTAAAAATCGAGTCGGTGTCACAACCAGGGATGTTGCACACTGGCTCGCCACATCCAGGTGGTAATGCTCCGCGCCCCATTGAAACTGGCACTGAATTTCCCGTCAGGGCACTGGAAACTGGCCGCCCACCCGGAAGTGCTTACCGTTGTCATTGCCTCCCCTCCGGGGCGTTAACAGGGACAGCAAAAGTCCAAACATCCAGCCTTATGATTCTAAATAACCAAAAATCCTGAAATGTGACAGTGACAAATACACAGCTTTGAAGCAGAGGGGCGTGGGGGTTGGAGTGAAAGAGAAGAGAAATTGCTGGAGCAAAGTCCATTCAACTTAAGAAGGCACTGATTCCTGCCAGTGGTTCTGTACTCAAAAATCCAAAGCTTTTCAATAGCTGTTTGATTGGAGGTTCAACAGAGGGTTATCAGAAATCACGTTCCAACTTTCAGGTAATTCACGGAGCAGAAAGGAAAAGCCTTTGGCTTGAAATATATTATGACAGGCTGAGATCATCATGAGGGATTAGTGGTAAATTAATCAAGAATAACTTGTAAACATGTTGAAAATAGGAGGTTTGATTGTGTGTGCCTGGCTTTAACATCACAATGGCCCAAGGTACCATTAAAAAAATAGGTTGAAGTGGAAACATAGCCACTCATACAATTGTATGATAAAAATACAAGTACAAACATAATATTACAATATTACGTATAATTTTTAAATGCTATAATCACTAGGACATTTTTCAAAATATCATAAACATTTTTTTTTACAAAGGTCATTTTAGAAATGTAATTTAAACATTAAACCAGCCACAGTGTTTGCTTCAGAAAATATAACCCCATAGGAGATGCAATGTTTCATGTTCAACAACAACTTGCCTATATAAAGTGTCTTTAACATAGAAAAATGTCCCAGGTAATTTCGCAAACACATGAGGGAAAAAAAATGTGGAAGTCAAGCTAAGAAAGAGATATTCGGAGCTTGGTCACAATAATGGCCCGGAATTTGAGGTCCTGATGATGGCAAACTGGCAACGTTCGCCATCATTTTGCCTTTGATAATGACCGCAATGTTAGGATTTAGCGCACACGCAGCCTAACGCGGAAATCCTGAAGTTGCGGTCTGTCATTCACTGCTCCTCCACAGTCTGCACTGTGCCCCCCACCCCCCAACAGAGCTGGCAAGCAGTGAAACCTCTCATATCATAGAAACTGATGAAAACCTTGGCGCTTCTACAGTAATTATTTTGTTAAATACCCCGTTAAAAGTTAAACCCAAAGCAATTAGCTGTAATTGGGGTTTTAACAGCGTATTGACCGCTGAACAACGGTTATATTCCTGAAAAACTAATTTTAATTATGTAAAGTGTCAAATTTATCGATTTTAATAAAAAATAAAATTTTTAAGAAACTTAAAAAAAAATGTTTTGAAAGTTTATTTCAGGTTTGCCTTTTCCCATGTGAGAGTCCCAATCTTTGATTTGCTCTCCACAACATTTTGAAAAAATTAGAATTTTCTGAGCTTACTTCCTGGTTCATGTCTGAGAATTCTGCGTTTAGATTGGTTGCTTCGACAGCTTGGCATCAAAGCAGCTCTTCGCTGGGAATGCTCATTACCTTCCGTTGATTTCAATTACACGCCGGAATACCTGAAATTCTCGACGCAGAGACCGTGCGACCTTTGTGCGAAGCTTACTTCGGGGCCAGAAACAAAGGCCTTTGCTTCGCCACTGATCGCAAATTCCGGGTGCATGGGTTTAAAGTGGGTGTTAAAGGAAGAGAAGGAGGTTGAAATACAGAATTATTTCGGGCAGGTATTCCAAAGCATAAGGCCTAGGCGGGGGATGTACAATGATCTACAGTCAGAGGATACGAGATGTTGGGAGGAAGTTTTAGGGCTGAAAGAGGTTACAGGGATAGGTTGGGGTGAGGCCATTGAGGGATTTAAAATTAAAATCTAGGGTGTTGGGGGACCGGGAGCCATTATAGGGTTGCGAGGACAGGGGTTGTGGGCAGCAGAGTTTTGAATGAACTGAATTTCACAAAAGGTGGAGTATGGGAGGCTGGCCAAGACAACGGAATAGTCAAGTCTGGAGGTGGCAAAGACATGGATGAGGGTTTCAGTGACAGATGTGCCCAGTTAGGGTAGAGACACATGATAGGACTCAATTTTCCCCAATGCCGTTTTTTTGCGTATTGCAAGAGTTACGCCTGTTTTTTTTTGGCTCCGACTACTCCCCCAAAAAATTGCAAGTTTCCCCATTCTAGTTTTTGAAATTGGCACTCTGCAGCCTGTCCTTTAGCTTCGGGGGGGTGGAGCCTAAAGTCTGCGCCGAATAAACAATTCTGTGCATGCGCATTAAAAAAAAATACATTTTTGATGTGACTGCTATGGGTGCGCGTGCCCAGTACACCTCCCGGTCTGCATTCAACTATTTTTAAAGAGCCAGTTGTGTTGAGAACTTTAATTCTCATTGGAAAAATCAGAGCTGCAATACAATATGCAACGCGGCTCAAGGACCAAGGATTTCTCACCAGATGAAGTGGAGGCACTGGTTACTGTGACTGAGGCCAGATGGCACGAGCAGGACACCAGCAGTGGTCACATAAAAGTTTCACCAAAAGAAATGAAGAAACGCTGGAACCAACTTGCAGTAGGTTACTGTGCAATGGTGACCACCCCGAGTTCTGGAGGCCTGTGCAAAAAGAAGTGGTAGGACCTTGATCAAGTAGTTAGTGTAAGTAATATTTTCATTTATTTGCTGGAATTGCAATTGTAAATGTGACCATCTGTATCTGTCCCACCGAGCAGAAAGACACCCTCTCTAAAAAGTTGTATTTTCATCTTTGCAGAAGAAGGTGGCACACAACAAACGGGAAAGAACTCGAACAGGAGGAGGCCCGGCAAATCTGCAGCCACTGACACCCTTGGAGGAGAGGGTCACTGCTTTGATGGGTCCTGCCTGAAGAAAAGCAACCACCACTGCACAAGCTGGGCCCACACTCGAGAGAGAGGATAAGTCCTGCAAATTCCACAGTCTGGCTTTGCTAAATGTTAAGTACTGCGCGGGCTAGCCATGCTTCGGTTCATGGGGGTGTCTCCGTCAGCTACGCTTCGGTTGATGCAATGTGCTATCATTCATCGTGGTCCTTCAAATCAGCCTGCTGCCTGCGCTGTGTGAGCCTACTCATGCCACCCACCCTGCCCCCTCCTCTGCTGCTAACCAATTGTCTGCTCTGTTAGATTTTGCCCAATCCTGACGAGGCTGAAGCCGGTGCAGAAGAAGATTTAGTCGTGAACGAGCCTGAAGAAGAGAACATCTTCCAATCCCACCTTCGAGACCAGGAGCATGGGATGAGGGGGAGGTGTAGGGGGAGGGGCAGGGGGAGGGGATGGATGAAGCCCCCACTGATGTACTCACTTTGGAGGAGGTGCAGGTGTCAGCCCCTTCCCTGAGTGGTACCAGTGTTGGACCATTCCATGGTTTCTCACAGTCCGAGTCTGCGGGTTCCAGTGGGGTGCAGGGAGCCACACCCAGGATCAGGAGGGGAGGGAGAGCTTGACAGTATTCTCCTGAGGTTCAGGATGTAACAGATGTGGTCCAAATGATGGCAATGAGTGCGGAGAGCATTGACCTTACACGATCACTCTTGGACACGATCAATAAGGTGGGTGATGAGGTATCTGGACTGTCGGGAGAAGTAACAACACTCTCTCGAGAAATGGGAACACTGTCCGGGAATATGAGGGAGGGAATGTTGCAAGCAGCTGATACACTGTCGGTGAACATGAGGGAGGGAATGTCGCAGGTAGTTGACACACTCTCAGGGCACATCAGGGAGGGACTGTCGGAGTTAGCTGCTGCAATAAAGGAATACGCCCAGACCCCGCGCCCATTGACAGAATCAACTGCCATTCCCACTCCAATTCCCAGACCAGCCTCTGAAGAGGCCCAATCTGGGCCTTCCACATTAACTCCTGCCCACACCCCTCATCAAGAAGTGTGCATTATCCGAGCTGTTCAAAAGAATAAGCTTGGTACCAACCCAAGAAATGCTGCGCCATTGCCTGCCGGTAGGGGTGGAGTCAACAAGACCAAGCGCAGCGGGCGGTCTTCGAATAAGGTGGAGGAGAGATGGGTGCAGCCTTTCTTTGCTGCTGTTGTTGTTGTTATTGTTGTTACTGTTGTAACTGTTCGCAAATTCAAAGTTTTTTATAAGTTATGTAAATTTACAAATTTAAAAGTTTGTAAGTGATCTTAAAGTTTTTAAGTGATCTTAACTGAAAACGTTAAAGTTTGATACAAGAATATTTCCTTAAATTTAAGTTAAGTATAAACAAGTGTTAAACTTTTGAATAAAATATATTTTAAATTATAACTGAACCATTTCCATTATTTGTTCCATTATAAACACAACTTTTTGAAGTTAACAAGAATCATTTCCATTATTTGTTCCATTAACACAACACAACATTACGGAACAGGTCCAAACAGTGAACATGGTCCATGTGAAATACTTGCCACTAAGCCTTCAGGCAGCAAAGCGTTCATGGATGAGCTGCTGGCGCAAGGCTCGAGCAATCGTTAAGGGGTACGACGGTTTGCCCTCCTCCGCCGTCGTGCTCCGGGTTCAGGTAGTTGCATGGCTTCCTCGTCTTCGTCCTCCTCCTCGTCATCTGCACCTCTTCCTCCTCATCATCAGCCACTCTCACCTCAGGTGGGTCTTCCACTACCAGCTGCTGCTGCCACCTCATGATGGCTAAGTTATGCAGCATGCAGCACACAACAGTGAACTCAGGAGAGTATTGCAAGTAGCCTCTGGAATGGTCCAGGCATCAGAAATGCTGTTTCAAGATGTCAATGGTCTTCTCTATTATGCTGCGTGTCACAATGTGCGACATGTTGTATCCCCGATCAACTTCCGTCCAGGTTATGCGTAGGGGTGCCATGAGCCAGGTCTCAAGGCTGTACCCTTTGTCTCCCAGTAGCCAACTCTGCCCTTCTGGCTGCTGCTGAAACATCGCAGGATAGGATGAACACATCATGGGTGCTCCTAGGGGTATCTCGCATCAACTGACATGATGCAATGCATGTCATCACACACGAGCTGTACATTAACAGAGTGGAAGCCTTTTCTGTTCCTGTACATCACGGAGTCCTCTAAAGTTGCTCGCAAGGCGATGTGGGTACAATCAAAGCAGCTCTGTACCTTTGGGAAGCCAGCAATCCTGGAGAAGCCCACAGCTCTCTCACACATTGCCTGGGCGGTCATGGGGAATTTTATGGGGAAGTGTAGCAGTCACCTGCTGAAAGCAGATATCTGTTGCATGTTGAGAAGTGGCACACACATCCCCAGTTGTGGCCTGGAATGATCCAGATGCATAGAATGAAAGTGCAGCTGTAACCTTCAATTGATAATGCAGTTCTCCTGACGCTCCTAGGTTGCAGGCCTGCCTTTACTAACTCACAGCTCTCAGTTACAACTTCTTTGTGGAAAGTCTGCATCACTCAGCTGTGGGTATGAATGCCTGTCTCGATATACCGAATGTGGGTAAGTCCTCCTGCCCATCATCCTACGTGCTCTGAGGTTCCTCATGTGAATCAATTGTCTGCTCCACAGCACCATCATGCAGAAGGCTTGCACGAGATATGGCATTGTCAATGTTGCCCCCATGATTAAATTGTACCTTTGCAAGAAGCTCAAAACAGCAGGACAAGGTTACAGCTTCTCTCCTTTCTCTCGCTCCCCATGGACCACACCCAGGACTGCGCATGCGCAATAGCCTTGCTTAGAACAGGAAGCTTGGCATTCAATGAGGTCATTGGGCTTGGCAAATATTCACTCCCCCACACCCCCCCCGCTAGCACCCCACCCCCGCCCCCCGGGCTTCTTTTGAAGCCGAGCCCCCCAAGCCGCTATGTCCGAGCGAGGGAGTGATTCTGCGGCCGACGCTCCGACCCTCGAGCCCGGTGGGGAGATGTTTGGTGGTGATGTGGCACTTTGAAATAAATCCAAAATTAAAGAATTGCATTAGACATCCATTTTTTCTGTTTTAAGTTTGAAAACATTAAGCTTCATGATGCATATTTAATATGTTCTTGACTCCCTCCAAAACTTCACATAAAAACAATGGCATCTTTCTGTGTCAATTTTTTAATGTGCACTGGTTTTTTTTAAGTGTCCAGAAGATTTTTTGGGAGTGGTCACATACACCGTCCTGGGAAAAATGTAAGTTGGCCAAACTTGCATAAATCTTAAAAACTGGCGCAGACGTCAGGTTACACTCCTTATGGCGCAAAAAAATACTAACCTAAAAAAATCGTAACTAACTGAGTTAGGCTGGCGCAGAAACTTTGAGAAATATTTTAATTCACGCCAAAAAAAGCGGCGCATGCCAAAAAAACAGTGCAGATAACTGGGGAAAAGTGAGGCCAGAGTACTGATGTGGAATTCGGCAATCTTTGTGACAGAGAGGATTATGTGGTCGAAATAGGACGCGAGGTTGTAAACTGTCTGGTTCAGCATGGGACAGTGGCAGGGGTAGCGCATGGAGTCAGTGGCGAGAGAATGGAATTTGTTGCAGAGAGTGGATGGTGGTGACGGTACAGAGGTTGTGGTAAGGACTGAAGATGATGGCTTTGGTCTTCCCAATGTTTAGCTCCTAGCAAGAGTGAATGTTGGACAAGTAGCCCTACAACACAGAGAAAATGGAAAGTTAAGAGAGGCGATGGAGAGGTAGCCCTCGTACATTCTGCAGCAAAACTTACTAATGGTAACACTCAAATAAATCAAAACTACATTTATACTGAATAGAAATTTAGTACTGATTGACTTTCCAGTTGCCATCTGTCTATAGAACACCAGCTCAATATGCTTCTGTTCAGCTTTGAGGTTTGCCGTGCTATTAACATGCTCCAAATTCCATCACTCGTAAACACTCCTTTCTTTTTCAGGTTGCTTACAGCAGGTTTTCTGGCTATCTTCCTTTTCTCAATATATCAAGTTTATGACGCAACTCATGCATCTAAGTTTTTGCATCTTAAAAAGTCACAACAATCCTGTGCCATTTATGTCTGTGTGCAAGACCCAATCAGGCCATTTTTATCTCCTTCCTGCCTTTGAACCACACCTGTATCTCTCCACTCACTCACTGAATCAAAAATCTGCCCATTTTCTTTTCCAATCTCCATCCTTATATAACGAGTCCAGATTGAGCTTCCTGAATGCTTAATTTCCTTTTTGGCTGACTTAAATAACTTTGTTCTATTTCCTTGGTTGTCTCCGGTATTACATCTATCTCATACTTCACAAGCAGCTCAATCAGCCTACTCCTATTGCAGTAAAACATCAATGCAGTGAAAAGTAATAACAAACAAAATGTAATTGTAATAAGTTACCCTTGTAGAGACCTTCTTACGGAACCTAACTCAACATTGCTTTTATTTAAAAACATATGCTATTAGAAAGTGTTACTTGGTTATTATTTTTTTAATTATTATTTCCCACATTACAACAGTGACTACACTCTAAAAGTACTTCATTGGCTGTAAAGCGCTTTGAGGCGTCCAGTGGTCGTGAAAGGTGCTATATAAATGCAAGTCTTTCTTTATTTTGCTGTACATGGCAAGATCCCAGCCCATAAGCACGGTGCAATCAAAATGTACACAGGCTTCACAAAATACAGATTGAAACTTTAAAAAATATTCAGTTGAAAAGCAAGCACACTAAAAGTATACTTTGCAGCCCAGATCTGAAATGATTATGAAAGTGACCTACATAGGATGAGGAAAAGGAAACTGTGATTTTTAAATAACAGAAAGTAACTACACTGGTGAGCTCATTTTACACATCTGTGCTGTAGCTGGCAGCTAGCCAGACAAACAAATGATCAAATCTGGTAAAGCTGAATGTGAAACCATGCATGTGAGGTCCTTATGGCAAGCCAGCCCATCACGAGAGACGTATCAGATTCATTGCAAGATATTGTTAAACTATTTCCAGAGTCCCAAATAACTGGAAGTATAAGAGTTAAAAGAGAAAGCAAACATGCTTGTGACTTTCAGTATGGTGTTAACTATTTGGTCAGCAAGGCTGAGGCAAACTAGTTTGACCAGCAGAGTCCACTATACTGGCAGCAAAAGCAACAATTTCTACAATGAACATAAATTCACAGCCTGTCTGCCAAAATTACCCAGCTTGTAAACCAACAAATGTATCTAGGTATATTTCGTAATGAAACCGGAGCACTATATTGCTGACTGTACCCAACATAATTTATTGCAAAAACTTAAATTGAAAACTAAGAAAAAAACCTGAAAAAGCACATCTGAGATCTTTGGTCACCTATACTGAGGTGTAAACTTATTCTCGCAGCCAACCTAAAACTTTTAAAAATCAAATGTCCCAGGAATGTGGCCAGACTGTAAACACCCCACTCAGACATCAATGTCCTTTTAAGTGACTTAGTAAAATGGAGTCCATATTAGGAACACGAGTAAGCCATTCAGCCCCTTAGTCTTGCTCCACTATTGAAATAGATGATGGCTGATCTGCACCTCAACTCCATTTTCACACCATTGCTCCATATCGCTAGATACCCTTACCGACCAAAATAAATCGATCTATCTCAGTCTTAAAAGATTCAATTGTCCCAGCATCCACTGCCTTTTGTGGAAAGAGTTCCAAATTTCTACTACTCTTTGTGTGGAAAAAGTGCTTCCTGATTCCACTCCTGAATGGCCTGGTTTGAATTTATGATTATGTCCCTTGTTGTTGATTTCCCCGCCAAGGAAAGATTTTCTCAATTTCAACAACAACTTCCATTTATATAGCACTTTTAATGTTGTAAAAATGTCCCAAGGTGCTTCACAGGAGCATTATCAGACAAAATTTGAACCAAGCCACATAGAGATATTAGGACAGGTGAGCTTGGGCATGGTCAAAGAGGTAGGTTTTAAGGAGCAACTCAAAAGAGGAGAGAGAGGTTAAGAGGCGGGGAGGTTTAGGGAGGGAATTCCAGAGCTTAGCACTTAGGCAGCTGAAGACACGGCCACCAATGATGGAGTGTTGGAAATCCGAAATGCTCAAGAGGCCAGAATTGGAAGAGCGCAGGGATTGCGGAGGGCTGTAGGGTTGGAGGAGGTCATAGAGATAGGGAGGGGGAAAGGCCATGGAGGGATTTGAACACAAGGATGAGAATTTTAAAATCGAGGTGCTGCTAGATGGGGAGCTAATGAAGGTCAGCAAGCATGGGGGTGAACAGGACTTGGTGCGTGCTAGGATAACGGCACCAGAGTTTTGGATGAGCTCAAGTTTATGGAGGGTGGAAGATGGGAAGCCGGCCAGGAGAGCATTGTAACAGTTGAGTCTAGAGGTAACAAAGACATGAATGAGGGTTTCAGCAGCAGATGAGCTGAGGCAAGGTCAGAGACAGGTGGTATTACAGAGGTGGAAGCAGGCAGTCTTGGTGATGGAGAAGCTATAGAGTCGAAAGCTCAGCTTGCGAACTGTCCGGTTCTACCTAGACAGTGGCCACGGGATAGAGTCGATGGCTAGAGAATGGAGTATGTGATTGGGTCACTAAACAATGGCTTTGGTCATCCCAATGTTTAATTGGAGGAAATTTCTACTCATGTCAGACAAACAGTGTGACAGATCAGGGGCAGCGGAGGGGTCAAGAGAGGTGGTGGTGAGGTAAAGCTGGGTGTCATCAGCGTACATGTGAAATCTGACATTGTGTTTTTGGATGATAGCTCCAAGGACAGCATGTAGAAGAGAAATAGGAGGGGGCTAAGGATAGGTTCGTGGGGGATTCCAGATGTAACAGTGCGGGAGTGGGAAGAGTAGCCACGGCAGCAGATTCTCAAGGTATGACTGGATAGATAGAAATGAAACCATGCGAGCAAAGTTCCACCCAGTTGGTCAACAGAGGAAAGGCGTTAGAGGAGGATGGTGTGGTCAACTGTGTCAAAGGCTGCAGACAGATCAAAAAGGATGCTGCGAAGGGGTAGTTCACTGTGGTCACAGTCACATCGGTTGCTATTTGTGACTTTGATAAGGGAGGTTTCAGTGCTGTCGCAGGGGAGGAAACCGTATTGGAGGGTTTCAAACAGAGTTGCAGGAAAGATGGCATGGATTTGCGAGGCCACAACATTTTCAAGGACTTTGAAGAGGAAAAGGAGGTTGGAGATTGGGCTACCCTATCAAATTCTTATGATATTGTGTCCTGGCCCTCAAGCAACATAACAAACACAGTTTATCTGATCATTATCACAATGCTCTTTATGGGAGCTTACCATGCACAAACTGGCTGCCGCGTTTCCCACATTACAAAAGTGACTTCATCCCAAATGTACTTCAATGGCTGCAAAGCACTTTGAGACGTCCGGTCAGGAAAGGCGCTATATAAATGTAAGTCCTTATTTCTTTTCTTTTAACATTTCAAACACCTCAATCAGATTACCCCTCAATCTCCTATACTCAAGGGAATACAAGCTAATTGTATATTATACTGTATTTCAAAACTTTTAACTCTTTGCTTACTCTAATATTACTTTAGTTTAAAAAAAAGTACAATTGAAAGTGATTTGTTTAATTAATTCGTTAAGGCTCATTTAAATTGGCACATTTTCACTTTACAGTGGGCAGATAAAGAAGTATTTTGAAGTGCTGAGATCTGTACATTTTCCTTTGCGGATCGCTGGTGTAATCACTCTCTCCAAATGAACCTATTTTCTGAAAGAAAAATAATTGCCTCTGTTCACTGTGAATATCCTAATGAACAACAACAGCCACAGACAGGCAGGAGCAGAAAATTAAGTAAATATTTAAATCCATTTACTCTCTCAGTTACACCCTAGGGAGCTAAATGTGTGCAAGCCCTACTAAATAAAGCAAGATTTAAAAATAAACTGCCCATTGTGGCCATTGTGTCTGCTAAATGACCACAAACTGATTCGACAACCCATGGGATTCTAGAGGCAAAAATAATCCCCTTTGAAGACGAATGGCCGAATGAGTTAATGATGCTTCGATGATGTGGAATCTGTATGGGTAGAGGTGCGGAACACCAAAGGGCAGAAAACGCTAGTGGGAGTTGTGTACAGACCACTAAACAGTGGTAGTGAGGTTGGGGATGGCATCAAACAGGAAATTAGGGATGTGTGCAATAAGGGTACAGCAGTTATCATGGGTGACTTTAAACTACATATAGATTGAGCTAACCAAACTGTTAGCAATACAGTGGAGGAGGATTTCCTGGAGTGTATAAGGGATGGTTTTCGAGACCAATATGTCGAGGAACCAACTAGAGAGCAGGCCATCCTAGACTGGGTCTTGTGTAATGAGAGAGGATTAATTAGCAATCTTGTTGTGCGAGGCCTCTTGGGGAAGAGTGACCATAATATGGTGGAATTCTGCATTAGGATGGAGAATGAAACAGTTAATTCAGAGACTAGAGTCCTGAACTTAAAGAAAGGCAACTTCGATGGTATGAGGCGTGAATTGGCTAGGATAGACTGGCGAATGATACTTAAAGGGTTGACGGTGGATAGGCAAAGGTAGACATTTAAAGATCACATGGATGAACTTCAACAATTGTACATCCCTGTCTGGCGTAAAAATAAAACGGGGAAGGTGGTTCAACCATGGCTAACAAGGGAAATTAAGGATAGTGTTAAATCTAAGAAAGAGACATATAAATTGGCCAGAAAAGCAGCAAACCTGAGGACTGGGAGAAATTCAGAATGCAGCAGAGGAGGACAAAGGGTTTAATTAGGAGGGGGTAAACAGAGTATGAAAGTAAGCTTGCAGGAAACATAAAGACTGACTGCAAAAGCTTCTATAGATATGTGAAGAGAAAACGATTAGTGAAGACAAATGTTGGTCCCTTGCAGTTAGAATCAGGTGAATTTATAATGGGGAACAAAGAAATAGCAGACCAATTGAACAAATACTTTGGTTCTGTCTTTACTAAGGAAGACACAAATAACCATCCGGAAATACTAGGGGACCGAGGGTCTAACAAGAAGGAGGAACTGAAGGAAATCATTATTAGTCAGGAAATTATGTTAGGAAAATTGATGGGATTGAAGGCCGATAAATACCCAGGGCTGATAGACTGCATCACAGAGTACTTAAAGAAGTGGCCCTAGAAATAGTGGACGCATTGGTGATCATTTTCCAACAGTCTATCGACTCTGGATCAGTTCCTATGGATTGGAGGGTAGCTAATGTAATACCACTTTTTTAAAAAGGAGGAAAGAGAAAACAGGGAATTATAGACTGGTTAGCCTGATATCGGTAGTGGGTAAAATGTTGGAAGCAATTATTAAAGATGTAATTGCAGCGCATTTGGAAAGCAGTGACAGGATCGGTCCAAGTCAGCATGGATTTATGAAAGAGAAATCATGCTTGACAAATCTTCTAGAATTTTTTGAGGATGTAACTAATAGAGTGAACAAGGGAGAACTGGTGGATGTGGTGTATTTGGACTTTCAAAGGCTTTTGACAAGGTCCCACACAAGAGATTAATGTGCAAAATTAAAGCACATGGTATTGGGGGGTAATGTATTGATGTGGATAGAGAACTGGTTGGCAGACAGGAAGCAGAGAGTTGGGATAAACGGGTCCTTTTCAGAATGGCAGGCAGTGACTAGTGGGGTACTGCAAGATTCAGTGCTGGGCCCCCAGCTATTTACAATATACATTAATGATTTGGACAAAGGAATTGAAAGTAATATCTCTAAGTTTGCAGATGACACGAAGCTGGGTGGCGGTGTGAGCTGTGAGGAGGATGTTAAGAGGCTGCAGGGTGACTTGGACAGGTTAGGTGAGTGGGCAAATGCATGGCAAATGCAGTATAATGTAGATAAATGTGAGGTTATCCACTTTGATGGCAAAAACAGGAAGGCAGAATATTATCTGAATGGTGATAGATTAGGAAAAGGGGAGGTGCAACGAGACCTGGGTGCCATGGTACATCAGTCATTGAAAGTTGGCAAGCAAGTACAGCAGGCGGTAAAGAAGGCAAATGGCATGTTGGCCTTCATAGCGAGAGGATTTGAGTACAGGAGCAGGGAGGTCTTACTGCAGTTGTACAGCAGCCTTGGTGAGACCACACCTTGAATATTGTGTACAGTTTTGGTCTCCTAATCTGAAGAAGGACATTCTTGCTATTGAGGGAGTGCAGCGAAGGTTCACCAGACTGATTCCTGGGATAGCAGGGCTGACATATGAAGAAAGACTGGATCGACTAGGCTTGTATTCACTGGAATTTAGAAGAATGAGAGGGGATCCCATGGAAACGTTTAAAATTCTGACGGGATTGGACAGGTTAGATGCAGGCAGAATGTTCCTGATATTGGTGAAGTCCAGAACCAGGGGCCACAGTCTAAGAATAAGGGGTAAGCCATTTAGGACCGAGATGAGCAGAAACTTCTTCACTCAGAGAATTGTGAACCTGTGGAATTCTCCAGCACAGAAAGTTGTTGAGGCCAGTTCGTTAGATATATTCAAAAGGGAGTTAGGTGTGGCCCTTATGGCTAAAGGGATCAAGGGGTATGGAGAGAAAGCAGGAATGGGGTACTGAAGTTGCATGATCAGCTATAATCATATTGAATGGTGGTGTAGGCTCGAAGGGCCGAATAGCCTACTCTTGCACCTACTTTCCATGTTTATATGTTTCTGTGTTTCTAAACTGGCTAATTCTTCTAATTGATGATTACATTAACCAGTGGTCACTCTGACAAAAGCGTTCCACTAACCACTCATCCACAAACCAGCTTCTACTCCTGCCTTGCTGCAGCCTCACGCTGGCAGACAGGGCTCAATTTTGCCCAATGCCATTTTTTGGCGTTTATTACCAGAGTTATGCCCGTTTTTCTTGGCCAGAAATATTCCAAAAATATTTGTGCCAATTTTCCCTGCTGCATTTTTCAAAATTGGCGCCACGTAGCCTGTCCAATCGTCTCAGGGGGTGGAGCCTGCTGCCTGTGCCGAAAAAACGATGCTACACCTTCTGCAACTGCGCAGAAAACAAAAGGACGTTTTTGTCGTTATTCCTATGGGCGCGCATGCGCAGTACAGCTATCTGTTTGCAATTGGCCATTTTTAAGGAGCGAGTTGTGTGTGTGATAACGTTGAGTGCTGTGAGAGAACACTGGAAAAATCGGAGCTGCAATACAAAATGCAACGCCGTGCAAGGACCAAGAATGTCTTACAGGATGAAGTGGAGGCACTAATTACTGTGATTGAGGCCAGATGATAGGAGCTGGACACCAGCAGCGGTCACATAAAAGTTCCACCCAAAGAAATTGAGAAATGCTGGAACCAACTTGCAGAAGATTACTGTGCAATGGTGACCACCCCGCGATCTGGAGGCCAGTGCAAAAAGAAGTGGCAGGACCTTGGTCAAGTAGTTCGTATAAGTAATATTTTCATTTATTCAATGCAACTGCAATTGTAATGTAAATGTGACGAGCTGTATAAGTCCCAGTAGAAAGACACCCTCTCTAAAAAGTTGTATTTTCATCTTTGGAGAGGAAAGTGGCACGGAGCAAAAGGGAACGAACTCTCGGCAAATCTGCACCCACTGACATCCTTGGAAAAGAGGGTGGCTGCTTTGATGAGTCCTGCCTGGACCACCACTGCATAAGCTGAGGGAGAGGATAAGTTCTGAAAATTCCACAGTCTGGCTTCGCGAAATGTTAAGTACTGTGTGGTCTAGCCATGCTTCGATTCATGGGGATGTCGCCGGCAGCTTCGCTTCAGTTGATGAAATGTGCTATTATTCATCGTGGTCCTTCAAATCAGCCTGCTGTCTGTGCTGTGCAAGTCTACAATCAGCCACTGGGAAAGTTGTCGCTAGGGTCCTCCTCAACCGTCTTCTTCCCGTGGCAGAGGAGTTTCTCCCGGAGTCACAGTGTGGATTTCGTCCCCTATGGGGCACAACGGACATGATTTTGCAGCGTGACAGCTGCATGAAAAATGCAGGGAACAGCGGCAGTCCTTATACATGGCCTTCTTCGACCTTACAAAAGCCTTTGACACTCTCAACCGCGAGGGTCTATGGAGCGTCCTCCTCCGTTTTGGATGCCCCCAAAAGTTTGTCAGCATCCTTCGCCTGCTCCATGACGACATGTAGGCCGTGATCCTTACCAATGGATCCGTCACGGACCCAATCCAGACCGGGGTCAAACAAGGCTATATCATCGCCCCAACCCTCTTCTCAATCTTTCTCGCCGCCATGCTCCACCTCACAATCAACAAGCTCCCCGCTGGAGTGGAATTAAACTACAGAACCAGTGGGAACCTGTTCAACCTGCGCCGTCTCCAGGCCAGGTCCAAGACCACCCCAACCTCTGTCGTGGAGTACAGTAGGCGGACGACGCCTGCATCTGCGCACATTGAACTCCAGAATATAGTCAACATAATTACTGAGGTGTACGAAAGCATGGGCCTTACGCTAAACACCTGTAAGACAAAGATCCTCCACCAGCCTGTCCTCGCAGAACAGCACTGCCCCCCAGTCATCAAGATCCACGCGCGGCCCTGGACAATGTGGACCATTTCCCATACCTCGGGAGCCTCTTATCAACAAAAGCAGATATTGATGAGAAAAATAGAAACATAGAAACATAGAAAATAGATGCAGGAGTAGGCCATTTGGCCCTTCGAGCATGCACCACCATTTAATAAGATCATGGCTGATTATTCACCTCAGTATCCCTTTCCTGCTTTCTCTCCATACCCCTTGATCTCTTTAGCCGTAAGGGACATATCTAACTCCCTCTTGAATATATCCAATGAACTGGCATCAACAACTCTCTGCGGTAGGGAATTCCACAGGTTAACAACTCTCTGAGAGAAGAAGTTCCTCCTCATCTCAGTGCTAAATGGCTTAGCCCTTATCCTCAGACTATGTCCCCTGGTTCTGGACTTCCCCAACATTGGGAACATTCTTCCTGCATCTAACCTGTCCAGTCCCATTAGAATGTTATATGTTTCTCTCTCATCCTTCTAAACTCCAGTGAATACAGGGCCAGTCGATCCAGTCTCTCCGCATATGTCAGTCCTGCCATCCCGAGAATCAGTCTGGTGAACCTTCGCTGTATGCCCTCAATAGCAAGAACATCCTTCCTCAGATTAGGAGACCAAAACTGAACACAATATTCCAGGTGAGGCCTCACTAAGGCCCTGTACAATTGCAGTAAGACCTCCCTGCTCCTATACTCAAATCCCCTAGCTATGAAGGCCAACATACCATTTGCCTTCTTCACCATCTGCTGTACTTGCATGCCAACTTTCAATGACTGATGTACCATGACACCCAGGTCTCATTGCACCTCCCCTTTTCCTAATCTGCCGCCATTCAGATAATATTCTGCCTTCATGTTTTTGCCACCAATGTGGATAACCTCACATTTATCCACACTATACTGCATCTGCCACTCGTTTGCCCACTCACTTAACCGGTCCAAGCCTGCAGCCTCTTAACATCCTCCTCACAGCTCACACTGCCATCCAACTTAGTGTCATCTGCAAACGTGGAGATATTACACTCAATTCCCTCAGCCAAATCATTAATATGTATTGTAAATAGCTGGGGTCCCAGCACTGAGCCCTGCGGCACCCTACTAGTCACTGCCTGCCATTCTGAAAAGGACCCTTTTATCCCGACTCTCTGCTTCCTGTCTGCCAACCAGTTCTCTATCCACGTCAGTACATTTCCCTCATTCGATGTACTTTACTTTTGCACACCAATCTCTGTGTGGGGCCTTGTCAAAGGCCTTTTGAAAGTCAAAATACACCACATCCACCAGTTCTCCCTTGTCCACTCTACCAGTTACATCCTCAAAAAATTCTCGAAGATTTGTCAAGCAGGATTTCCCTTTCAAATATCCATGCTGACTTGGACCGATCCCCTCACTGCTTTCCAAATGTGCTGATATTTCATCTTTAATAATTGCTTCCAACATCTTCCCCACTACTGATGTCAGGCTAAGTGGTCTATAATTACATGGATTCTCTCTCCCTCCCTTCTTAAAAAAGTGGCGTTACATTAGCAACCCTCCAGTCCATAGGAACCGATCCAGAATCGATAGACTGTTGAAAAATGATCACCAATGCATCCACCATTTCTAGGACTACTTCCTTAAGTACTCTGGGATGCAGACTATCAGGCCCCAGGGATTTATTGGCCTTCAATCCTATCAATTTCCCTAACACAATTTCCCGACTAATAAGGATTTTCTTCAGTTCCTCCTTCTCACTAGACCCTCGGTCCCTTAATATTTCCGGAAGGTTATTTGTGCCTTCTTTCGTGAAAACAGAACCAAAGTATTTGTTTAACTGGTCCGTCATTTCTTTGTTTCCCATTATAAATTCATCTGAATCTGACTGCAAGGGACCTACTATTGCCTTCACTAATCTTTTTCTCTTCACATATCTACAGAAGCTTTTGCAGTCAATTTTTATGTTCCCAGCAAGCTTATTCTTACACTCTATTTCTCCCCTCCTAATTAAACCTTTGTCCTCCTCT
The DNA here is from genome assembly GCF_044704955.1 of Pristiophorus japonicus. Classification (NCBI taxonomy): domain Eukaryota; kingdom Metazoa; phylum Chordata; class Chondrichthyes; family Pristiophoridae; genus Pristiophorus; species Pristiophorus japonicus. The sequence goes on from NC_091990.1 coordinate 45,814,307, forward strand.
GCTGAATTCTAAATTTCTCCCAGTCCTCAGGTTTGCTGCATTTTCTGGCCAAATTATATGAGGAGATTCAACATCGCCTCCAGTGCGCCAGCGCTGCCTTCGGCCGCCTGAGGAAAAGAGTTTTCGAAGACCAGGCCCTCAACTCTATCACCAAGCTCATGGTCTACAGGGCTGTAGTAATACCCACCCTCCTGTATGGCTCAGAGACATGGACCATGTACAGTAGACACCTCAAATCGCTGGAGAAATACCATCAACCATGCCTCCGCAAGATCCTACAAATCCCCTGGGAGGACAGATGCACTAGCATTGGTGCCATCGCCCAGGCCAACATCCCCGACATTGAAGCACTTGATCAGTTCCGCTGGGCAGGCCACATTGTCCGCATGCCAGATACGAGACTCCCAAAGCAAGCGCTCTACTCGACGGTTGGCAGACAGGAAGCAAAGAGTAGGAGTAAATGGGTACTTTTCAGAATGGCAGGCAGTGACTAGTGGGGTACCGCAAGGTTCTGTGCTGGGGCCCCAGCTGTTTACATTGTACATTAATGATTTAGACGAGGGGATTAAATGTAGTATCTCTAAATTTGCGGATGACACTAAGTTGGGTGGCAGTGTGAGCTGCGAGGAGGATGCTATGAGGCTGCAGAGTGACTTGGACAGGTTAGGTGAGTGAGCAAATGCATGGCAGATGAAGTATAATGTGGATAAATGTGAGGTTATCCACTTTGGTGGTAAAAACAGAGAGACAGACTATTATCTGAATGGTGACAGATTAGGAAAAGGGGAGGTGCAACGAGACCTGGGTGTCATGGTATATCAGTCATTGAAGGTTGGCATGCAGGTACAGCAGGTGGTTAAGAAAGCAAATGGCATATTGGCCTTCATAGCGAGAGGATTTGAGTACAGAGGCAGGGAGGTGTTACTACCGTTGTACGGGGCCTTGATGAGGCCACACCTGGAGTATTGTGTACAGTTTTGGTCTCCTAACTTGAGGAAGGACATTCTTGCTATTGAGGGAGTGCAGCGAAGGGTCACCAGACTGATTCCCGGGATGGCGAGACTGACATATCAAGAAAAACTGGATCGACTGGGCTTGTATTCACTGGAGTTCAGAAGAATGAGAGGGGATCTCATAGAAATGTTTAAAATTCTGACGGGTTTAGACAGGTTAGATGCAGGAAGAATGTTCCCAATGTTGGGGAAGTCCAGAACCAGGGGTCACAGTCTAAGGATAAGGGGTAAGCCATTTAGGACCGAGATGAGGAGAAACTTCTTCACCCAGAGAGTGGTGAACCTGTGGAATTCTCTACCACAGAAAGTTGTTGAGACCAATTCACTAAATATATTCAAAAGGGAGTTAGATGTAGTCCTTACTATTAGGGGGATCAAGGGGTATGGCGAGAAAGCAGGAAGGGGGCACTAAAGTTGCATGTTCAGCCATGAACTCATTGAATGGCGGTGCAGGCTCGAAGGGCTGAATGGCCTACTCCTGCACCTAATTTCTATGTTTCTATGTTTCTGTTAACTCCTTCATGGCAAACGAGCCAAAGGTGGACAGAGGAAACGTTACAAGGACACCCTCAAAGCCTCCCTGATAAAGTGCGGCATCCCCACCAACACCTGAGAGTCCCTGGCCAAAGACCGCCCTGAGTGGAGGAGGTGCATCCGGGAGGGCGCTGAGCTCCTCGAGTCTTGTTGCCAAGTGCATGCAGAAAACAAGCGCAGGCAGCGGAAGGAACGCGTGGCAAACCTGTCCCACCCTCCCTTACCCTCAACGACTGTCTGTCCCACCTGTTGCAGAGACTGTGGCTCTCGTATTGGACTGTGCAGCCACCTAAGAACTATTTCTAAGAATGGAAGCAAGTCTTCCTCATTTAACATAAGAACATAAGAACATAAGAATTAGGAACAGGAGTAGGCCATCTAGCCCCTCGAGCCTGCTCCGCCATTCAACAAGATCATGGCTGATCTGGCCGTGGACTCAGCTCCACTTACCCGCCCACTCCCCGTAACCCTTAATTCCCTTATTGGTTAAAAATCTATCTATCTGTGATTTGAATACATTCAATGAGCTAGCCTCAACTGCTTCCTTGGGCAGAGAAGTCCACAGATTCACAACCCTCTGGGAGAAGAAATTCCTTCTCAGCTCGGTTTTAAATTGGCTCCCCCGTATTTTGAGGCTGTGCCCCCTAGTTCTAGTCTCCCCAACCAGTGGAAACAACCTCTCTGCCTCAATCTTGTCTATCCCTTTCATTATTTTAAATGTTTCTATAAGATCCCCCCTCATCCTTCTGAACTCCAACGAGTAAAGACCCAGTCTACTCAATCTATCATCATAAGGTAACCCCCTCATCTCCGGAATCAGCCTAGTGAATCGTCTCTGTACCCCCTCCAAAGCTAGTATATCCTTCCTTAAGTAAGGTGACCAAAACTGCATGCAGTAATCCAGGTGCGGCCTCACCAATACGCTGTACAGTTGCAGCAGGACCTCCCTACTTTTGTACTCCATCCCTCTCGCAATGAAGGCCAACATTCCATTCGCCTTCCTGATTACCTGCTGCACCTGCAAACTAACTTTTTGGGATTCATGCACAAGGACCCCCAGGTCCCTCTGCACCACAGCATGTTGTAATTTCTCCTCATTCAAATAATATTCCCTTTTACTGTTTTTTTTTCCAAGGTGGATGACCTCACACTTTCCGACATTGTATTCCATCTGCCAAATCTTAGCCCATTCGCTTAACCTATCTAAATCTCTTTGCAGCCTCTCTGTGTCCTCTACACAACCCGCTTTCCCACTAATCTTTGTGTCAGCTGCAAATTTTGTTACACTACACTCTGTCCCCTCTTCCAGGTCATCTATGTATATTATAAACAGTTGTGGTCCCAGCACCGATCCCTGTGGCACACCACTAACCACCAATTTCCAACACGATAAGGACCCATTTATCCCGACTCTCTGCTTTCTGTTCGCCAGCCAATTCTCGATCCATGCTAATACATTTCCTCTGACTCCGCATACCTTTATCTTCTGCAGTAACCTTTTGTGTGGCACCTTATCGAATGCCTTTTGGAAATCTAAATACACCACATCCATCGGTACACCTCTATCCACCATGCTCGTTATATCCTCAAAGAATTCCAGTAAATTAGTTAAACATGATTTCCCCTTCATGAATCCATGTTGCGTCTGCTTGATTGCACTATTCCTATCTAGATGTCCCGCTATTTCTTCCTTAATGATAGCTTCAAGCATTTTCCCCACTACAGATGTTAAACTAACCGGTCTATAGTTACCTGCCTTTTGCCTGCCCCCTTTTTTAAACAGAGGCGTTACATTAGCTGATGATGATGATGTTATTATTGTTGTTACAGTTGTAACTTTTGTTTTCAAATTAAAAGTTTTTTGTAAGTTATGTAAATTTACAAGTTTAAACTTAGTAAGTGATTTTAAAGTTTGTAAGTGATCTTAACTGAAAACTTTAAAGTTTGATACAAGAATATTTTTATTTAAGCTAAGCACAAATGTTTGATAAATTTCTGAATAAAATATATTTTAAATTATAACTGAATCATTTACATTATTTGTTCCATTATAAACTCAACTTTTGAAGTAAACAAGTATCATTTCCATTATTTATTCCATTAACACAACACAACATTACAGAACAGGTCCAAACAGTAAACATGGTCCATGTGGAATAGTTGCCGCTGAGCCTTCAGGCAGCAAAGCGTTCATGGATGATCTGCTGGCTCAAGGTTTGAGCAATTGTTTCAGGAGCATGACGGCCTGCCCTCCTCCGCCGTAGTGCTCCGGGTTCAGGAATTGCATGGCTTCCTCCTCCTCCACCTCCTCCTGATCATCATCTGCCACTCTCACCGCAGGTGTGTCTTCTACTACCAGCTGCTGTTGCCTCATGATGGTTAATTATGCAGCATGCAGCACACAACAGTGAACTGACCGATAAGCTCAAGTGAGTATAGCAACTAGCCTCAGAAATGGTCCAGGCATCGGAAACGCTGTTTCAAGATACCAATGGCCTCTCTATGATGCTGCACATCGCAATGTGCGACATGTTGTGTTCCCGGTCAGCTTCCGTCCGGGTTACGCGTAGGGGCGTCATGAGCCAGGTGGCGAGGCCGTACCCTTTGTCTCCCAGTAGCCAGCTCTGCCCTTCTGGCTGCTGCTGAAACATGGCAGATATAGCGCTCTCGTGTAGGATGAACGCATCATTGGTGCTCGCAGGGTATCTTACATCGACTGACATGATGTGATGCATATTAATGGAGTGAAAGCCTTTTCTGTTCCTGTACATCTCAGAATCCTCCAAAGGTGCTTGCAAGGCGATGTGGGTACAATCAATGCAGCCCAGTACCTTTGGGAAGCCCGCAATCCTGGAGAAGCCCACAGCCCTTTCACGCATTGCCTGGGCGGTCATGGGGAACTTTATGTAGTCATTCCTCCGGGCATATAGTGCAGGAGTCACCTGCTGAATGCAAGCATGTGTTGCATGTTGAGAAATGTCGCACATATCCCCAGCTGTAGCTTGGAAGGATCTGGATGCATAGAATGAAAGTGCAGCTGTGGCCTTAACTTCAACTGATAAAACAGTCCTCCTGACGCTTCTCGGTTGCAGTTCTGCTTTCACCAACTCACAGATCTCAGTTACAACTTCTTTGCGCAAACTTCTCACACAGTCTGCATCACTCAGGTGCAGGTATGAACGCCTGTCTCAATATACCCGAGGTGGGTAAGGCCTCCTGCCCATCATCCTATATAATCTGAGGTTCCTCATGCGATGACGTTGAATCAATTGTCTCCTCCACATCACCATCATGCAGAGGCTCGCACAAGATATGGCTTTGTCAGTATTGCCCCCATGCTTAAATGTTACCTTTGCAAGAAGCTTAAAATGACAGGCAGGCAGGACAGGTTCTTTGTTCTCTCTCCCCAAGGTCTGTCCCCAGGTCTGAGCAAGCGCAGTGATTGGGAACGCCTCCCCCTCCCCGCAACCCCCCGCTGCCCCCCCCCCCCCAGCCCCCGCCCCCGGGCTCATTGCAGTCTTGTGATTTCTTCCGATCACGTTCAACAGCACCTTCCACTCCCCTCCAGACCTCCAGACCCCCAGGCTCATTTGATGCCGAGTGCAGTCTTCCGATCGCCATCACCACCCCCCCCCGGGCTTGTTTTACAGCCGAGCCTCCCGAGCCCAGTTGTCCGGGTGCGGGGCCGATTCTGCCAGCCGACGCTCCGACCATCCAGCCCTGTTTGGTGGCATCATGTGAGTCCAAAAAAAATGAAAAGTTCAGAATCCCATCAAACTTCCATCTACTCTGTTGTAAAGTAAAAACAAATAATCTTTATTATGCATATGTAAAGTGTTCTTATCTCCCTTCAAAACTTCGATGAAAAACAATGGCGTCTTTCTGTGCCGATTTTTCAATGTCACTGCTATCACTTAACTCACCAGAAGGTTTTTCGGGAGTGGCCAGATGCGCCGACCTTGTATACATTTTTGGGGGGAAAACTTTAAAAAATGATAAAAACTGGAGCAGACATGAGGTATTGCCCTCTAAAAAAAACTAACCTCAAAAAATTGTAACTAGCTCAGTCACGCTGGAGCAGATTCCTCGGGGAAACTTTAAGTTAAAAACTTACACCAAAAAAAGCGGCGCGTGCCAAAAATACAACGTAAATGGCCGGGGAAAATTGAGCCCATCGACTCCAGTCCCACTTGGTATAACAATTATACATTTGAAGAAAAATAATAGATTTACAATGAATTCCATAATTTGCTATAAAATTGCTGAATAATCTATGCCTTGGCTATGCAGCAATAACCTTGCCACAAGCACAATACAAATCACATGCACTGATGTTCCTCTTCACTAGGATGTGAGATGATTTATTTCAGGCAGGAGGACATTGGTGTTCACAAACTGTAGAATGAGGTTGTGCCTCACAGATGCCAGATAATCCAGAAGTTAGATAATCACAGCACAGATACACGAGTTTCCACTATAGTTGAATAACCTCTTGCTTTTGTCAAACAGCAGTTTGAGTTAAAGAATAAGTGCTGATAACAGCCATGAGGAACTGGCAGGAGCAATTTGCTCAATATATTACGAGGGTGCTGCACTAACATCAGTAGACACAAAGGTTGATTCTGCATTCTGGCACTCGCGGAGTGCAGGTTGGGAAATCACTGGCCCACCGCCCATGAGCTCCTGATATAGAAGCACTGCCATTCAGTGGTGTAATGTATGCACCTGTGAGTATGCTCACAGGTTTGTTGAACTGTTGGGCCTTGATAAGTGTTAGAGTGTCCCCCAGATTGGGAGGCACTTAATTTAACTGTTTATTTTGTTCTCCAATCAAAAGAGTTGTAGAACTGTTGTTGAAGGTGGGGACTGGAATGCATCATCACCCCCGGCAACCAAATTTTAATTTGATTGCAGTTTCTGGTAAAAAGTTAATTTGTCGATTTTAGTGTCCCTTTAGTCAAGGGGCACTTGATTATTGTTCTACCAAAATAGTTGTAGAGCTGTTGAGCAGTTTTCAGCCATGGTTCAGTTAGTAGCACTCTTGCCTCTGAGTCAGAAGGTTGTGGGTTCAAGTCCCACTCCAGAGACCTGAGCACACAAATCTCGGCTCATACTCCAGTGCGGTGCTCAGGGAATGCTGCCCTGTTGGAGGTGCCGACTTCCAGATGAGAAGTTAAACCGAGGCCATGTCTGCTTTCTCAGGTGGACGTAAAAAAATCTCATGGTACTATTTTGAAGAAGAACAGGACAGTTATCCTGGTGTCCTGCCCAATATTTTCTTATGGCCTTCCTCGAGAGGTAGGCATCGGAGGGACTGGGGTGCATCAATACCCCAGGCAACCAAATTTTAATTTAAGCTACGTTTTCCTTTAAAGTTTTATTTGGAAATTGATGGGTTCTAGTGCCTTTACCACTTGATTTAAAGTTATGCTCAAAATAGTTGGAGAGCTGTTGCGTTGGGAGTGGCTTAGCCCATCACGTGATGTTCACAAGACTTAATAAAACCCCAGCCAGTTGGGTTTAGGTGATCTACAATGAGGCAGGTGGTTGTGAGTCTGGTGGATGAACTGGTAATGTGTAGTGTGATTGTTAAACCTTTGCTAATAAACCAACTGGTTCTTATTAGCAATGTGTTGCTGTGAATTCTTAAGCAAAGAATCCATGAAGCAAGTACATTACACGTGGGAATGCTTAACTGCGGAATTAGCCCAATAATCCAAAATAAAGAAAAAGAAAGCGCTTGCATTTACATAGTGCCTTTCACTGCAGCCAATTAAGTACTTTTGAAGTGAAGTCACTGTTAAAATGTAGGACATGTTGCAGGCTGTTTTCTTTTCTAAAATGTATTTTCATTCATGAGGATAAGAAATTCTTCTATTTTCTCCCCGGTCTTCTCAGATCATGGACTACCTCTAGACAAGCACTGCTCCCAGACCTCCAATTGTACTGCACTACGCTGACAGCTGGGAAGTGTATGAGAAGTGTGTATAGAAGAATGAGAGGTGATCTTATTGAAACATATAAGATTCTGAGGGGGCTTGACAGGGTAGATGCTGAGAGGATGTTTCCCCTCCTGGGGTAGTCTAGGGGGCATAGTTTCAAAATAAGAGGTCGCCCATTTAAGACGGTGGTGAGGAGGAATTTCTTCTCTCAGACGGTCGTGAATCTTTGGAATTCTCTACCTCAGAGAGCTATGGAAGCTGAGTCATTGAATATATTCAAGGCTGAGAGAGACAGATTCTTGAACTATAGGGGAGTCAAGGGTTATGGGGAACAGGCAGGAAAATGGAGTTGAGGCCAAGATCAGATCAGCCATTATCTTATTGAAGGGCGGAGCAGGCTTGAGGGGCCATATGGCCTACTCCGACTCCGATGTTCTTATGTTCTTGGGCAGATTTTCCCTCTAATCACTCGGTGCCTCCCTGCAGCAATGTTCATGAGACAATGATTAATGACTTACAATCAAAAATGCACCACTGTATCAGCATAACATCTTAATGCTCTAATGATCTAATCACAGGCAAACCACCAATGATTTTGTCATTTTGAATTGTCTATGTTCATTCAGTTCCTACACATTTTAGGCCTCAGTTATATAAACAACCTAGAGATCCATTCTCTGACAACACTCACCTGAAACAAATCACCAGAACAAAATATAAGAATGTTTAAATTAAACTTAATTCTTTAGACCTGTTTGTTTTTCTTAACAGAACGACTTACAGGAAAACTGATATTTGAAGTAGTTGAAGTAAAATTTTGAAATATTATCCTTGTCAGAACCTCAAAGTCACATCCAACTTGTATTGATCTGAACTGCCTCCATTTATTGGAATATTTTCTGAATCTGTGAAATTCCAACATAATCGGATTTCAGAGGCTACCTCCGGCTATTTTAGATAAAGTCACCAACAGATAAGACACATCACAACCAATGTTCCCTGTAATTTTGTTTGGCGCCATGTGGCGTCTTTAAGGGGCTATGTGGGCCATTCAAAATTCCTCACGCTTTGTTTGTTGCCACTGTAAAGCCGGCAAGCGGGCTGCGCGGGGTCCCTGGAGCACTGCGTGTCCACATGGCTACACAGCTTACAGGGAACGTGGATCACAACTGAATCTACTGTTATTATTTGAGAATGGCCTAGCCTCTATTTCAGGCCTTGGATTGTGTCAGGACAGCGACTCAAGGTACTTTTAACCTCCAAAGGCCTCTCAGCCTTATGTGGTGGTGCCAAAGGACGAGAGGATTGCAAATGTTACACCCTTGTTCAAAACAGGGGCGAAGGATAAACCTGTCAATTAAAGTCCAATCAGTTTAACGTTGGTGGTGGGGAAGTTTTTAGAAACAATAATCCGGGAGAAAATTAATAGCCACTTGGACAAGCATGGACTAATAAAGGAGAGCCTTTGTTAAGGCAAATCATATTTTACTAACTTGATTGAATTTTTTGATAACATAACAGAAAGGGTCGAGAAGGGCAGTACATTAATGTTGTGTATATGGACTTTCAAAAATTAGGCTTCACATATTAGGCTTGTTAGCAAAATTAAAGCCCATGGGATAAAAGAGGCAGTAACAGCATGGATTCAAAATTAGCTAAGTGATAGAAAACATACAGGTCTGAAAATTCCGGCCTCACCGAGTCCGTATGAAGTGCGAACAGACCCGGCGAGGCCTCGCAAAAGCCGGTTTCTGGGGCGCGATGCGCATGCGCCGAAAAGCGGCTTTTCCGAACTGTCAAGATTTCTCCGTACAGATCCTCCGCATCCCCGGGAGAAGGACACCCGCGTAGGAGAGATTGGGCTATTTGCCGAACTCATGCCCAGTGACTGTCCTTCAAACTTTTACGCCTGGTAAAAGCAGGCGCATAGCTTACTTTTACCAGCGTAAGAGTTTTAAAACATATCAAAATGTAATTTAAACACTCAGAGCCCGAATTTGTTCACTTTACCACCCACTGCCGCTGACTGCCGCCCAATACTGCCGACATTCCTCGTGGAGATCTTCCCAGTGCCACTTTCGAGGTGGCTGGAGTGGGCGGGAGGGGTGAGCCGCCACGAACCGCCTGCTGACGTTGGCGGGAGTCGGCGCCAGAACGGGGGTGGACCGTTGGCTGGAGGCTGCTGTGTCCCCGATGGTAGATAGGAAGATCCTGAAAAAAAGTTGTGGTGAATGGCTGTTCTTTAGACGAGTTGGAGGTATACTGTGGAGTTCCCCAAGGTTCAGTTCTAGGACTACTGTTGTTTTTGATAAATATTAATGGCTTGGACTTGGAGGTACAGGGCACAATTAAAAAATATGCAGATGACACAAAACTTGGAAATGTAGTAAACACTGAGGAGACACAATACATGCTAAATGGTACAATTTTAAAGAGGATGTAAGAAGCTAGAGATCTCAGGGTGTTTGTGCACAATTCTTGGAAGGTGGCAGGACAGGTTAACAAAGCAATTAATAAAGCACATGGGATCCTGGGCTTTATAAATAGAGGCATAGAGTACAAAAGCAAAGAAGCTATGCTAAACCTATATAAAACACTACTTTGGCCCAGCTGAAGTATCCAATTCCGGGCACCTCACTTTAGGAAGGATGTGAAGGCTTTGCAGAGGTTACAGAAGAGATTTACTCGAATGGTTCCAGGGATGAGTGATTACAGTTACATGGGTAGACTGAAGAAACTGGGTTCTCCTTACAGGAAAGAAGGCCAAGAAGAGATTTGAAAGAGATGTTTAAAATCATGAAGTGTTTAGATAGAGTAAATAAAGGAAACTGTTTCCAATGGCTGAAGGGTTAATAACCAGAAGGCACAGGTTTAAGATGATTTGCAAAAGAACCAGAGGCGACATGAGCAAAATAATTTTTATGCAACGAGTGGCCAGGATTTGGAATGCACTGCCTGGTTGGGTGGTGGATATAGATTCAATAGCAGCCTTCAAAGGGGAATTGGATAAATACTTGAAGAAGAAACAATTGCAGGGATATGAGGAAAGAGAGGGGGAGTGGGACTAACTGGATTACTTTTCGAAAGAGCCGGCACAGACTCGATGGGCCAAATGGACTCTTTCTGTATTGTACTATTCTCTGATTCTATGATTCTCCCAGTGTTCTGTTCACCATTTCTCCCTCAACCAACAACCCCAAAACAGGTTCGCTTGTTTGCTGTTTGGGAGAGCTTGCTGTGTATAAATCGACTGTCTTATTTGCCTACAAAACAAATGACTGCACTTCAAGGAATTCATTGTCTGTGAAGCATTTTGATACATGCTGTGGGCATAAAAAGCACTCTGTAAATACAAGATACTTCTTTCTTTTCAGTTCCACCTTGTCTCTTGAAGCTCACAGCATTTCTGCCCTTTTCAAAATCTGACATTATTGAACTAATTCATCCCGAACAAGGCAATGAAAAGACACAACTGGAAAAATCTCAAAATGTTTATTCAATTACTTTGCTGAAAAGTCTGCATCCAAGTTTCAGATTTAGAGATTCTTCTGTAAATGCTATTCAGAACAGCTTTCCTCTGAAATACCCGAGCTTAGTTTTCAATCCTTTTTCTTAAAAATAAATTATTTGCTCCCTCGTTTTCATTTCTGGCAATTTTTAAAACTGTCCGTGCGAGTAGTCTGCATTCAGACGATCATGGGTTAAGGTCCAAGGGCTGCCAGCCACTGAACCCTATCTGCCGTTGTTAGGAAGCAAGTTTAATTACTTCTCGGTGGATTGCTAATTGTCTCACCAGAGCGAGACGCTGCATCGTAGCAGGGCTGGCTTCAGGCAATATTTTTCACATTTTTGGATGCGTGGGTCTTCCTAGAAATGTTGACACATTCCAGTGATACCCAGGTCCTAATGTCACTTACCCAAACAGTACTATAATAGCTGAGCTCTGTTTTTAATATTGGCAATGGAAACTATATGGAAAATGACAGAAAAATAACAAATAGAGAATTCTTGAGGCATTTTGACACTCCAGTGGTGAAGCTCACTTGACATAATGCATGGGCAATTGCTGATAACTAATTATAATCTTGGACCACCTTCTAAGTATTCTGTAACTGCTTTGCTCCAAACTTTCGAAATAATCCCAAGTTTCAAACAAAATTTCCTTTATACAGGAGGTATCATCCAAATCCAGGAATGATTTTTAAATAGGCTACAGGGCTATGCTGCGGAATAATCAGAAACAAAAGCTCAAGAGACTTGGTGTCTGAAATCTCACAGTCTGTCAATTACACCAAATCACCTCTGAGCCCACAGATGTTTCCCAAACTTGGTTGACAGATTAGGACAGTGCGTCTGCATATACATAAATACTTTGAAAGGAAATCCCAAGTGTTAAATTCTCTTTCCTCAGTGATAACATCATCATGACAACCCAAATCCAAGGGCTTTAACAGACAAATATAAGCCTAAAAATGACGGTGATATTAGCGTTTGAATGCAGAAGACATTACATTGAAACATAGAACCAGGAGTCGGCCATTCAGCCCCTTGAGCCTGTTCTGCCATTCAATTCGATTATGGCTAATCTGTACCTCAATTCCTTTACTCCATATCCCTTGATACCCTTAACCTGTATTGGAGAGCCCAGTTTAGGGAGGGTGAGAAGTAATTGCCTCAGGCAAGGCAGCAGTGGAACGGAGCCAGTTTCCCTTCTGGGTAAATTAAGAATCTTTTGCTGAAATTCGATGAAACAACACAGCAGAAAGAATATAATCAATCACCCCACAATCAATTACCCTCACAGGGGGTAGGTGCAGGTGTGATTTAAATTTTAAACCTGCCCACTATAGCAGGACTATACAGGAAATACATTGTATGGTGTTTTCTTATCATTAACATGTCATTGGAACAGGCTCACCCATAGAATTCAGTCCTCGAACACTCCCACTTACATTCTCTCACACACTCCTGTCACACTTTACCCATCACACTTTGTTGATAACAACTCTACTGCGTCAAATGTTGATAATACTGTTGTTGCTTTAAGACAGCATGGGCTAGACTTTCCACTTTTGTGTAAATTGGCCAAAAATAGGCGTTATTTAAAGAGTTGGTGGTAAATATGGGCTTTGGGATCACCGGATTATCACCAATTTTCAAAACCCCAACTTTCCATTTTATAAAATGGGCGTTACGGTGAGGGATCTGAAATGGGCGTTAGCGTAAAAATTTTTTGACCTTCTGCCATAAATAGCAGCGGCATGGCAACGGTCGTTTCCCGCGTTTCAGGAGGTCAGGGGTTATCATTACATGCGCAGAAGAGGAGAGAGAGAGAGAGAGAGAGGGAGCAGAGAGGAACTGAAAGTGTGTGTGGGTGTGCTGTCTGCTTGTTTGGCTGTTTTGGGATGTAGCAGGGAGATTTTCCAGCAGCAAAAAGAATTCAGAGCACAAATAACGTTGTTCCCACTGAGTTTTTGGGGGAATTTTTTTTTTACAATGGAAGAGATGGAGGAGGCGAAACAGCACGCTTGGAGACTGACACTTGCGAAAGCAGTGAAATGGGAGAGGAACAATTGGGAGGACGAGAAAGAGTGAGGCGATTCTCGGTCGAGTAAATGCCTCCCTCCTGCAGGAGGTCGAGTCATACTGGCACCAATTGACCCAGGGTTGGCATGGGAAGCCCACCCCAAAGGTCTACCAAAGGATATGGGCCGACATAGCCGAGGTGGTCTCGTCGGCGACCAACGAGGTACATGAGGGCAACCAATGCCGCAAGCACTGGAACGACCTTGTCGGATCCGCCAGAGTAAGTATTACATTTATTTACATTTACATATATATTTATATAATTTGAATTGTAAGTGTAACGAGTGATTAAAATCAGATGTGATGTCCTTGCAATTATACCGGGAATGTTCTACTCAAAGCCTGCGTTCATGGTTATGTCTTTAAGTAAAGAATGATCATTTTCATAATAATCATGATTACATCTGTCAGTTATGTGTGACAGTACCGAGCAATGATCTCACACAATGATCTCATGCCATGTCGGGCTGGTGTTACCCTTTATAGAAGAAGCTTTCGAGGAATAGGGCCGAGCAACGGTGTACGGGTGGGGGGCCACCAGTCATCAGCGACCTCACCGACATCGAGTAGCAGGTGCTGGCACTAGTGGGGAACCAGCCCCCAGTCGACCATGCAAGCATCAGCAGAACCTGATGTGATGCCACATGAGTAAAAAATACACCATTGTGTGATGTAAAGTCAACAGATGCCACACCCACTCATATCTGACCAATATTATATGATAGATGATTGATAAAAGTGTTCTCTAAATAATGATGGCCTCATGAGAATCAATGCAGAATTTGGTGATGGTCATGAAATGTGATGTCTGTGATGATTTTGATAGAGTTGGGCTTTTGTTGTGCATATGCTGTGTGTAGCGCTGGAATCACCTTGTGACCGTAGCACTCCCTTCTCCTCTAATAACCTCAGTTATGTTTTGCAGCTCAGCCAGCAGCGCGGCCCCACGCAAGAACACTGAGCCCAGAAGGTGGGGGCGCGGGGCCGGACTCGCCGGACTCTCCTCCATCTGGTGCTCAGGAGCCCTGATTATCGCCAGTGGATCTGCTGGGTCCCTTCTCCATGGATGACAGTGCCAACTTTGAGGAGCCTGCATCGCCAAGCTCCATAATACAGTCCACACCAAAGACATCAAGTGCTCCTGCGGCCATTCCCACCTCCACCGTGGAGGTACCGGGCACAAGCACCCTGCCACGGGGCATCCGAAGTGTCCCAAGGACGCCGCCGACTAAGCGGAGGTTGGTGCGACGCAGCAGGTCTGCTCCACGAGCGGCAGATCTGAGCAGGGACATCGTAGACTTGTCCAGGAGGAGTGTTGACATATGTCAGCAGATCCTCCAGACAATGGGGGCATATCCCAATAGCTGGCCGTCATGTCCGCCATCATGACGGGGTACGTGCCACAGATGGCGGAGGCCCTGGAGGTGATAGCCAGGAATACTGGTGGCAGAGGCTTCCCAGTGGTCCCGGAATGTGGCACTGTATCCCAAGATGCTGGACCCCCATTGCCAACCGCACATGAGAGCCAGGAGGAAGATCTTGCTTCTGGCTCAGAACCCGTTCCCACCTCGGGACCGTCCTCTCCCATATCCGTCCAACCAGCGGTTCTGCCATCATCCCCCCCCCCAATGAAGCATCGCCTGAGGAGCTCCTCGGGCCAGGCGGCTTGGAGTCAGGAGAAGAAGGGGAAGGGGTAGAGGTGGGGAGGAGAAGCAGGGGAGGGGAAAGGAAAGTGATGTGCATGGCCGCAGGTGTTGTCTTGGTCATATTTTTATGTTGTTGGTGCTATTTTGTTGGGAGGTTTGGGGCAAGAAGGGAGGGGGCTACCTTGTAGTTTTGCATTTGTGGTGTGCGTTGTTGGAAATGTTGACCATTTGATTGATCTAAATGTTATAAATTTGTTGCGAGGTGGGGTGGGGGTGGGGTGGGGTGTTTTTTAGTTAAAATTATGATTTCATACAAATGTTCTCATTAAATGCTTTTTATTTCACATAACCTTGTTGTGCATTGTCTCAGATAGCTGCACCATTACAGACTGGTGATTACTTAACATGAATCAACTTAAACTTTAATTGTCAGCAAGGTGATGCATACCATTGATGCATGAGCTGCAGACACAGCAGTGTTGCAGCTTTGTAAATACCAGCAACGTTATTTCAAGCAAAGTGCTCATTTATGAGCTGCTGATGTAAGAGTATTGCAGCTATGTAGCCACCACGGGCCTTTTCCTGTGGTGTAGAGGGGGGCGGGGGCATGGTTTCAGTGTCAGCCTGATTGTCTGGCCCGAGGTCAGCGTCCATCTCCTCGTCCTCCTCTTCCTCTCTCTCCTGAGGTGGACCAGCAGTCCGTTCTGGCAATTCTTGTCCCACCCTGATAGCCAAGTTGTGCAGCATGGAGCACACCACCATGAATTGAGCAAGCTGCTCAGGATGGTATTGTAGCTCGCCTCCAGGCATCTAAAGTGCTGCTTAAGCACTCCAATGGTTTGCCCGAAGATATTGCGTGTGGCTCTGTGGCTCTCGGATTCTGTCTGGATGTTATGCGGGGGGGTCATCAGCCAGATGGTGAGGCCATATCATTTGTCATCAAGCATCCAGCATTGACCTTGTGGCTGACTGATAAACATGTCAGATACAGCACTCTCACGCAGGATGTGAGCATCATGGATGCTGCCCGTAAATTTTGCATTCACTGCCATAATAATTTGCTGGTGGTCGACAGTGAGTTACATATTCAGGGAGCGGAATCCTTTTCGGTTCCGTAAAACCTCTGCATCCTGAAAAGGTGCCCGCATGGCGATGTGCGTACAGTCTATTGCTCCCTGCACCTTGAGGAAGTTAGCAATTCGGTAGAATCCTAGAGCCCTCTCAGTCTGAGCCTCCCTGGTCAGAGGATAGCTAATAAAGTCCATCCTGCGTGCATAAAAGGCTTCAGTGACCTGTTGAATGCAGAAATGTGTGGCATACTGACATATACCACAAATGTCGCCTGAAAGGAACTCGATGCGTAGAACGAAAGTGCCGCGGTGACCTTGACCTCGATGGACTGCGCGGTCCTGATGGAGCTGGCAGGCTGCACATCTCCCCTGATGAGCTGGCATATCTCACTGATAACCTCTTTGTGGAAGCGCAGTCTCCTAAGGCATGTGTTATCAGACAAGTTCAGGTAAGACCGCTTCTCCCTGTAAGTGCGTGGGGTGTAAGGTCTCGTCCTCCTCAGCAGTCTGGCATGTCTTAGAATGGGTACATAATGCTGTTGAATATACGTTCTGCCATCTCTAGTCTGCAGCATGTGCATGGTCATCAAGACCGGCTGAGAAATGACAGGCCCCATTTCAATAACTATCAGTATTATACCTATTGTACACAAACAATAATTTTTCCCATTAAGATACCTAAACTAAATTCCAATCGTCCACAGTATGATAAGATGTTTGTTCAGATGTTCAAATCACTTTAAAAGAACTGCACAGTACCTCAAAACTCCCCAGAAGTTGAAGCAGTCTTTTAAATGAAGCGATTTGAGATTTACAAAATGATGTCCATACCACTGTGAGTAGTTCAGGTGAGAGCAACTTTTCACAGCGATTTCTTCAACGATAATTATTTTCGGCGATATGTGGCTGAGGTGCCGAAAGTAACGCTCGGCGATATTTTGAGCATTAGTTTCGCCAATTCTAATCTTTGCGCCAAAAAAAAGTGGGCAGGCGGTATTATTATTTCTTGCCGTTAAGTACATGCCGAACATTACGCTGGGTGATGAGTGATCGCTACATAGGCGTTAGTTTCCATTTTGTGCCTAAATGGGCGATATCTGGGCGTTATACTTCATCTCAGCGTTAAACTGGACATTAAGTGGGTGGTATCGATGCAAAAAATGTGAAAAGCCTAGCGCATATCTTGCAACTCACTGCTGATAATATAAAATATCCCTTAAATTTAATTGGAGCAGGGTTGTCCTCCAAAAGCACATTGGGGAAATTGTGACTGTGGGCGATCAAAGTCAATTCAACCTCTCATTCAACATCTCTGCTAATTTTCAATGAAATGAAAGTTAGAAGAGATGTCTGACAGGTAACTGAATCGATATCACCCATTTAAACTATCGGCCAAAGTCAGAATTATCCCCTTTATATTCGAACTGCATCACATATTCATTATATTCCTATTTCTGTTACTATACTCCCAGGCAGAGCTTAAACTGCCTGACTGAACATTCATGGACACACTTGGATAATCTATTGCTTTGAGGGCTGACAAACAAGGGAAATCAATTGCATTCTTACCAGAGAAGCTCCTCTCCTGTTTCCTTCTCGAACCCAGCAGGTTCTAGTACAGACGGGATTTTAACACTCTCTTTTATCATTTTAAGCACCTCAATTAGATCACCCATTAACCTTCAAGGGAATACAAGCCAGGTTTATGCAAATTGTCATCATAACTTAATTCTTTAAGCCCTGGTATCATTCTGGTCAATCTGCGCAGTACCCACTCCAAGGACAATATATCCTTCCAGAGTTGCGGTGCCCTCAGGAGGTAGAGCGGTTTCTTTGGAACTTTGAAAAGCACATGCAATTACACCCAGTGACCAATTCACCAGCCCAGCATGCTGAAATTTAGGCACACCTATCTGGATATATTCTGTCATGTATGTAACCAGCATACTACTGTAAACCTTATACAATTGTAACTCTCACATAACCACGACATACTGTACATACTTACTAGAAATGCACACGTTGACCACAGGGGGTGTACTTGTGGGAGACACTCCTTACCTGGAGATTCAGGTATATAAGGGGAGGTCCCTCGCAGGGCCAGACTCCTTGGTCCCAGTAATAAAGGTGAAGGTCACAGAGTGACTGTGTCTGCAGTACGTGCCTCGTATGATTATGTTTAAGAGTTAAGGACTCAACACCTGGCGACGGGAAACGGGAATCACTGAACCCAGAGGATGGCCACTGGTAGCTCAGAGGAATGTTACTGTGTGGGTGAAGACTGGGACGATTTTGTGGAGAGACTCCAGCGGACCTTTGTCACGAAGGACTGGCTGGGAGAGGACGCGGCTGACAAGCGGAGGGTGCATCAAATAATAAGCTGCGGGACAAAAACGTATGCGCTGATGAAGGGCCTGCTCGCACCCCACAAACCGGCCGACAAGTCTTTTGAAGAGCTCAGCCAGCTGATCAGCGAACACTTAAAACTGGCGAGCAGCATATACATGGCCCGGCACTGGTTCTACACACACCGACGTCGGGAAGGGCAAAACATCTCGGACTTCGTGGCAGACTTGCGGCGCTTGGCCAGCCTCTGTAAGTTCTCAGATGCCTGCAGGGGGGAGATGTTAAGGGATTTTTTCATTGAGGGCATTAGCCATGCCGGGATCTTCAGGAAGCTCATAGAGACCAAGGACTTAACTCTAAAAGGGGCAGCATTGATAGCTCAAACTTTCATAGCATGGGAAGAAGAGACCAAGAGAATTTACCCGAGTTGTCCTGGGTCCAACGTGGCGACGGACCAAGGAATTAACGTGATAAACACGGCTCAAGATCTCGCAGTCAGGCAAAGGCATTTTGAAACTGTAGCAGTCAGACAAAGGCATTTTGTAACTGCCCAAGCTGAAACCGACTCTAAAGTGGACCCCCGACAGGGACAATGGAGAGGGGAGCGGCAATTCATGCCATCAAGGGGATCATTAACACCCACCATCAGAGTGTTTAGAAACAACCAAGGGAACAATCAGAGAGGAATGCCTGCTAACAGTCCTTTTGTGAACACCGATCTCAGCCAATGCTGGAGATGCGGGGGCAGACATTATGCGAAAAGCTGCAAATTCCAGCAGTTCGTCTGTAGAAATTGTAATGCTAGAGGACATTTGGCTAGGATTTGCAAACAGCCGGTAGCGAGGCTAATCTATGAAACAGAGGAATCAGGTGAGGGGCTTGCAGTGCAGGACAATGCCTGGGGTAAAGCCATGGATGCTGAAGTTCAGCAGGTTCATGTGGCTGACGTCCACAGCTCATACACCAAAACGCCACCCATGATGATGACAGTTTTATTGAATGGCATCCCGGTGCACATGGAGCAGGACATGGGAGCTAGCCAGTCCCTCATGAATGCACAACAATTTGAGAAACTATGGCCACACAGAGCTAGCAGGCCCAAACTGGAACAAATTAATACGCAGCTACGGACGTACACCCAAGAGATCATTCCAGTGCTAGGCAGTGCAAACATGGTGGTAACATACAATGGGTCACAGAACCGGCGGCCACTCTGGATTGTTCCGGGAAATGGCCCCACGCTTTTGGGAAGGAGCTGGCTAGCTGAGATGAACTGGAAATGGGGGGATGTGCACGCCATTTCATCTGTGGAGCGAAGTTCATGCTCACAAGTACTACAAAAATTCGGGTCACTGTTTCAACCCAGTGTCGGAACGTTCAAGGGCACAGAAGTAGTTATACGCATCACCCCGGACGTCAGACCAGTCCACCACAAAGCCAGAGCAGTGCCGTACATGATGCGTGAGAAAATAGAGAGTGAACTGGACAGGCTGCTCAGAGAGGGCATAATTTCACCCGTTGAATTCAGTGACTGGGCAAGTCCCATTGTTCCTGTCCTTAAAGCGGACGGCTCGGTTAGAATCTGCGGTGACTACAAAGCCACTATCAACCGGGTGTCCCTGCAGGACCAATACCCGCTCCCGAGGGTGGAGGACCTTTTTGCCATGTTGGCAGGTGGCAAGCTGTTCACTAAATTGGACCTCACTTCGGCCGACATGACTCAGGAACTGGCTGAAGAATCCAAGCTTCTGACCACCACCCTGAGCGCAAGGGTTTATTCATCTACAACAGGAGTCCTTTTGGCATCCGTTTGGCAGTCGCCATCTTTCAGAGAAACATGGAAAGCTTGCTGAAATCCATTCCCGGCACAATCGTATTCCAGGATGACATCCTAATAACGAGTCGAGACACCGAGCGACACCTCCACAACCTGGAGAAGGTGCTACGCCGACTGGACCGGGTAGGCCTGTGGCTGAAGAAGGCCAAGTGTGTGTTTTTGGCCCCAGAGGTCGAGTTTTTTGGCAGGAGGGTTGCCGCAGACGGGATACCGAATCCAAAACGGAGGCGATCCGTCATGCGCCCCGGCCCGGCAACACCTCGGAGTTGCGATCGTTCCTGGGACTTTTGAACTATTTCGGGAACTTCCTGACGAATTAAGCACATTGTTGGAGCCGTTACATGTGCTCCTGCATAAGGGTTGCAAATGGTTTTGGGGGGACTGTCAAGAACGGGCTTTCAACAGGGCGCGGAACCTGCTTTGTTCGAACAAACTGTTAACGTTGTATGACCCCTGTAAAAAACTAGTTTTAACATCATCATACGGGGTTGGGTGTGTGTTGCAACAGGGTAATGGAGACGGACAACTCCAACCGGTGGCTTATACCTCCAGGACACTCTCCCAGGCAGAGCGTGGCTACGGCATAGTCGAAAAGGAAGCAATCGCTTGCGTTTATGGTGTGAAAAAAATGCACCAATACCTTTTCGGCAGACCGTTCGAGTTAGAAACGGACCACAAGCCTTTAACTTCTCTGTTGTCCGACAGCAAGGTGGTCAATGCAAATGCGTCAGCTCGCATACAGCGATGGGCTCTCACGCTGGCTGCATATGGCTACACCATACGGCACCGACCAGTCACCGAAAACTGCCCTGATGCGCTCAGCAGGTTTGCACTTGCCACCAGCGAGGGGGCGGCAGAGCAAAGCGCTGAGATGGTCATGGCCGCTGAGGCTTTTGACACTACAGGCTCCCTGATCACAGCCCGCCAGATCAAACTCTGGACCAACAGGGACCCCCTCCTATCCATGATAAAGAAATGTGTCCTGATGGAGGATTGGGCGCCCACGCACGGGGCGTGCCCCGAGGAGGTCAGACCATTTCAGAGACGGATGGATGAGCTCTCCATCCAAGCCGACTACCTGCTATGCGGCAGCCGAGTGGTCATGCCCCAGAAGGGGAGGGAAGCATTCATCAGGGAACGCCACAGCGAGCATCCTGGCATCGTGTTAATGAAGGCCATTGCCCGGTCACATGTATGATGGCCGGGGATTGACTCAGACCTGGAACACTGGGTTCGCAGGTGCACGACGTGTGCCCAGCTGGGCAACACCCCCAGGGAGGCCCCACTCAGCCCGTGGCCCTGGCCTACCAAGCCTTGGTCAAGCATTCACGTGGACTATGCGGGCCCGTTCATGGGAAAAATGTTCTTGATAATTGTCGATGCATACTCGAAATGGATCGAGTGCATCATATTAAACTCGTGCACCACAGCCATCACCGTGGAGAGCCTGCGCACGGTTTTCGTGACCCACGACTTACCGGACATTCTGGTCAGCGACAATGGCCCGTGTTTCACCAGCCATGAATTCCAGGAGTTTATGTCGGGTAATGGCATCAAACATGTCCGGACGGCGCCGTTCAAGCCGGCTTCCAATGGCCAGGCGGAACGTGCGGTCCAAGTCATAAAGCAAGGCATGCTCCGTATCCAAGGACCCTCTCTGCAGTACCGCCTATCGCGCCTCCTGCTGGCCTATAGGTCCCGGCCGCACTCGCTCACGGGAGTTCTGCCAGTGGAACTCCTCATGAAACTGTCCCTCATCCACCTAACCCTGGCAGACATTGTTGAGGGCAAGCGCCAGTCCCAAACCGAGTGCCACGATCGTAACTCAAGGGAGAGGTGTATAGAAATGGATGATCTGGTAGTTGTACTTAACCATGCATTGGGACCCAAGTGGCTGGAGGGCACCGTAATTGGTAAAGAGGGAAACAGGGTCATAGTGGTCAGACGCAATAATGCCGCAAACACTTGGACCAAGTAAAGAAAAGGTTCAGCATAGACACCAATGAACATGAAGAAGAGCATGAGATGTCAACCACACCACTGCCATGGACGAGCAACAAGGACAATCACCAGCATGCACAGTCCCTGCGGCCAGCCCGGACAGGCCGGAATCACCTCAGGTGACAGAAAGGCATGCCAAGGCTCAGCCACCAGAGCCTCAACTACGGCGCTCCACGAGAGAGCGTCGACTACCTGATAGACTTAACCTTTGAGTCAAAAAGACAGGAGGGGGGAGGTGATGTCATGTATGTAACCAGCATACTACTGTAAACCTTATACAATTGTAACGCTCATGTAACCACTACATATTGTACATACTTACTAGAAATGCACACTTTGACCACAGGGGGTGTACTTGTGGGAGACACTCCTTACCTGCAGATTCAGGTATATAAGGGGAGGACCCTCGCAGGGCCAGACTCCTTGGTCCCGGTAATAAAGGTGAAGGTCACAGAGTGACTGTGTCTGCAGTACGTGCCTCGTGTGATTATGTTTAAGAGTTAAGGACTCAACACAGGTGCAACACATGTGCTCAACTGGGCAATGCACCAGTGAAGCCCCCCTTAGCCCCTGGTCCTGGCCCGCCAAGCCATAGTCACGCAACCATGTGGACTACGCAGGTCCTTTCATGGGAAAAATGTTTTTGGTTGTAGTAGACGCCTACTCCAAATGGATTGAGTGTGCCATTTTAAATTCAAGCACATCCTCTACCACGATCAAAGGTCTACGGGCAATGTTCGCCGTCCATGGTCTACAGGATATCTTGGTCAGCGACAATGGCACGTGCTTCACAAGCACTGAATTCCAGGACTTCATGGCAGGCAATGGAATCAACCATGTCAGAACGGCACTGTTCAAGCCGGCCTCAAACGGCCAGGCGGAACGAGCAGTGCAGATAATCAAACAGGGGATGCTCAGATTCCAAGGGGGTTCCCTACAAAGCCGTTTATCACGCATCCTGTTGGCCAATATATCCCGACCACACTCACTCACAGGGGTTCCACTCGCAGAGCTGCTAATGAAAAGGACGCTCAAAACCAGGTTATCCCTTGGTTACACCCCACTATGAAAGAAATTGTTGAGAGCAGGCGTCAGTCACAATGTGAATACCATGACAGGAATGCGAGGGCGCGATGTATTGATGTCAATTACCCTGTTTTTGTCCTTAATTACACTGCAGGACCCAAATGGCTTGCAGGCACTGTGATTGCCAAAGAGGGGAATTGGCTTTTGGTAGTTAAACTTACCAATGAACAAATCTGCCGCACACACATGGATCAAACTAAAAGGAAGTTCAGCAACCCCATAGAAGAAGCAGAGGAAGAACACGATGTAGAGTTTACTCCACCACAGGTGACCGAACACCGGAATCAAGTGGAGGGGAGCCCAGTCACTGTGGGCAGTCTGGACAGGCCTGAGGCACCGCAAACAGCAGACACTCAGGCCAGCGCCCAACACCCGGAGCCCCAACTCAGGCGCTCTACAAGGGAGCGTAAACCACCAGAGAGACTTAACCTGTGATCCCAATAAGACTTTGCAGGGGAGGTGATGTCATGTATTCAACTGTCATTGTAACCCATGTATAAGCTGACCTAAGTTGTACACCTTGAGAACATTGACCACAAGGGGGTGAACTTGTGGGAGACACTCCTAACCTGGACTTGCAGATATAAAAGGGGAAGCTCCAACCACCTTCATCACTTGAGGTCTTGGTAATAAAGGTAACTGGTCACAGAGTGATCTTCTCTCAAGTATGGGCCTCATGTGCATTTATACTGTATAGTAAGGACTTATCATTGGCGACGAGAAACTGGGATTTAAACCACGTGAGCATGGCCACTAGCAGCACAAAAGAGAGGTACTGTGTTGGTGATGATTGGGACGACTTTATTGAGAGACGACAGCAAAGTTTTGTCACTAAGGAATGGTTGGGACAGGATTTGGCCGACAAACGCAGGACTCATCTCCTGACTGTTTGTGGATCCAGAACGTACTCCCTGATGAAGGACCTTCTAGCGCCAGAGAAGCCAGCGGACAAGACGTTCGAAGTGCTCAGTAAGTTGATTGGGGAACACCTTAAACCGGTGAGCAGCATGCACATGGCGAGACACTGGTTTTACACGCACCGGCGGCGAGAAGGGCAAAGCGTTCCAGGCTTCGTGGCAGACCTCCGGCGATTGGCGAGCCTATGTAAGTTCCCAGATGCATGCAGAGCGGAGATGCTGTGAGACTTTTTTTATTGAGGGCATCGGGCATGCTGGGGTTTTCAGGAAACTGATTGAGACCAAAGACTTGATCTTGGAAGCGGCGGCTCTGATAGCCCAGACATTTATCTCAGGGGAGGAAGAGACCAGAATGACGTATGACAAAATCTTGGCTCAAATGCGGCAAACGACCAGAGAGTCAACATTGTTAATGTGGCACACAGTTCTCCAGGCAGACAAGGGGCAATTGGACATGCCCCAGCATGTAGTCGAACAAAAAGGGGAAATTCAACAGAGACAATGGCTAGCTGAACGGCGATTCATGCCATCGCAATGGACAATGCGGCCAGTAATGGGGCCATCAACACCTGTTAATGGTGTGCTTAAGGACAGTTACAGAGACAGTCAGAGACGATCGACTGGTAATGGACCTTTTGTTTCCAACAACGGCGCCTCCAGCTCATGCTGGAGATGTGGAGGCAAACACCCAGCCAGAGCTTGCAGGTATCAGCAATATACCTGTAGAAACTGCAACGTCAGCGGTCACTTGGCGCGTATATGCAGGAAGCCTGGAGCCAGGTTGATGTACGAGGAGGACGGGCCCGACGTAAGTCCTACGAGGCCAAATGAATACTGGGGGAAATCGCTGGAAGCTGAAGTTCAGCGAGTTCATGTGGAGCACATATACATTTCATATACCAGGATGCCACCGATAATGATGAAAGTGCTCCTCAATGGCATCCCAGTATTAATGGAACTAGACATGGGGGCCAGCCAGTCCGTGATGAGTATCAAATAGTTCAAAAGGTTGTGGGTGTCCAAGGCCAGGAGGCCAAAATTATTGCGATTGACGCACAGCTACGGACATATACAAAGGAGATCATTCCAGTGCTAGGCAGCGCCATGGTAGTTGTGACCCACAAAGATTCGGAGAACAGATTGCCACTCTGGATTGTCCCGGGGGATGGTCCCGCACTACTGGGGAGGAGTTGGCTCACTGTCATGAACTGGAAATGGGGCGATGTCAATGCAATTTCTTCTGTGGAGCGAGTATCATGCTCACAGGTCCTGGACAAATTTGACTCAGTATTTCAACCCGGCATCGGCACTTTTATGGGGGCCAAGGTACTGATTCACATAAACTCAGATGCCAGGCCAGTACACACAAGGCCAGAGCGGTGCCGTTCGTGATGTGGGAAAAGATAGAATGCGAATTGGACCGCCTGCTGAGGGAAGGCATCGTCTCGCCAGTCGAATTTAGTGACTGGGCGAGCCCAATCGTGCCGGTGCTCAAGGCGGATGGGTCGGTCAGGATATGCGGCGATTACAAGGCCACCATCAATCGGGTGTCACTCCAAGATCAGTACCCACTACTGAGAGCGGAGGACCTCTTTGTGACGCTATCCGGTGTCAAACATTTTTCAAAATTGGACCTGACCTCAGCTGACATGACCCAGGAGCTGGCAAGTGAGTCGAAAAAGCTGACCACCATCATGACACACAAGGGGTTGTTTGAATATAACAGATGTCCGTTCGGGATTTGTTCGGCCGCCGCGATCTTACAGCAAAATATGGAAAGCCTCCTCAAGTCGATTCCAAGGACGGTGGTTTTTCAAGACGACATCCTCCACAACCTGGAGGAGGTGCTTCGCAGACTGGACCGGGTACGGCTGCGACTGAAAAAGGTGAAGTGCATCTTCCTAGCTCCAGAGGTAGAATTCCTGGGGAGGAGGATAGCAGCAGACGGGATCAGACCTATTGCGTTCCAAACGGAAGCGATCCAGAGGGCATCCAGACCCCGTAACACGACGGAGCTGCGTTCGTTCCTGGGGCTCCTGAACTATTTTGGTAACTTTTTTCCCAAATTGAGCACGCTGTTAGAGCCGCTACACGTGCTCCTACGCAAACGTTGCGATTGGGTCCGGGGGGACAGCCAAGAAAGGGCTTTTGATAGAGCATGCAATTTTTTATGCTCCAACAAACTGTTAACATTATATGAGCCATGTAAGAAACTTGTTTTCACGTGTGATGCGTCGTCCTATGGGGTCGGGTGTGTGTTGCAGCATGTGAATGCCAATGGTCAGTTACAGCCGGTAGCTTATGCCTCCAGAAGTCTGTCCCAGGCAGAAAGGGGCTACGGGATGGTAGAAAAGGAAGCGCTAGCATGTGTATATGCAGTAAATAAAATGTACCAGTACCTGTTTGGCAGGAAATTTGAGCTGGAGACAGATCACAAACCCCTAACATCCCTTTTGGCCAACAACAAGGCCATAAATGCGAATGCATCGGCCCGCATACAGAGGTAGGCACTCACGTTAGCCGCCGATGACTACACAATTTGGGACAGACCGGGCACTGAAAACTGCGCCGATGCACTCAGCAGGCTCCCACTAGACACTACTGAGGGGGCAATTGAGCATGATGCTGAGATGGTCATGGCTGTTGAAGCTTTCGAAAGTGAAGGCTCACCTGTGACAGCCCGTCAGATTAAAGTCTGGACAAATAAAGACCCGCTACTGTCTTTAGTTAAGAAATGTGTACTGAATGGGGACTGGGCAGCCACGTACGGGGCATGCCCTGAGCAATTTAAACCGTTTCATAGACACAAGGATGAACTCTCGATTCAGGCTGATTGCCTACTGTGGGGAAACCGCGTAGTCATGCCCCAGGAGGGCAGAGAGTTGTTTATCAGAGAACTTCACAATAAGCAACTGGGCATTGTCACACGTTTGGTGGCCAGGGATAGATGCAGACCTGGAACTTTGTGTTCGCAGGTGCAACACATGTGCTCAGCTGGGCAACGCACCCAGTGAAGCCCCCCTTAGCCCCTGGTCCTGGCCCGCCAAGCCATGGTCACGCAACCATGTGGACTACGCAGGTCCTTTCATGGGAAAAATGTTTTTGGTTGTAATAGACGCCTACTCCAAATGGATTGAGTGTGCCATTTTAAATTCAAGCACATCCTCTACCACGATCAAAAGTCTACGGGCAATGTTCGCCGCCCATGGTCTACCGGATATCTTGGTCAGCGACAATGGTCCGTGCTTCACAAGCACTGAATTTCAGGACTTCATGGCAGGCAATGGAATCAACCATGTCAGAACGGCACTGTTCAAGCCGGCCTCAAACGGCCAGGTGGAACGAGCAGTGCAGATAATCAAACAGGGGATGCTCAGATTCCAAGGGGGTTCCCTACAAAGCCGTTTATCACGCCTCCTGTTGGCCAATATATCCTGACCACACTCACTCACAGGGGTTCCACTCGCAGAGCTGCTAATGAAAAGGACGCTCAAAACCAGGTTATCCCTTGGTTACACCCCACTATGAAAGAAATTGTTGAGAGCAGGCGTCAGTCACAATGTGAATACCATGACAGGAATGCGAGGGCTCGATGTATTGATGTCAATGGCCCTGTTTTTGTCCTTAATTACACTGCAGGACCCAAATGGCTTGCAGGCACTGTGATTGCCATAGAGGGGAATAGGGTTTTGGTAGTTAAACTTACCAATGAACAAATCTGCCGCACACACGTGGATCAAACTAAAAGGAGGTTCAGCAACCCCATAGAAGAAGCAGAGAAAGAACACGATGTAGAGTTCACTCCACCACAGGTGACCGAACACCGGAATCAAGTGGAGGAGAGCCCAGTCACTGTGGGCAGTCCGGACAGGCCTGAGGCACCGCAAACAGCAGACACTCAGGCCAGCGCCCAACAACCGGAGCCCCAACTCAGGCACTCTACAAGGGAGTGTAAACCACCAGAGAGACTTAACCTGTGATCCCAATAAGACTTTGCAGGGGAGGTGATGTAATGTATTCAACTGTCATTGTAACCCATGTATAAGCTGACCTAAGTTGTACACCGTGAGAACATTGACCACAAGGGGGTGAACTTGTGGGAGACACTCCTAACCTGGACTTTTAGGTATAAAAGGGGATGCTCCACCCACCTTCATCATTTTAGGTCTTGGTAATAAAGGTAACTGGTCACAGAGTGACCTTCTCTCAAGTATGGGCCTCGTGTGATTTATACTGTAGAGTGAGAACTTATCAGAACTAACCGAACGAATCACAGTATTATGAACACCATATTGTAGATCACATGTCGCGTCATTTAAAAGGCTGCTGTGCTTCAACCTCGGCGGAGTTAGGATGTCCTCTGCAGGTCGTTAGAGTTGATGTGAACATCACTGAAAACATCTTGACCACACTGTGACCGATTGGAATTGTGGTGGTGTGTTCGTTGGGACATTCCTTGTTTGTGTGCAATCGGTGGCAGACAGAGAGGTACTGCAATGGGGCCTGTCCTTTCTCACCCTCTCTTGGTGACCAAATACATGCAGCAGACTCGACATCGCCAAAGGAACACTGCACTGCATTATGTGCCCAATGAACAAAGTGACGGACAGATGAGGAGGACCAGACGTTACACCCCCCACAAGTACAAGATGAAGCATTCTTACCTTGACTTGCCCGACACCACCTGCTTCGGAGACTGTGCTTTAGAAACATAGAAACATAGAAACATAGAAAATAGGTGCAGGAGTAGGCCATTCGGCCCTTCGAGTCTGCACCGCCATTCAATAAGATCACGGCTGATCATTCCTTCAGTACTCCTTTCCTGCTTTCTCTCCATACACCTTGATCCCCTTAACCGTAAGGGCCATATCTAACTCCCTCGTGAATATATCCAGTGAACTGGCATCAACAACTCTCTGTGGCAGGGAATTCCACAGGTTAACAACTCTCTGAGTGAAGAAGTTTCTCCACGTCTCAGTCCTAAATGGCCTACCCCTTATCCTAAGACTATATCCCTGGTTCTGGACTTCCCCAAAATCGGGAACATTCTTCCCGTATCTAACCTGTCCAGTTCCGTCAGAATCTTATATGTTTCTATGAGATTCACTCTCATCCTTCTAAACTCCAGTGAATAAAGGCCCAGTTGATCCAGTCTCTCCTCATATGACAGCCCAGCCATCCCTGGAATCAGTCTGGTGAAACTGTGCTGCACTCCCTCAATAGCAAGAACGTCCTTCTTCAGACTAGGAGACCAAAACTAAACACAATATTCCAGGTGAGGCCTCACTAAGGCCCTGTACAACTGCAGTAAGACCACCCTGCTTCTATATTCAAAACCCCTAGCTATGAAGGCCAACGTACCATTTGCCTTCTTTACCGCCTGCTGTACCTGCGTGCCCACTTTCAGTGACTGATGTACCATGACACCCAGGTTTCGTTGCACCTCCCCTTTTCCTTGTCTGCCGTCATTCAAATAATATTCTGCCTTCGTGTTTTTGCCCCCAAAATGGATAACCTCACATTTATCCACATTATACTGCATCTGCCATGCATTTGCCCTTTTCACCCAACCTGTCCAAGTCACCCTGCAGCCTCTTAGTGTCCTCCTCACAGCGCACACCGCCACCCAGTATAGTGTCATCCGCAAACTTGGAGATATTACACTCTATTCCTTCATTGTTAATGTATATTGTAAAGAGCTGGGGTCCCAGCACTGAGCCCTGCGGCACTCCACTAGTCACTGCCTGCCATTCTGAAAAGAACGCATTTATCCCGACTCTCTGCTTCCTGTCTGCCAACCAGTTCCCTATCCACGTCAGTATATTACCCCCAATACCATGTGCTTTGATTTTGCACAACAATCTCTTGTGCGGAACCTTGCCAAAAGCCTTTTGAAAGTCCAAATACACCACATCCACTGGTTCTCCCTTGTCCACTCTGCTAGTTACATCCTCAAAAAATTCCAGAAGATTCGTCAAGCATGATTTCCCTTTCATAAATCCATGCTGACAGGACCGGACCAAGTCAGCATGGATTTATGAAAGGGAAATCATGCTTGACGAATCTTCTGGAAATTTTTGAGGATGTAACTAGCAGAGTGGACAAGGGAGAACCAGTGGATGCTTTCCAAATGCACTGCTATTTCATCCTTAATGATTGATTCCAACATTTTCCCCACTATTGATGTCAGGCTAACCGGTCTACAATTACCCGTTTTCTCTCTCCCTTCTTTTTTAAAAAATGGTGATACATTAGCTACCCTCCAGTCCATAGGAACTGATCCAGAATCGCTAGACTGCTGGAAAATGATCACTAATGCATGCACTATTTCTAGGGCCACTTCCTTGAGTACTCTGGGATGCAGACTATCAGGCCCCGGGGATTTATTGGCCTTCAATCCCATCAATTTCCCTAACACAATTTCCCACCTAATAAGAATATCCTTCAGTTCCTTCTTCTCACAAGACCCACTGTCCCCTAGTACCTTCGGAAGGTTATTTGTATCTTCCTTCATGAAGACAGAACCGAAGTATTGGTTCAATTGGTCTGCCATTTCTTTGTTCCTCATTATGAATTCACCTGAATCTGACTGCAAGGGACCTACGTTTATCTTTACTAATCTTTTTCTCTTCACATATTTATAGAAGCTTTTGCAGTCAGTTTTTATATTCCCTGCAAGCATCCTCTCGTACTCTATTTCCCCCCTCTTAATTAAACCCTTAGTCCTCCTCTGTTGAATTCTGAATTTCTCCCAGTCCTCAGGTTTGTTGCTTTTTTCTAGCCAATGTGTATGCCTCTTCCTTGGCTTTAACACCATCCTTAATTTCCCTTGTTAGCCATGGTTGAGCCACCTTCCCAGTTTTATTTTTACTCCAGACAGGGATGTACAATTGCTGAAGTTCATCCATGTGATCTTTAAATGTTTGCCATTGCCTATCCACCATCAACCCTTTGAGTATCCTTTGCCAGTCTATTCTAGCCAATTCATGCTTCATACCGTTGAAATTACCTTTCCTTAAGTTCAGGACCCTAGTTTCCGAATTAACTTTGTCACTCTCCATCTTAATAAGGTATTCTACCTTATTATGGTCACTTTTCCTCAAGGGGCCTCGCACAACAAGATTGCTAATTCATTCCTTCTCATTACACATCACCCAGTATAGGATGGCCAGCTCCCTGGTTGGTTCCTCGACATATTGGTCGAGAAAACCATCCCTAATACACTCCAGGAAATCCTCCTCCACCGTATTGCTACCAGTTAGGTTAGCCCAATCAAAATGTAGATTAAAGTCGCCCATGATTATTGCTGAACCTTTATTGCACAAAGCCCTTATTTCTTGTTTGATGCTGTCCCCAACCTCACTACTACTATTTGGTGGTCTATACACAACTCCCACTAGCGTTTTCTGCCCTTTGGAATTCCGCACTCCACCCATACCGATTCCACATCATCCAGGCTCATGTCCTTCTTTACAATTGCATTGATTTCATCTTTAACCAGCAACGCCACCCCGCCTCCTTTTCCTTTCTGTCTAGCCTTCCTAAATGTTGAATACCCTTGGATGTTGAGTTCCCAGCCTTGGTCACCCTAGAGCCATGTCTCCGTGATGCCAATCACATCCTATCCGTTAACTGCTTTCTGCGCAGTTAATTCATCCACCTTATTCCGAATACTCCTCGCAGTGAGGCACAGAGCCTTCAGGCTTGTTTTTTTAACACACTTTGCCCCTTTAGAATTTTGCTGCAAAGTGGCCCTTTTTTATTTTTTGCCTTGGGTTTCTCTGCCCTCCACTTTTACTATTCTCCTTTCTATATTTTGCTTGTGACTTCATTTTATTTCCCTCTGTCTCCCTGCATACGTTCCCGTCCCCCTACCATATTAGTTTAACCCCTCCCCAACAGCACTAGCAAACACTCCCCATGGACATTGGTTCCAGTCCTGCCCAGGTGCAGACCATCCGGTTTGTACTGGTTCCACCTCCCCCAGAAGCGGTTCCAATGTCCCAGGAATTTGAATCCCTCCCCTCTGCACCACTCCTTATGCCATGTATTCATCTGAACTTTCCTGCGATTCCTACTCTGACTAGCACATGGCACTGGTAGCAATCCTGAGATTACTACCTTTGAGGTCCTACATTTTAATTTAACTCCTAGCTCCCTAAATTCGTCTCGTAGGACCTCATCTCGTTTTTTATTTTTGTCATTGGTACCTATATGCGCCACGACAAATGGCTGTTCACCCTCCCTTTCTCAAAGGGGTTATCACTGAGGTATGCCAGCTGATAAGGGCAGAGCTGCAGCCTGCTAGCACCATCAGAACTGTCTGTCGAGGTCAAAGTCACTGCGGCACTGTCGTTCTAGTCCTCGGGTCCTTTTCAGGCCAGAGCTGGTGACATTTGTGGACTTTCTCAGCATGCCACACATTGCTGCATTGGACAGGTCACTGAAGCCCTGTAGACACGCAGGAGGGACTTGATCAGTCCCTATGACCAGGGAGGCACAGAGTGAGAGGGCTCTTGGTTTCTCCAGAATTGCAAACATCCCTAAGGTGCAGGGAGCAATAGGCTATATGCACATCGTGATGCGGGCACCTTTTCAAGATGCTGATGTTTTCAGGAACCGCAAGGAATTCCACTCCCTGAATATTCAGCTGGTTGTCAACCACCAGCAAATTATACTGGCAGTGAATGCTCAATTTCCGAGCAACATCTATGATGCACACATCCTGCGTGAGAGCACTGTATCTGACTTGTTTAACAATGAGCCGCAAGATCAATGTTGGATACTTGTGGACAAAGGATATGACCTCGCCGCCTGGCTGATGACCTCCCTGCGTGACACTCACACTGAGACCAAGAGGCAATATGAGAGCCACAGAGAAACTCGCAATATAGTGGAGAAAACCATTGGAGTGCTGAAGCAATGCTTCAGATGCCTGGACCACTCAGGAGGCGAACTCCAATACCACCCTGAGCAGGTAGCTCAATTCCTGGTGGTGTGCTCCATGCTACACAACTTGGCTATCAGGAGGGGACAAGAATTGCCTGATGAGTCTGACATCTCATCAGAGAGAGGAAAAGGAGGATGAGGAGGCGGATGCTGACATTGGGCCAGACAATCAGGCTGACGCTGAAGCCATGCCCCCACCCCCCTGTAGACCACATGAAAGGGCCCAGGGTGGCATGATAGCTGCAAGAGCCTTACGTCAGGAGCTCATTAATAATCGCTTTGCCTGAAAGAATGTTGGTGTTATTTCCATGGCTGACACATTGCTTGGTGTGCAGGTCATACATCAATGGTGGGCATCACTTTGGTGACCATTAAAGTTTATGTTGATTGAAGTTCAGTGTGATTATACCCTTTGATGTTAAGGAATCACCAGCGTGTAATGGTGCAGCTATCTGAGCCAATGTGCTGCAATGTTTTGCTAAATAAAAAACATTTAAACCGGACATTAGTCTGAAATCATCAGTATTTCTGTACAAACAAACCCTTCCCCCACCCCCCCACTTCTCCTCCCCATTTCTATCCCTTCCCCTTACCCTCCTGACTCCAAGCTGCCTGGCTGAGGAGGTCCTCAGGCGATGCTTCATTAGGGGAGTGGGGGTGATGGCCAAAGAGTTGCTTGGAAGTATACGAGAGAGGATGATCCCGAGGTGGGAGCCCTCTGCCACCAGTGTTCCTGGTTACCAGCTGGAGGAAAAGGATACATTATTTTTCCCAAGTAATGAAGGCAGCACAATAGGGTACCGTTTTACCTGGTGACAAGATTTGTAAAAGCTGTAGGATGTTGTTGATGGCATGCATGGCTATTTGGGCCCCTAATACCAATCCCATGGTACACATAAGTTAAAAAGTCTGTTTATGTTTCCATGGCCTTGGATGACAAGAATTGAATACTGCAATTGAATTCTAAATATTCTGGTAGCACCCACAATGCTTTAATTTTGTGACCCCCCACCATCCCATCATTATGTGAAGGAAAAAGAGATTAAATGGATGGCTCTTTGGGGTCAAATTCTACCCTCTGTGCTCTGTCTGTTGGTTTCATTGAGAAACCTAAGGAAATCCATGGAATGCAGATACAATGAGGCTCATGGTGTCACCAGAATTCTGGTGGAAGATGCCACTATTCGAGCATGCCAATGGTACATTCCACCAGAATGAATCCCTGCAAAACTGTCCAATATTACCTAAACTAATGCTCCTCCTCAGTGCGTCCAGAGTAATTGTAGTGACTGAACAACAATAAGGGCTTTATGTATGGATGTGACCTCTTAGTGCTGAGTCATGAGAGGAACGTGCACCTGCTGACATTTCTGATACCTTTTTAGCTGTGTATTCCTGTCCGCTACCTTGCACTACCTGAATGCTCACTTCCTGATTTACTTCATCCTTCCCTCCTTAATTTTCTCCGAGTCCTCTGGACACTGTGCTTTCCTAGCTCACAGGCTTACACTGAGTGCTGTCTGCTTCCAATTTTCCCTTTCACTAAGTGCTCTGTAATGTAGGCACCTATGAGCGTGCTCACAGGTTTGTAGAGCGGTTGCACTGTGAGTGGCTTAGCCAGTCACGTGATGTTCACAAGATTCAATAAAACCTCAGTCAGTTGGGTGTTGGTCATCCACAATGAGGTATGCAGTTGTGAACCCAGTGGATGAACTGGTAATGTGTAGTGTGATTGTTAAACCTTTTGTTAATAAACCAACTAGTTCTTAATAGCAATGTGTTGCTATGAATTCTTAAGCAAAGAGCACATGAAGCAAATACATTACATGCACCAGCTCACGTTCTCCTCTCCTGCATGTCACTTCCATATAATGCAATCAATGGTCTCCAGCATGCAACCTCTTCCTCCCATTCCCTCATATTGTGAACTCAAGTCCCAAGCCTCAAAATTCTCCCTCCTAAATGCTGTGACTGTAACACAACAGGAGATTCCCAGGTTGCCAATGAATTACTATGAGAATTATTTTAAAATTTAAGCAAATAACGGATGCTTTGTTAAAATCATTTGCTTTGAAGGTTTATATTAATTTATACTTCTCCTTGCTGTTAAAACGTCCTACTGAAGATGCATTGAAACATTGAAACATTGAAAGTCAGCAAGGATTCTTCCATTACTGCCTCAACTTTCAAAATAAATGAGTGGAAAGGCTCACATACAAAGATCAGCAAATTAAATTTGACAATTAAATCTGAGTAGATTTCATTTTTTTAGTTTCTTAAACACTGAGTTTTCATAGCATAGAATGGTTACAGCATTTCACTGTGAGGGGGTGGTCTCTATGAGGGGGTCAGGTTCCCTTTTGACCAACTTGAGCAGTTCGAATCGCTCCCACTCCCTTGGGTTCTGTACTCTGGATTCATTTAGCGGGTGTGACAAAAGTGCAGAGGACACTGGTTTGATACGAAGAACTTTGGTTTTATTACAGTCAAGGTAATACAAACTTATTACTCTAGTAAGAAAATACAAGGCCAAACTTACAATCACTCTAATAAAGGACAATACAAGGAAAGGTACAAGGTCAAACTTTAAATCACTTTATTAAAGAACCATGCACTATACATTCAAAGGGGGTTACAGTAAATGATACCTCCCACCTTCCAATACCTAATTCTAGCTAGGTTTGACTCCAGGGCAGGCAGGGACTATGCTTACCAATCCTTTTGATAGTTAACGGTAGATTGCGGTTGTTTTTCCCTTGATACCGCATTGACTGTGGTCGGTCGCTGCTGCGATGGTGATGTTTTTCCTTCCTTCAGGACTTCAGGACTTTGAGGCTGGAGAAGTTAGTTTACAAATGTTGCGTTGGTTTCTCTCCTTGTCTTGATGACATACTCGCAGTATAGCACCTGGTGTAGTATGGCATCTGTGGTAGTAGCAGCCTTGTAGCTACCCAGCAACCACCTAACCTCTGTTGAAAACAGGGGCCAGTTATACGATTTCAGTGTTCTAATCTTGCCGCCAAATCTGTACAAAATCCTTTGTATAATTTTGGCGGGCTTGGCACTTCTTTATAATATTTTGGTGGGCTCGTTAAAAGTTGATATGTTTTGGGTAAGTTGATGTTCGAAAATTGTTTCCTGATGGAAATATTAGTTTGGTAATTGCAATGTCCTTTTGTGCTTAGTCTTTCGCATACAGGCTGGATTGGGCCTCTTTGTGATGTATATGCTGAAATGGTTGTCTGGACTCATGTTGATGGGTAGCTACCTCTGAGTGATTTTGTGATGTTACTGTCTCTTGTGGGGGAAGGATTTTTGAATTCTCATTCTTCCAGACACGTTAACTTAGTCCTCACACCCAGGTAGCTTCATTTAATTAGACTGTCTCCTGAAGTGGTTCCGTAGGTCCGCCCACAGCCTTGAGTTTGTCTTTTAACATCCAAAATTCTATTAAAGTTCATAGTTTCTTCCATAAGCACTTTAGAGTTCCAAACTTTTCGGTAGATAGTCCCAAATTGAATTTCCTTTCGAATGAGCCCAAACACTGGGGGGGTTTCTTGTGAATTTTGTATCCCTTCATCCCACCCACCAAGCCCATGCCGGCTCTCTGCAAGGACACTTCAGCTAGACCCATTCCCCCGCCCTTTCCCCATAGCCCTGTAACTTTTTTTCCTTCAGGTACTTATCCAATTCCCTTTTGAAAGCCACAATTGAGTCTGTTTCCATCACCCTATCAGGCAATGCTTTCCAGATCCTTACCACTCGCTGCGTAAAAAGTTTTTCCTCAAGTCATCTTTGGTTCTTTTGCCAATCACCTTAAATCTGGTTCTCAACCCTTCCACCAATGGGAACAGTTTCTCTCTATCTACTCTGTCTAGATCCCTCGTGATTTTGGATACCTCTATCAAATCTCATCTCAACCTTCACTGGTCTGAGGAGAACAACCCCAGTTTCTCTAGTCTATCCATATAACTGAAGATACACTATAATTTTTCTTTGTGCAAATATCTGCTTTTTTTATGGGTTTTCTTTAACTATTTTATATTAGGCTGCCTGAACATGACTCTTTAATTTATTAGATTTTTCATCAATTCTCCACAGAGACAAGAACTTCAGGCTTCACTGGATGGCAAGCTCATTCTAGCTCTTCCATCCAGACAAAAACTTCATGGGACATAAAAGATCCCATGTCACTATTTTGAAGAAGAGCAGCGGTGTTATTCCCGGTGTCCTAGCCAATATTTATCCCTCAACCAACATCACAAAAACAGATTATCTGGTCATGATCACATTGCTGTTCGTGGGAGCTTGCTGAGCGCAAATTGGCTGCCAGATTTCCAAATTACAACAGTGACTACACTCCAAAAATACTTCATTGGCTGTGAGACATCCGGTGGTGATGGAAGGCATTACATAAAGTAAGTCTTTCTTTCTTTTATCAAAGGCACCCACTATTTCTTAAATACATTTTTGCATCCTCTACCACACCCACAAGTTAATTCTATGTCAAAAGCAAAATACTGCAGATGCTGGAATCTGAAATAAAAACAGGAAATGCTGGAAATCTCAGAGGGCCAGGCAGCATCCGTGGAGAGAAACAGAGTTAATGGTTCAGTCTATGTGTCGCTCACTCTTCGTCTGAAGGAGATTGTCCTGATTTTAGTTCTACATTTATCTTTTGCTAAGTTGAACACGAGTCCCTTTATGCAAATGCTTTATGTAATGTTCTGAACTTAGCTTTTCTATGACATTTACTATTTTATATAACTCTGTGATATCTCTTTCGTAATCTCCCTTCAAATCTGCCAAGTCTAGGGGCTCAATTTTCCCCAGTTATCTGCACTGTTTTCTTAGTGTGCGCCACTTTTTTTGGCCTAAGTTAAAATATCCAAGTTTCCTCATTTTCAGAAAGGTACCAAATTGACCATGGTTAATACCAGGTGAAATAATAAAGAGTAAATGTGATGATTATTTGCGGGGTAATTTTTAAGAAAATAAGAAATAGGAGCAGGAGTAGGCCATATGACCCCTCGAACCTGGTCTGCCATTCAATGAGATCATGTCTGATCTTTGACCTCAACTTCACTTTCCCGCCCGATCCCCATATCCTTGGATTCATTTAAGTCCAAAAATTTAAGAACGTAAATGGATGATATCGAATTGGCAACCTATTATACACTCTGCTTG
The DNA here is from genome assembly GCF_044704955.1 of Pristiophorus japonicus. Lineage (NCBI taxonomy): Eukaryota > Metazoa > Chordata > Chondrichthyes > Pristiophoridae > Pristiophorus > Pristiophorus japonicus. The sequence goes on from NC_091990.1 coordinate 45,852,421, forward strand.
AATTTCCCTTTCATTGATGTCAATGTAAAGTCAATTCACGCCCAGTGTTAAATGGGCGACTAATTTGATAGCGCCCATTTTACACCATTGCCTACAGTTAAAATTACCCACTTTGTATCAAAGGAACCGAGTATTCAGCAGACAACATGGCTCCAGAATGTGAAGGTGCTGTCTGACCAACTTCATTATCTATTTTGAGATATCAACATCTCTAATAGACAATGAAAAACCATCAATAAAATTCTGCATGAAAACTGCACTAGTTAGCTTAAAGTTGTGGGTATTGGTTCACGGGTAAGGGCGGCAGATTTCCTTCCCTGAAAATGCAACTCCATAACTAGCCTGCAGAGTGCAGAGAGGAAAATATCTGTCACAGTCACACCCACCAACACCGCCCCCCCCCCCCCTCACCTCCACCCCCACAACCACTGTGCTCCCACTAACCGCTACCATGCAGTAGGAACATTCACAAGCCATTTCATAATATCAAATACTTAAAAAGCAAGGAAAAATCTTAGAAGTGTCGAATCATAAAAATTTATGGCACGGAAGGAGGCTATTCAGCCCATCGTGTCTGTGCTGGCCGAAAAAGAGCTATCCAGCCTAATCCCACTTTCCAACTCTTGGTCCGTAGCCCTGCCAGTTACAGCACTTCAAGTGCACATCCAAATATTTTTTTTAATACTTTTTAAATGGCAGGAGGATCGAAGGGATAGTCAGTTTTGGTATTCATATTAAGTCAAAGCATTGAGTACACAGCTATTAGATATATAGATACATATATATATATATTTCTGTCTGAGACTCAAGAAATATGACCAGCATAACTAAATGTTAAAGAAGAATTTAAGAAATTCACCAAAACAATAAAGAAGATCTGTGCAAAAATCTCCTTATCCTTGGTGCAATAAGTCCAAATGAACTGGTATTTCTTTTTTCAATTTTATGTCTACAATACCTTAGTGTGATATTGTGAAGTACTTGTACTGCAGGAATATCTTGGAGCCAGCAGATTGTCACAGCACCCAGCTGCCATTTGTGACAGAATCTGCTATAAATCACAAGAAATTCCAAGCAGATTGCTTCTATTTCTGGGCTGCTTTGTAACAAGATCAATGAGACGCTGTCAAAAAGTAATACAAGGCTATGAGAGCCCCCTATGAATGGAATGGTTTACACCCCTGTATTTATTTTTTTTTCAGTCATTATAATTAGCAATCTCTCTTAAAGAGACACTGGGCCAAATATTCTTGACCCTTCCCACTGTGACAAAGTGCACAGACCATAGATTAGGCTGGGGCCTGGCCTAACACCCAAGTTCCTGTTTGGCCTTGTTGGAATTGAAAGCTCCACCCTCCCCAAATCGTCATCAATGCAGGAGAGTGCAGAGCTAGAGGTGGGAACTCCCAAAAAGCCAATGTCTCTGGCCTCTGAAATGCCGGTAAAGGCATCAGCAGCTGGTAAGCCCACAAAAATGAAGTGCCAGCTTCAGGAATGTCAGTTGTAGAGTCCACCTTGGAAGTTCAGGTCTGGGACATGGCCTGAATCTCCAAGGATTCAATAAAATGTATAATTATTTCAGCCCCTTTGTAAAGGAGCGATCCATGGGCACAATGAGATTTGATTCTCATTCTTGGGATGTGAGAGTCACCGCCAGTGGTGGCATTTATTGCCCATCCCTAATTGCCCTTGAGCCTTCTTCTTGAATCGCTGCAGCCTGTGTGGTGAAAGGTCTCCCAGAGGCAGGGACTTCCTGGATTGTGAGCCAACGACACTGAACGGGCTTTGATGGACAGCCGCCAAGTCTTGAGAAAGGCATGAGTTCAGAAATGCTGACTTTCCTGGGGCTCGGCAGCAAAAAACAGCAATTCCAAGGGCTGCTCCGATCTAGTGCTGGGCTGGGGAGGCCAATGAAAATGAGCCCTTTTCTGGTTCCTACCATTCAGTTTCTGTTTTCGGGGCGATAATGGCGGCAGGGCAGGAAAGTTAGCCGCCGGGAATAGTTTGCGCTTTCGTATTTAAGTTTGGGCATCTGGGCTCTTAAACAGGGGGCGCTGCGCTAAGGGAGACGATGTACACCTCTCTTGGGGCAAGGAAGGGAAACTCCTGTGATAAAGAGTCGGCCCAGGAGCGCTCCGAGAGATGCCTGGGGGCGTGGGAGCGGGGCGGGAGGGGGGGGGGGGGGTGGGGGGTGGTGACAACACACCTAAAAAAAACCCACAAAAACATTCCTAAAACATTGCCCACATCACCACAACACAAATCGCACAAAAAATTTAAACAAAAAACACTGGCATTTACTTTCGGAGTCCATTACCTTCCTTTCCACCGCCTGGATCGTTGGACCGCTCTATTTCCCAGACGGTCATTGCAGGGCACAATTCTGGGCGGACGGGTTGGGCAAGACTCAAAACTCGGGCCGGTGTCGCTAACATGGGCATTGCACACCCGGTGCAGCTCTTCCGGGCGGTGCTGCTCAGCGCTGTCACAAAACCCGACCGGAGAATCGCGGCGGGGCGCTGGAGACCTCACCGCCGCCTTTCAGGGTGCACCGTGGCGAAACCCGAGTGCAAAGGACCAGAAAATCCAGCCCCGAATATTTGCAATTTTCGCTACTCCTTGGTTAATGTTGGACACAAAATTCTAATATTCAACTTTCTTGACTTACTTAAAGGAATGGCATTCTAAAGGGACTATGGAAAAATGTAGAGCTTGGTGCACTTATAAGCATTTAATGAAGCTCTGAATGAAAGCAACAAGAAGCTTCAAGCAACAAGAATTGAAGGTAAAGCTTTGGAGTGGATAAGGAATTAACTGAAGTGTAAGAAGTAGGGAGTATTTGTTCGAGAAGTGAAGCACTGCTGTGCATCAGGAATCAACGTTTCCAAAGTTGCGTTTGTATTGTTATTTTCGCACTGATGCAAAGTCGTTGCACATTAAGGAGAAAGTGACAGATAGGGCTGTATACCTCAGAGGACCACCAAGTACCAGAAGACTGGGTTGTGTAGAGGACACAGAGAGGCTGCAAAGAGATTTAGATAGGTTAAGTGAATGGGCTAATGGAATACAATGTCGGAAAGTGTGAGGTCATCCACCTTGGGAAAAAAAAACAGTAAAAGGGAATATTATTTGAAATTACAACATGCTGCGGTGCAGAGGGACCTGGGGGTCCTTGTGCATGAATCCCAAAAAGTTAGTTTGCAGGTGCAGCAGGTAATCAGGAAGGCGAATGGAATGTTGGCCTTCATTGCGAGAGGGATGGAGTACAAAAGCAGGGAGGTCCTTCTGCAACTGTATAGGGTATTGGTGAGGCCGCACCTGGAATACTGCGTGCAGTTTTGGTCACCTTACTTAAGGAAGGATATACTAGCTTTGGAGGGGGTACAGAGACGATTCACTAGGCTGATTCCAGAGATGAGGGGGTTACCTTACGATGATAGATTGAGTAGACTGGGTCTTTACTCATTGGAGTTCAAAAGGATGAGGGGTGATCTTATAGAAACATTTAAAATAATGAAAGGGATAGACAAGATAGAGGCAGAGAGGTTGTTTCCACTGGTCGGGGAGACTAGAACTAGGGGGCACAGCCTCAAAATACGGGGGAGCCAATTTAAAACCGAGCTGAGAAGGAATTTCTTCTCCCAGAGGGTTGTGAATCTGTGGAATTCTCTGCCCAAGGAAGCAGTTGAGGCGAGCTCATTGAATGTATTCAAGTCACAGATTGATAGATTTTTAACCAATAAGGGAATTAAGGGTTATGGGGAGCGGGCGGGTAAGTGGAGCTGGGTCCACGGCCAGATCAGCCATGATCTTGTTGAATGGCGGAGCAGGCTCGAGGGGCTAGATGGCCTACTCCTGTTCCTAATTCTTATGTTCTTATGTTCTTATGTTGCATATCTGTTTGATTTCCCAAAGCATGTAGTATAAATCCTGCCTAATTTGCATTAATAACCTAAATTTAGAAATTCAATGGAATCTGGTCAAATTTGTAGGTGATGCTCAATGATGTGATAGGGGCAGTGGCAATCAAGGAAAAATTAAAGAAACTTTGTCTTGAAAGGAAGTAATTTAGATGAGATCTCAAAGAGGTAGAGAAGAAAATAAACAGTGGGCTATAATTTGCTGTGGTAGGGCATCTAATGGCATCTGCCATTAGTTAGACCCTGCTCTTGCACATTTTGTTTTTTAACATTTTTTGCATGGCAAGTTGCTGAAAGTGTGACCTGGTAGGAAAGGGAAACCTGATATCTGGGACCTGAGTGAATAGGCCAAGCAACTGTGTATCTCCATAACCAATCAGATCGAAGGATTGTGAAATTAGCAGCACAAGGACTGAGAAGGAAATGTAAGTTAGACTGGTTTAATTCAATGTTAAATCAGGGATGGAAAGAGAAATAGAGGGGGGAAAAATGATTGGATTAAGAGAGAGAGAGAGAAAAGGGACAGAAAGGAAACATAAAAACAAAAGGTAAAATTTAAAATCTCCAATATAAAGTAAAACCTGAAGAGAATGAGACTCCACATTTGTAACAGTTAATTTTCAGTGCCAGACAGGTTGCCCAACATCATTAAAAGGGTACTTACTCAGAAATGGACAAGACTTAGGGGTTGAAATTCAGTTTATATTGCCACTCGTTACCACCAGTGGGAGGCGACTAACGGGAGGCAAAGGCCTACCTTCGACGGTAAGCGGCGTCCACTCCTGTGCAGAAATTCAGTCGGCTCTTTGGCAGAGGCGCCAAGAGCTAAAGTTGCGGCAGCTAATGCCACCCGCATGGTGACGATATCCAGCGTGCAGCGCCTCCTGGGCGCCTCTATTGTGATATTTAGTTTGAACATCGGCCTTCCCGGCAGGCCGGTGTAAACAGCAGAATTCGGGCGGAATCGGCCAGAGAGCAAGGTAAGTTTTTTTCTTTATTTATTTCTTCATTTTTTCATTAGTTGTAACAGTGGGGAAGTTTGTGCGTGGGTCGGAGAAGTTTGAGGGTTTTTTATTTCTTCCCTTTTTTTCCAGTTTTCCAGCGAGCATGGCGGCAGCCTTCCATCGGGATATTCAGTCTGCCTCCTGAGCTCCCGGCCGAGGATGAGTGTGCAACGCCACTTTTTAGCGCTGCTCTCTCATCTTTGGGCGTAAAAACTGAATTTGGCAGTTTGAGCCTGCACCTAACGCCTGGCGGTAAAATCAGCACTCAGGCGGTGACACCGTCTCAAAAACGGCGGTACCGAATATCGACCCTTGAACTTTCTGTGGCGAGTTTAGTTTGAATCTACCACCTAAATACAGCAACTTGCCAGCGTTCAGTGCATGTCAATGATAAGGCAGACAGCGAGATGCCGTTTTCGCGAAACTAACGGCGGAAAGGCACATTTCACAGCAACTTTTGGATTTCTGTGTTTAATTTCACATCTACCCTCTTCTGAAGTTGCTGTGGCACTTGCACATAAATAATGACAAGCGCTATTAACATCGTGGTTATTTTGACAGCAAATTATAGGCCATGATCTAAATAGAAAAGGAAAATTCAAAATGGGATAGATTTTACTGTCTTTTATAATAGCCGCCTGGGGATTAATACTCCCTGACCCATTTTGCTTGCTGTAGTCTGCCCAAGCAATCAAATCCCAGGCAGTAAAGATAAAAAATCTAACTCCTTATTTAAATGAAACCATGTCATTAGAACCAGTGGGCACAGGTTCAATTTGGTGAAAGGCAACTCTAGAATTTGTGGGCCTAAACTTGGCCAGGAGTTGCTCCGTTTTTGATGGGAGCGACTTGATTTTTCTGTAGTATCTTAAAAATCCCCATTCTGACATTTAATTTGCACCAGTGTAAGTGAGTTAGTTAGGATTTTTTCAGTTTAGTATTTTTTCCACCTACGCCTGTTTTGGCCATTTAAGCCAGTTTGGACAGCTAATAGTTGCTCCAAACGAATTTAGGCCAGCGTATGTGGCCACTTGTGGCCGCACAGAAAACCCTTGCGGAGAGTTAAGAAATCAGCGTAGGTAGCCTCCAAATGATAGTGTTATGATAGGAATGCAAGTTTTTTTTTTAAATCCCAAGCAGCGAGACTGGACAGGGTGTAGGTGCTATCAGCCTGATTAAACTGAGTCTGGGGTTTTTACAAGAATAAAAATGATCTAGTAATGAAGGCTGAAGTATAGGGGCCACTTAAGCAAGGGGAGAGTTTTCTTTGTAAATAATAGATCAAGAGCACCAACGCTCTCGCCTAATGGATCTGTGTGCGGCATCACACCACATTGCATTCTGCAGGACCAAAGAATTGCCCTGACTAGGTTTAGAAGTTTAAAACCTTAGACTTAACAAAAAAAGCATGTCAAAATGTAAACTTAAATTTTGGTGATCAGCATTGCGTAGTGTGACTCTGATAATTAGTAATATTTTATAATCCTATGCAGTCGTGGTGAGCTGTAAGATACTGCAGATGGGAAATTGTTAGTAAAGATAACCACATATTAAAGTACTGGAAAATTTTTGGAGCTTCTTTCTCCCACCCCCCCCCCGATCAAAACTCTTCCCCCCTCCCCACCGATCTTCCCCCCCCCACCCCAGCTCTGATCAAAACTCTTCCCCCCCGCCCCGATCAAAACTCTTCCCCCCCCTCACCCCCTGATCAAAACTTTTTCCCCCACCAATTTGTTTCTTGTAGCCCTCAGCATGGAAAGGCAGTGGCCGGCCTGTGCGGCAGGCCACTCGGCCCGGGATAGGGGCGGGATGTGTTGGGTCCCACGCTGCAGGCATCATCATTACCAGCATGGGAGGAGCTACTGCACATGCGCGAACGCTCTACTGCACATGCGGACAGCTGCCGGCACTGTTTTCGGCACAAGGCTGTAGCTCCGCCCACCATTCCACGAAAAACGCCGCGCCAGGTCCCGGAACACTCAGCAGAGTGACCAGAATTGTTAGTAAGTTTTTTGGCACCATTTTGAGCAGTCGGCGCATCTCAGGAGAGTGTGCCGGAAAAAGGGATTGGGGAAATTTGGGCCTATTGGCAGGATATTCTTTTACACCCAGGGCACAATCAATATAAAATATAAGGTAGACTTTCCACTCAGTGACACCACATTGACTTGCATATAACATCGCACTTTGATTTTCTCTGACATGTCTTTGTAGCCAAGTGGTGTTGTTTAAACATTGTATTCTGTTCCAAATTGCATCTTGCAGAATATGTGAGGTCATTGTTGCTTTTTTCTCAGTCATAAGTGTTTCCAAGGACTTCAGAATACCAATTCACCCGTCTAATATTAGACCCATTCTTAGCACACTCAGATAGATCAAGATTGGTTTCTATTCCTGCATTTGATAACAAATTCTGAATCTCAACCTCTTTAGATGCTGCCCCAAGTAGAACAGTTTGGCCCTGTATGTACCCCTCCCCACTTTCATCCCATTTCTAATGCCAGTGTCGCAGGAAAGGCTATGCTACCCTCCTCTTGTTGAATTTAGCAATATATTCAGTCTTTTCTGCTGTCATAGGTATGCACTTCCTTTAGATGAGTGAAAACTGCAACATGGTCCCGTTTAATTCAGTTTTGGACTGCACACTACAGGAAGACTGTTGAGGCAATAGACAGGGTACAATATAGATCCATCAGGACGCTGTCTGGGGTAGGAAGAAATACAAATATGAAGAAAGACTTGGAGAATTGGAGCTGTTTTGGAACAGAGAAGTTTAAAGGGTGATTTTATGGTGATGCTTAAAATCATCAATGGATGATTTGAGGGGTCTAGCATGAGGGGACTTAAATATGAGATTAAATACAAAAAATTAGGACAGACAGCAAGAAAAACATTTTTGCACTGTAAGGCTGTGGAATGCACCACTGGAGTTAGTGATTGAAGCAAAGACCATGGCAATGTTTAAGAATAGGATAGATAGGTGGGTGAAGGAAATGGGGAATAAAGGCATTTGAGAACAGGTGAGTATGTGGGATTAGGATTGTTGCTTGTGAGGAGGATAAACGGCAACACAGACTGGTTGGCGGAATGGCCTGTACCGCATTGTAATTGCTATGTAATTCTGCATAATTAATTGGAACTAGCCCACATACACACAAATGATGAGCGTAGTTGGAGTTTTAGGCGGCGATTTCCCCTACCTTGGCAGATCCATGGCGGGCGATGTCGGTGGCGGGTCCCGACCTCACTGCTGGCTCCAGCCCACACTGTAGAATGATTTTCCCCTGATTGGGCTTGTTAAGCCCGCCCAGCATGTTTGCCGGCCAATTGAAGGAAGCAGGTCTGATGAGGTAATTTGATGATGCATCATCAGCCGGTTTCCTTAAAGGGACTATGTGCAAATTTATTTTGACAGTTGTGCTGAAAGTGTTATACAGCATTGAGGTGCTGCAAACACTGACAAACACTGCACAGACATGCACGGCTGCACCCAGGCTCTCCATGACTCCATCAAGATGCTTATGGAGGGAGTCACAGCACGCAGGGAAGTTTTCTTCCCTTCCAATAGGCAGAAGAGACCTCCCCAGGAGACCAATGCAACCTGGTTGCATGTTGCACAGGAGGTCACAAGCAGGGATGTCGTCAGGAGGACCAGGATGCAGTGGTGCATACTTTCAATGATCTCAGTAGATCACGAAATGTTACTGCAAAGCCACACTCAACCTCATCCTGCTGTGCCACTCATTACATCCCCATCACTCTGCCTTCCCTATGCTACTCCTGCACATCCTCACTCACACCAACTTAACGTGCACCTCCACCTATCCTTTTCTATCTACATTATTACTTCCCCATCTCATTAGCTATCCCTCAAACTCACCTTTAGCCTAGTCCAAGCATACCAACTAACAACACACAAGGGTAGGCACTTGTGTGTTTTAAGCAATGTTCATGTAAAGTTTCTGTTAATGTAGTGTCAAACATTGAAACCTTTATTTGCAACACTTTTTTGCGTTCTTGGACAGATCTGTGTGCACCTTTGCAAGTAGTTTAGTGAGACGCAGTGAATGGTGAGACATAACGGTAACCCCCGCAATGGTGATGAGTGTGAAAGTAATGGCTTGGGCATTGTAGGGATGCTTTTGGTGCTGGTGTGGGGTGGTGCAAACCAGGCGCATCATGTGGCAGCCAGGGTGTACAGCGTCAAGTGAAGTAAACCTGGCCTTGTTAAGGCTATCCCTGGACTTCCGGGTAGCGATGTGATTGGGTGCTGATGCCCTCTGTCCTGTGCAGCATCAGTTGATTGCAGAGAAGGTTGGTGTTGTTGTTGTTGGTTCTGGTGTGCCCGGTGCTGCTGGTGTGGGGGATGATAGTGGTGGGATTCTGAGGACCAAGGTGAGATAGTTTCAAGAGCACCGATGCTGATGTTATAGATGGCAGGTGAACTTGAGATGACAGAAGCGATCTGTCAATGGTGAAAGAGGATGTTCCAATGAGTTGATACTGGACACAGAGTTTACTCCAAACACTTGCAACCTGCATAAAGCTCAATCTGTCTTCCAAATGCAGTAAGCAACAGCTTCTGAACTTGGAAAGTGAACTGCTGTGAGCTGGGAGATTTTATAGCACATTTGCAACTGTCATGTAATGAGATGATTCCATTATCATACAACTCGCGACTTCCTTACCTGACACGATCCCCGAGCAGCATGGACCATGTGCATGACCTTGTAAAATGTAAAGGTGAGCTCAAAATACTTCTTAATTGGTTGCTAATAAGGTCATAATGACCTTAATTACCTCCCCCGCCGCTGTGTGTTGGGTCTGTTGAGAGCTGACTGACCCGACATCTGGGAAAGGCACGTGTTGGCGGGCTGACTGCGGGGTCCTGGCGCTCTGTCAAAAAAAGTTCCCGTCTGACCTACCACTGGCGCTGACCCCCCGAAAAATTCCCTGCTTAGGGTCAGGTTGACAAAACCATTTCTGACATGGAAGACCTGTGTCAGAAATTGGTAATCTCTGTCCATGCAGGCACTTACTGAAAATACACAGTGCAGTTAACTTCAGGTGTTGCTGAGACATTATTAATTATACTGACACCTGGAAATTGGTTCCTGTATTTCAAAACACAGTTTCAAAGGCGTCATTATGAAAATAATTAGACACAATGCTTTTAATTTGTCCATATGGAGGTCTCACCTTGCAAGGTGGTGCATCCCCTTTAAATGGTTCCAACATGTCAAAATGAATAACCTGCCATGATTTGTTACAATATCCTGCTGGTTTCTCTTTTTAGGATTGCTTAAAAATCAAAGTGCTGCAGATGGCTGTTTCACAACTTGGCTTACCCAATGGATTACTAAGACTGCTGTTGCTTTCAATGATCCAAAATGGAAAGAGGAAAAGATCGCTCTTCCTGCATTGATGTTAATTTATTTATGCGTGCACACAGGCCAAAGCTGTAAGAGATATCATAGCAGCTTTCACAGCAGCAGCCTCAATAATTTAGTCATTATACACCTATCCTTCCATATAGATGGTAAAAAAAGAGCATATCTTCTCCTCTCATGCCAGATATCTTAGAAGGATAGTAGATAGGTGTGGCGAAAAAAAAGCAAAGATTTGCATTTATATAGTGCCTTTCACATCCACCAGATGTCTCAAAGCGCTTTACAGCTTATTAAATACTTTTGAAGTGCAGTCATTGTTGTAATGTGGGAAACACGGCAGATAATTTGCACACAGCAAGCTCCCACAAACAGCAACATGAAAATGACCAGATAATCTCTTTTAGTGATGTTGATTGAGGGATAAATATCAGTCAGGACTCCACAGATAACTCCCCTGCTCTTCTTCCAAATAGTGTCAGGGGATTTTTTTTATGTCCACCTGAGAGAGCAGACAGGGCCCCAGTTTAACATCTCATTGAAAGATGGCATCGCTGCCAGTACAGCACTCCCTCAGCACTGCACTGGGAGCATTAGTTGCAATTTATGTGCTTGAGTTTCTGGAGTGGGCCTTGACCCAACAACCTTCTGACTTAGAGGTGAGTGTGCTACTCACTGAGCCACAACTGACACAGTTTGAGCATATAGTCAGCAATTAAGTCTTCTGAAGAATACAATGCTAGTTCCTAACTTGCATAGCAAGATTGAGGAAATTGGTTTGCTCATTTCTTTTGGATGCACCAGTTAAGAGAGAAGATATAAGATGACGGAGGGAGACTGTATGCTGTCTAACCTGTCAGAGACTGGGCCCACCATGTTGTTAAGGAGGCAGAATATATTTTGGTCAACTAAAACCAGTTGAGAAATCCAATGGAAGAGCAACATTGGGAAACTCTGGAAGATCCTCACAGCGACAAGTGAAATAAAGCTGAGAGAAAATCAGTTAAAAATATCTTGAGAGTGCCAGAGTACTATAAATAATAATTATTTTTAAGCTGTCATGTTCATGCAAATAAACAAATCAAACAGACATTTTTAATGGGATTTATATTTTAAAACTTTATAACACACTAAAATAATTAGTATTTAACGTGTTATGTTTGTGTCAATGTCTGCACTTTTAATTAGGCAGTTCATTTATTTGCTAAATCATTTTTCAGAGGACTTAGCTAAAGTCGCAGCATTAAATGTAATGCAATATCTGACCATCAGTTGTCAGCACCGCTCCAGGTTGAGTGAACATTTCAATGCTTGTTCTGACCTTGAGTCCATAAAACTAACTGAAAGCCATGTTTTACAGCTGTCAAAACACAATATTTGAGAGTTGAGTGACAGACAACAGGAAAACACCACTGTCACCATGAGGTGTGCATTCAGATAAAATACAACTGGCTCTGCACTATTTTAGATTCAAGAACAAAGCACTTGTGCAAACTGGAGCACCAAGCTGCAATGCAGTTGTATGCATGAAGCTCACTGAAGGCACAGTCATTAAAAATATAGCGTTTCAGTACCTCATAAATATGGTTGAAAAATGTTCTTTTTTTAAAAAGCGCAGTGCTTGCTTGATTTGCAGAACAAGTGATTTATAACTTTTTTGACCCAAATTATTCCTCCTCCACCATTGCCTCCCGCCCCTCTCCACCCCACGGACCCTGCTATTTAGTCACTGCAGCAATTCCTGGCTGAGAAGGGAGGCAGGCAACTTGCTCTCTAATTCTTCTGATGGCAACTAGGAAGTGTCAAGGTCATGAGCTCAATATGTGGATAACCAGAGCCACACATGCTACACGGCTGTGCCACCCCCTTTCCAACTTTAACAGACGGCTATCTCCCAAGGAAATGAAGGGGAAAATAAATAGTATCGCAATCTATAGTGTGTAATCAAAACAGAAACTGCATTATCCTCTGGAGACAGTTTCACCAAATAAGCACTTCTCACTCCTCCACAAGCACCGAAAATAAGTAATGACATCAATCTTTCGACACTTTTCGGTACAACAGATGGCTGATAATTATGTAAAATAACAGAGTTGTATTATTATAGTGCAGAGCATAGTCAATGTTTCATAAAGTGTCTTTTAGAGAAAACAATTCTGTATGTACAGTGATAAAAAAATATCTTTTTTTCTTCCATGATGTGCAGTATGAAAATAAAGTCTTCTTGTTTGATGAAAATATAGCTTGAAACCTCATAATGGGTTAACCTGCAAATACACTTACTATCTCATTTGCATGAAGCTCTCACACAGCTGTACATTCTGCCAGTGCTATCAGGGGATTGATCTGATGTCATTAAAGGGCACCGTGTTGCCAATTTAGCTACAAAATAGAAATGCTCAACTTCAGATCAAACCATCATGTTGTCTGGCAGCGTTACCTATTACAAGGTATATAGTCCAGCTGTATGCAATTTTGATGTCTGCAATTCTTTCCAATGTCCCAATTATTTTACAGTCATGTCATGTCAGGCTTCTTAAATGCAAATCTGGTTATGCAAAGCAGTTATTATCTGGCTTAAACTATTTCATATAATACGGCTTCACTCTAGCGGCAGTTCTAACTCAGACGGTTATAAGTTCAACTCCCAATCTAAACTGCCCTTTTGCCCCTGCCCTTAGCCAGTCTTCGGGAGGAAAAGCTCGAGATGGCAGAAGGCCTGTCTAACTCAGGGAAGAGGTGTCATGACAAAAACTAGGGGCGGAATTTCCAAATTCGGTGGTGGGGGTGAGGGGGAGTGTAAAGTGGGTAGTGGTGGTTTGGCCGTTGTTTGTACACCCCCGCCACATTTTCCTTTCCATTGGCTTCAACAAAGAATGCCTGAAATACACAACAAGTCCAGCAGCACCTGAAAAGACAAACATTTGAGGTGCAGAACCTTTTTTTAAAACTGAGGAGAAGACTCCAATATTCCATTCCATTGCAGTCAGTGTAACTGAATATCAGGCACTGTGTATCACGGCCGATCCGATATCACTTATTGTGCGCCCAAGACAAATTTCTAAGCCATGGATTCCAGGTGCGTTTAAGAGGATTAAGTTAAAGAAAGAAAGACAGACTTGGATTTATATAGCACCTTTCACAACCACCGGACGTCTCAAAGCGCATTGCAGCCAATGAAGTACTTTTGGAGTGTAGTCACTGTTGTAATGTGGGAAACGCAGCAGCCAATTTGCGCACAGCAAGCTCCCACAAACAGCAATGTGATCATGGCCAGATAACCTGTTTTTTGATATGTTGATTGAGGGATTATATATTGGCCTGGACACTGAGGATAACTCCCCTACTTTTCTTTAAAATAGTGCCATGGGATCTTTCACATCTACCTGAGGAAGCAGACGGGGCCTCGAAAGACAACACCTCCCAGAATGTAGCACTCCATCAACACTGCACTGTCACCTAGATTTTTGTGTTCAAGTCCCTGGAGTGGAATTTGAACCCATGACTTTCTGAGTCAGAAGCAAGTGTGTTACCCGCTGAGCCACAGCTGACATTGCAAAAAATACAAATGGCTGCTGGCATATAAAGTTGGTACATTAGGAGATGGGTCAGTAATTTCATTACTTTGCCCCAGGTGAATTTATTCCACCTCATTTGGAGTTAAGTGATTAGCACCAGTAGAAAAATAATGTCATATGGTGGTCACTGTTACCACCATAAAAAAAATTGAGCATTAACTTTAATGCCAAGAAGAAATTTCAGGCCCTGGCTTCTGTCATTTGAAACATAATAAAATATTAAACAAAGTTAACACTGCCGGTTTCTGTGAGTCATTGCAACTCTAGGCAGAAGGGACAGATTTTAAGAAAATATATTTCACATTTAGTTAATAACCAAGCAAGGCATTATACATTTTAAACTAAATCCTGTGGGATCCAACACAAATTTGGTAACATTTTAGAATTATATTTATGTACATATTGTGACCTAGTCATCGGAAGCCAAGAACTTTTCACATTCTAATGAGGTGTGATAATGAGATCCTGTAATGTAGAATAATAAATTATCAACAAGTTTGGAGCCAATATCAAGCAATCTCCTAATAGTGATAGTGCTGAAAGTGAGGAATTGTATTAGGGGCCTCATTATGAGATATTGCAGGGCAATTCCTAAGTCAGATCAGATGTGTATGGTCACTTATGAAATGAGAAAATGAAGCAAATTTAAAATTGTTACCAAATGCTTAACCATGAGTGATTGATGGTGAAATATATTGGTTATTGTATTGTGTTGTGGAATGATAGATGTTGGTTCATTCTGTACAAGTCTCCAGTCCCGATCATTCCATTAAAGGGAGTTGTGGAGTAAAGGCTGGGCCCTTCCCCTCAGCGAACGGTGGAAAATGAAAATTTGTAGCCAAGAAGCTGGCGGGGGGCAGCTAGTTGTTGGGGGGATTGTTCTGCATGCTGGTGTGTTCGTGTGCTAGCACTGTCAAATGGACATAAACAATTGGTCACACTGATGCAGAGACATGTAATCTGCGTTTTCTTGTTCAGCTGCAACTAACTTGGTTTGTGTAAAATTATTCAGGCTTCAGTTCATGTAGTGAACAGCCCTTTCCTGTGCTATTGCATGCACAACATTGTGGAGACTGACTGCTGGAATCACTCTTTGATTTGTACAATTGGAGTGCGTTGGGATCTTTGAAACCCTCCCTGACGCTTGTCCTGAATCTGTTCCCAAGCATACTGGTCTCAATGCCTCATCAACATCAGTGACAGCATTCCTGAGAGACGCAGCTACTGAGCTAGCTATCTGTGTGCCTGGAACCTCCTCTGCAGATGGCACTGATTCAGTATGCTGCTCAATGACAACCTGCAGAGCAGAGAACCGTTGTTCCATGATAATGCCTAACTCCACAACACTCCCCAGATCTGCTTCCAGTGTGTTTTTTAATCAGCCAAGTAACTGTTGTACACATTCCTGGTTGAAAAAGCATTTACCATTTCACAGGTGGTCTCATGTGGTCAGAAGCAAGGAACAAGAAATTAAGATGTACTGATCTAATCGAATAATGTCCACGAGCACGAAGTGACTTGCAAGGTGAGAAAAAAGCCAACTTCCTGCAACAAATCCTGAGAATTTCTACATTAACTGTGTGCATTGGGATTCGCTGCAAATTACTGCAATTTTACATATAAAATTTGTTTGAGGTAGTAAAAATAGCAGGATCTGAACCACATCAGATATGATAATTTCTGAACAATATCAAACCACTTGTCTCAATGACAGGTATCTGCATTATATTGCATGATAGGTGTTAAAATAACCTTACACCTGCTTTACATTAGCCAGGATGAAGCTCGGTAAGACCTTCGGACATGATCAGGCACTGCACAGCAGCAGCAAGCCTTGCTTCAGGCACTGTCTCTGCATTTTGCACACCTGTGATGCATGACTCGCCATATGCCCAAACAGCATCTCCAATAATCAGCAAACCGGGATTTGTGCACTCTGCATTCTGGCTCCAGGTACGTGTAAAGTAGCGCACGCCACAGCCGGATTGTCCCACTTTCTGCTGTTTGCACTGGTCTAGTGATGGTTTCGGCCGAGGGCCCGGGGCAGCACGGGCCTGCCCACACTGCGATTTGTGTGGGCACTTGGTCCGTGCAGCAGAGCAGGTCTCCAGTCGTCCTGCTATACTCTTGCCACTGGATAAAGACCTTGCTCTGTCAAGCCCATGTGGTGGCTGATGTTCAACGATCACCACACGTTAAAAATATCCACGCACAGGCATCTTCCACCCCTGGAGTTCAGGACTGGAATATCGGGTCCTTCATTGAAACATCTATGAGCTCATCCCTTTTTGGTGTGGAAGCAAGTCATCCTTGTTCGAGGGACCGCCTATGATGATGATGAGTGGCGGTTTCACTAATTATCAAATTATCAACTACAATGCGATACTAAGGGCTAGATTTTCCACTTTGTTCGCTAGGGCCCAAACAATGGGCGATGTTCCAGCCTTAGCGATGTTGCAGCCTTCATGATCACTGGAACATCGTCCATTTTTTGGATCGCGGTTTTCGGCTCGGCGATAGCCCAGTGATGTGAAATGGGCGAAGCAATCGCCCAGCGATAGCCCAGTGATGGCAAAGGGTACGCAAATTTTTTTTTTTGGTTGGCCATGTTTTCCCGCATTTCGGAAGGTCAGGGGTCATCCACACATGCGCAGAAGGGGGAGAGAGATTGAGAGAGGAGAGAGAGATAGAGAGAGGAGGAAGGCAGAGACAGAGAGATGAGAGAAAAGAGAGCGAGAGAGAAAGACAGAGAAATATGTTTGACGCGATGAAAGTGGGAGAGATGTGGAGACGGGGAGGAAGAGGGCCAAACCCTTCTCTGAGGAGGCCCTCGCAGTGGAGTGCACTCCCGCTGGGCCCAATTGAGCAGGGGGGAGGGGGAGCATGTTGGGAAACCAGCACCACGGGCGTACCGCAGATTATGGGGCAAGATAGCCGAGGTCGTCTCGTCTGTGTCCCACGAGCCCAGGGGCTCCGACCAGTGCCACAAATGCTGGAACAGCCTCATTGCTTCAGCAAGAGTAAGTACGACTTTATATTTTAATGATGCACATTCTAAGTATAATAATCATTATAATGGTCATTTCCCTGGATTGAATGTAAGCTTGTTATTCTAACTTGTATAACATATATCATCCCTGCTAAGAACTGCCCAGGGCCATGAATCGGTGCCCGGTTTAAGTCTCTCTGGCTGCTGTCACTTATACAGGAACTCAGCATGGACTGGGGGAAAGCTGCCTTTGCTCACTGTCTGGCCTGGGACACTTCTGGACCTCAGCTACCATCATTGAATTGTGGACACAACCCCTATTAGCATATAACGTTTGAAACTTTTGTGTATAAATAACATAAGCTTGTCAAGTAGCTTATGCCATGCTCTATTCACTTTCGCAAAGGAAGATATCTCATAATCGGGCTCAGCTGAGGTGTACCGGGAGAGGCCCTGCTGTAATACAGACCCTCACCGACCTGGAGGAACGTGCTGCAGCACTAATGGGGGCCCACACTCGAGCTGTCACCACCCGTGGTGTTGCCGGACCATCGCATGCGCCACGTGAGTAATGTGTCAAGCAGTGTAAGAGCTATGTGACATCATTTCATTCTCATATCATAGACGTAAGATGTCATGTTATGCATGCAGCCTCTGTGCGACTCTCTGCCATGCTCAGGTCGACAACATAAGAACATAAGAGCAGTCCATCTGGCCATCTGTCCCCTTCTCTGTCCGCACCCCATAAACCCTCACTCCTTTATCATTCGGTCTATCTGCACCTGATCCAGCCTCCACAGCTCTCTGGCGCAGTGATTTCCACATAGATGTACTGCCATAGATACCACCATATGATGCATTAATATGTAACGTTTCTCTGTCACATTTATGGGATTAGTGCTGCTCCTCCTACGTATGCCAGCGCGGCACAACAATGCTTTCTGCTCTAATAATCTCAGTTGTGTCTTGCAGCTTTACCAGCTCCAGAAGCGCAATGGAAGGACAGACGTTCACATGGACCTGACCCACTGCATGTGACATTCACCACGGGTGGTGAAGCAGAGGAGACCACTGAGCCCGAGGAGGAGGAGGAGGAATACCTGGAGCCCCTTGCATCCCTCTGTCTGGGGAATCTGAGGCCACGATGGGGATCCCAAATGAGGAGGTACCAGAACCAAGCGGCATGCAGTTGGCAATGCCAAGACGCACATTGGTGCTGTCGCAGACCCCTGTGAGGCTGGGTCAGTGGCTTGAGCAAAGGCCTACCCTGGACCACCGTGTGGAGTGCCTGGCACGATTGTGCGAGGAGTCTGTCGCGATCCAGCACGAGCAGCTCCAGGTGTTTGTGGGGTTCATGCAGAAATTCTCCCAGGTGTCTGCTAGCCAAGCGGAGACAACGCAGCAGATGATCCTGGAGTTGCGTGGAATCTCTGCCTCCAACCATGCGGCATGTGTTCTTGGCAGTACACGGAGCTGCACCCCAAGCTCCCATGATCACAAGCACCAGCACACGGGCGGGTCAGGAGGATGCACCACCTCCTGACTCAGAAGGCAATCCCCCTGCTTTGTCTTCCCCGCCAACAGCCCCTCAACAGGCGATTGTCCCAGCATGTCCCCCACCACGGCAGGAAGTCTTGCCATCGCTCACTGCACGCCGGCTTCGCAGCAGTACCCGGGGACCAAAACGGGGGGGTGAGGCAACGACACGGGGGCCGGGGTGGGGGGTTGCAGGATCTGGAGGGAAATGTGGCCGCAGGTAGGGAGGGTGGTGCACTCTTTTTAATATTGTTCCTATTGTTTACATTTATTGTTGGTGTTGTGGTTTCACTGTTGGGGTGTGGGTGGAGGGGGGGTGGGGGGGTGGAGTGGGGGGGTTGGGGCGAGGAGTGGGGGTGGAAGGCTGTTTTGGTGTTTGTAAAATTGAAAAATTACGTTCAAAAGTTGTCATTTTATTAAAACCATTTTATTTCACTTTATAATTGCTGTGCAGTGTCTTCTAATAATGTAAGTTAAAATAGAACATTTTGTTGTTAAACTGTTGTTAAACAATGTCCAGGCCAGACCAAGTAAGTATGAAACGTCACTTATTTATATAAATATAAGAGAAAGTCTAATTGTGAGTGTATCTATCTTCAAAAACTATCTAAGCCCCTGTTTAAGAGGCCTCCTATCTTCCTCTGACGTTCATAACGGCGTCCGTAGTGCCCAGTTCTATGAGAAAGGCCAGGCAATAGCAACTATTCTCCAGCGATATTCTTGGTGAGCAATCAGCCCAGCGATGTGCCAGCGATGTGCCGGCGATGTGCCGAAAGTTGGGCTGGGCGAGGTGTGGGCGATGACCTCAGCGATCACCTCGGTGATGTGAGCCGAAAGTTCCGCCAGGCAATGTGTCTGCGATAAGATCGGCGATGTGTCCCAACTTTCCATTTTTGGACGATATCAGCCTTTTTTGGGTGATATATGGGCACCAGCCCAGCGATGTGAAGTGGAAAGTCTCGCCCATAGTGTTTTACTTGCAGAAAATATACCGATTAAGCGGCTCAATTTTGCCCATGCCCGTTTCCTGGCATATTTCCAGAGTTCCGCCCGTTTTTCTAGGCCAGAAATGCGCTAGAAATATTTTGCCAAAGTTTCCAAGATGTATAATTCAAAGTTGGCACTGCGCAGCATGTCCAATTGCCTCTGGGAGTGGAGCCTGCTGCCTGCGCTGAAAAAACGATGTCGCACCTTCTGTACATGCGCAACAAAAGAAAATTAAGTGTTTGACGTTATATCAATGGACGAGCATGCGCAGTACAGCTCCGGGTTGGCAATCAGCCATTTTAAAAGAGCCAGTTGTGTGTGTGAGAAGGAGTGCTGTGTTGAGAGCATTGGAAAAATCGGATCTGCAGCAATACAAGATGCAACACGGTGCAAGGACCAAGAATTTCTTACAGGATGAAGTGTTGGCACTAGTTATTGTGATTGAGACCAGATGGCAGGAGCTAGACACCAGCAGAGGTCACATAAAAGTTCTACCCAAAGGAATGAAGAATCGCTGGAACCAAGTTGCAAAAGATTACTGCACAATAGTGACCAACACGAGATCTGAAGGCCAGTGTAAAAAGAAGTGGCAGGACCTTGGTCAAGAAGTTAGTATAAGTAATATGTTCATTTATTCAATGGAATTGCAATTGTAAATGTGACCGGCTGTATATGTCCCAACCAGCAGAAAGGCACCCTCTCTAAAAGGTTGCATTTTCATCTTTGCAGAGGAAGGTGGCACATAATAAAAGGGAACGAACTTGAACAGGGGGAGGCCCGGCAAATCTGCAGGCACTGACACCCTTGAAGAGAGGGTCGCTGCTTTGATGGGTCCTACCTGGAGAAAAGCAACCACCACTGCACAAGCTGGGCCCACACTCGAGGGAGAGGGTAAGTCCTGCAAATTCCACAGTTTGGCTTTCCTAAATGTTAAGTACTGCACGGGCTAGCCATGCTTTGGCTCATGGGGATATCTTCATCAGCTACGCTTCGGTCAATGCAATGTGCTATCATTCATCATGGTTCTTCAAATCAACCTGCTGCCTGCGCTGTGTGAGCCTACTCATGCCACCCACCCTGCCCCCTCCTCTGCTGCTGACCATCTGTCTGTGTTCTGTTATATTTTGCAGAATTTAAGGCCAACCCTGACAATGCAGAAGAAGATTCAGATGAGGATGAGCCTGAAGTGGAGAACATCTTCCAATGCCACCCTCCAGACCAAGAGCATGGGGTGAGGGGGAGTTGATGGAGGTGGATGAAGCCCCCATTGTTTTACTGACTTTGGTGGAGGTGCAGGTGCCGCCCATTGAGATGCCAGCCCCTTCCATGATGAGTGTTTTGAGTGTTGGTGGGACATTCTATGATTTCCTAATGTCCGAGGCTGTGAGTCCCAGTGGTGGAGTGCAGCAAGGCATACCCAGGGCCCCACTTTCAGAGACTGCGGTTTCCAGTGGTGTGATGTAACAAGGCACACCTAAGGACCCACCTTCCAAGGCTGTAGGTCCCAGTGGTGGGGTTCGAGTCACATCCGTCGGGAGGAGGGGAAGGAGAGCTCGACCACGCTCTCCTGAGGTGCAGGATCTCACAGATGTGGTTCAGATGATGGCAATGAGTGGGGAGAGCATTGACCTTACGCGATCACTCCTGGACACCATCAGTGGAGTGGGTGATGAGGTAGCGAGCTGTTGGGAGAAGTAGCAGCAATTTCACAAGAAATGGGAACATTGTCCGGGACCATGAGAGAGGGAATATCTCAGTCAGCTAAAACCACATCAGTGACCATGAGGGAGGGAATGTCACAGGTGTCTGATGCACTGTCAGTGAACATCAGGGTGGGAATGTCACAGATGGTGTAGGATTCACAAAATTCTGGGACCCCCCTACTCAATGGACATGTGTCTGGAATTTAAAAGGGAACTGTGTTAGACTATTGGAAGAGAAATGTGAACAGAAATATCTCACTATTAGGCGCCTTTGGACTAAACTAGGGCCCTTTAGATTGAGTTTGGACTTTTTAAATTGTATGCTGGGTCTGTATAGGGAAATGGGATCCTTATAGGGCTGCTAACCCACCTGGGAGGCAGGCCCCAGGGAGACATTAGCAGTCTAACAAAAGCCCACTTACCAGGGACCCAGATACATACATATTTTAATCATTCTTAAAACGGCTATACAGAAAAACCCTGGCATCAGCAAAACACACAACGGACAGTATCAAGACCTGATTACATTCTAACAGCACCATTTGAAAACCCCATCAACACCTTTCGGAATCTTGTATCATGCTAATACTCAATCAGTCCACCAAAATTCTCACAAAGGGATCACGTTAGAGTTGATCAGCCTGCCAAAATCGCACAAAAGCAGCCATCAAAAATCAATTGTGCACCCGAGTTTTGGTGCGAAAGTTTAAGCAGCCTCTCGGGTATAACTGGGGGCCTTGCTGGTAGCTTGGGTGGTAACTTTTGGACTGAGGAAACACTTCTGAAGAAACGAACCCGAGAACACTCTGGAAAAGCACTTGGACTCTGGGCTCTTTGACTCTGGCTTTGAAACATCTAACTTGCCACACGAGGTTACAGCAATGCAACAAGAAGAACCTAACAAGAAGCCTTGGAGTCACTGAAAAACCAACAATCATCCAGCGCTGACTCAAGGAAAAAACTTATTTACCATCAAAACGTCGACCAGTGCTAATACCGAAGAAACCGCAACCAGCCAAAGAATCCACAAGATTGACGAGAGAGAAAGCAATGTGCAACTGGTCTAAACTGTGGAGAAATCCTTTGGTGAGCATAGTCCCTGCAATTTCAGAGCTTAACTTAGTTAGTGTAGTGTGGGAGGTGGTTTTTCTTTTTTTTTACTGCATAACCCGTTGCGTATAAGTTTTCTCCCTTTTTCTGTACATTTTGTTATATGCAAGTAGCCTCCAGAATGGTCCAGGCATTGGAAACACTGTTTCAAGATGCCAATGGTCCTCTCTATGATGCTGCGCGTTGCAATGTGAGACATGTTGTATTCCTGGTCAGCTTCCGGGTTATGTATAGGGGCGTCATGAGCCAGGTGGCGAGGCTGTACTCTTTGTCTCCCAGTAGCCAGCTCTACCCTTCTGGCTTCTGCTGAAACATGGCAGATATAACACTCCAGCATAGGATGAACACATCATGGGTGCTGCCAGGGTATCTTGCATCGACTGACATGATGTGATGCATGTCATCACACACGAGCTGCACATTAATGGAGTGGAAGCTTTTTCTGTTCCTGTACATCTCGGAATCCTCCAAAAGTACTCGCAAGGCGATGTGGGTACAATCAATGCAGCCTTGTACCTTTGGGAAGCCAACAATCCTGGAGAAGCCCACAGCCCTGTCACGCATTGCTTGGGTGGTATAGGGAGTTTTTTGTAGTCATTCCTCCATGCATATACTGCAGCTGTCACCTACCGAATGCAGATATGTATTGCATGTTGAGAGATAGTGCACACATCCCCAGTTGTAGCTTGAAACGATCCGGAGGCATAGAATGAAAGTGCAGCTTTAACTTTCACTTCAACTGATAAAGTAGTCCTCCTGATGTTTCTAGGTTGCAGGTCTGCTTTCACCAACTCACAGATCTCAGTTACAACTTCTTTGCAGAGATGCAGCCTTCTGACACAGTCTGCATCACTCAGGTGTCTCGATATACCCGAGGTGGGTAAGCACCCTATGGGCTCTGATGTTCCTCATGCCCAGCACACTACGGGCTCTGATGTTCCTCATGACATCGAATCAATTTTGTCTCCTACGTAGCACCATCATGCAGAAGCCTCGCACAAGGTATGGCATTGTCAGTATTGTCCCCATAATTAAATTTTATCTTTGCAAGAAGCTCAAAATGGCAGGAAGGCAGGCAGGACAAGTTCTTTGTTCTCTTTCCCGAAGGGCTGTATGGATGGACCACACCCAGGCCTTGTGAATCCTCCTCCCTCTCCCCTCCCCCACCAACTAATTGCAGTGTTGTGACTTCTCCCCACTTCCCCCAAACTCACTGCAGTCTTGGGCCTAGTGCAGCAGCCTTCCAATCATCACCTCCCTCCCTGGACTCAGTGCAGAAACCTTCTGATCGCCACTTCCTTCCCCCCCGTCCCCATCCCCCGTCCCCCCAGGCTTGATTTCCAGCTGAGCCCCGAGCCCCGAGCCCCTGTGTCTGGGCGCAGGGCCGATTCTGATAACTGACGCTACGACCCCCCTCAGCCCTGCTTGAAGATGTTCAGTGGTGGTGTGTGAGTAAAAAAAAATGAAAACTTCAGAAACCCAAGAAACATCCATGTACTCCATTGAAAGGTTAAAAAAAAGTTGAACTTTATTTTGGATATTTCAAGTGTTTGAGACTCCCTCCAAAAACTTCGATGAGAAGCAATGGCATCTTTCAGCATTGATTTTTCAATGTGCGCTGCCTTCTGTTAACTCACCAGAAGGTTTTTCGGGAGTGGCCAGATACGCCGACCTAGGATAAAAAATTTGGGGTCGAACAGCGAAAAATGCTGAAAACTGGCGCAGACATGAGGGAACGTCAAAAAATCCTAACGTAGAAAAATCATAACTAAAGCAGTTACACCGGTGCAGATTCCAGGGGGAAACTTTGAAGTAAATAATTACTCCAGAAAAAATGGCGCGCGCCAAATAAACGCTGCAAATGTCCTGGGAAAATTGGTTGTGCTTTCCAGACTGTGCCTGAAGGAAGAGAAGGTTGGACTGGTTTGGGCTTTTGTACACATCTTAATGACCACCTCAGGAGCTTCATCGATGGAGGAACACTCTCTGAGTCAGTGAGTAATGCACGGCACTGGGGGAAGCAAAAACTAGAGGAGAATAAGAAATATTATATTTTTTTTAATTCTGCCTTTCACTGTTTAAAGTGTTACACCTACCAAAGACTTGAGAAATGATCAGGTACTGATCAAAGGGAATAAAATTCACATGCACGAAGTGAAATGCAAGATGGTAACAAAGCCAGGCACATTGTATCAGACAGACTATGTAGGTGTGCAAAACTGACTGTACAAATGGCTACACATATGATTAGGATAACGGATCTCAACAGAAATTGGTTACATCTGTGAAGCTTGAGAGGCTGTCTGCTTATTGCCTCGGCCCCTGATGCACACAGTCAGCCATCTCCAAGAGGGCTACCAGCAGGGCACAATAACATACTCAGTGCCATATAATGCAGGAAAGAAATGGCCTCATTATTGATTTTTATTGTACCATGTGATGCCATTTCCTCCCTGTTCTCTTGATGAAATCCCAGCATGCTTGAAATGCCGGATAATTAGATCATTAATATTTATTTGTTGGTGTGAAATCACGCTTCACGGTCTTGAGTGAAATAACCCTGAAAAAATATGCAATATGGCATCAATGTACCACAAACAAAATACAGATTGGCATTGTATTCTTATCAGTGTTTTTCAGATAAAAGACATATGATACTCCGAATTTAAAGTAGATTGGCCAGATACATGTACCAACAAATTTAAATAGCTTTAGTCCATATATTTTCATCCGTTTGCCCCACTGAATTTCCAGTGACAGTTATAACTGTTTCCCTTTCACAGCTTGAGAATGCTCAGCTATTATCGCAGTCCATTTGTAAACTTTATTGTTAGCGATGCAGCCCAGGAAACCGATTGCTTAAAGCTTTGCTATTGCCTATTAAACCTGTAATGTATGCACCTGTGAGTATGCTCACAGCTTTGTATAGCTGTTGCTTTGTGAGTTGCGTAGTCAGTCACGTGATGTTCACAAGATTCCATAAAAACTCAGTCAGTTGGGTCTAGGTCATCCACGATGAGGTATGCAGTTGTGAGCCTAGTGGATGAACTGGTAATGTGCAGTGTGATTGATAAACCTTTATGAATAAATCAACTCGTTCTTAATTGCAATGTGTTGCTATGAATTCTTAAGCAAAGAACCCATGAATCAAATACATTACAAAACCGAAAATATATTGCCAAGAGATATAGGCCTACAAATTAGTCTGGGCCCAGGCCCATACTTGCCATTTCATGGCGGGTGTGCTCCCTAGACCGAGAGGCCCAAGAATCGATGGAAATTGGTCCTTGGCCTTGTTAACATTCTTGCCGTGAGCTTGGTCCCGCCTCCACGGGCAGCTTGGGCCACCTACCCTCCCTCAGGTAAGTTCCAGGATGGGGTGCGGGGGATTGGAGTGACACTCGTGTATTTTATATAAATTGCCACCTGCTCCCACCCTCAAAAAAATGAAGCAAGTTAAGGACTACTTAAGTATTACTCCAACATCAGTTGGATTCTTGTCAGTGGTGTGAGATTGCAGTGACCAAGGAGAAGAAAGTGGGGGTAGGGGGATTGGCCATTTTTCTCTTCGAAGCAAAATATGCAATCCCGACCATTTTAGATATCCCTCCACTAATCTTGCACCAGTCATGTTTATTTTTTCAGCCCTTAGGGGGCACCATTAAGCTTCGGTAAACCTTTTTCTGTTTATAAACGCACAAAACTATTGTCATGTATGTAACCACAATGCAACACCACAGTATTACTGTGTACACTCAACCTAGATGCACACCTTGACCACAAGGGGTGAACTTGTGGCAGACACTCCTTACCTGATCACACAGGTATAAAAAGCGAGGCCCCATGCAGGGACATCGCTTTTGGAGTCCTGTGAATAAAGAGTTAAGGTCGAGTGACCTTGTCCCCAGAATGTGCCTTGTGTGGTTTCATACTGTACAGTAAGGACTTTACATTGGCGACGAGAAACGGGAATTCACGACCCACAAGAATGGCCACCGGTTGCACAGAGGAATGGTACTGTGTTGGGGAAGGCTGGGACGATTTTGTTGAGAGGCTTCAGCAAAGCTTCGTTATGAAAGAATGGCTGGGGGATGCAGCGGCCGACAAGCGAAGGGCTCATTTTTTGACCAGCTGCGGACCAAAGACTCAAAGACTTACGCGCTCATGAAGGACTTACTAGCACCGGAAAAGCCAGCGGAAAAAACCTTTGAAGAACTGAGCAAATTGATCGGGGAGCACCTCAAACCGGCGAGTAGCATACATATGGCCTAACACAGATTCTACACCCACCGACGTCGTGAAGAACAGAGCATACCGGACTTTGTAGCAGACCTCCGGCGTTTGACCAGCCTCTGTAAGTTCACAGATGCCTGCAGGGGGGAGATGCTAAGGGACTTCTTTATCAAGGGCATCGGTCATGCGGGAATTTTCCGCAAATTAATTAAGACCAAGGATTTGACCTTGGGAGCGGCGGCGTTGATAGCTCAAAATTTCACGGTGGGGAGGAAGAGACAAAAATAATATACACGTGCAATTCTGCCTCTAACGCGGCGATGGATCAGGGAGTCAACATCATCAATGCAACTCAGAGCCCCGCAGGCAGGCAGGGGCAGTCCGACACTCCCCACGCAGCAATAGATCCCAGGGTAAGACTTCAACAGAGACAATGGCAGGCTGAACAGACATTCACGCCATCACAGTGGACAATGCGGCCCGGGATGGGGCCACTGACACCCACTAATAGGGTACTTAAGAGCAGTTAAAGGGACAGTCAGCGCGGAATGCCTGACCATTGTCCCTTTGTTCCCAACAATGGAAACTTTAACTCATGCTGGAGGTGTGGGGGAAACACTCAGCTAGATCTTGCAAATTTCAACAGTTTGTCTGCAGGACCACTTCGCTCGAATGTGCAGGAAGTCTGCAACCAGACTAATATATGAGGCGGATAAACCAGAAGAGGGTTCTTTGAGGCAGGATGACTTTTGGGGCAAATCGATGGACGCCGAGGTTCGGCGGGTCCATGTGGCACATATTCACAGTTCATACACCAAAACGCCACCAATGATGATGAGGGTTTTATTAAACGGTATCCCAGTACGCATGGAGTGGACACTGGGGCCAGCCAGTCATTCATGGGCATTCAGCAATTTGAGAAGCTATGGCCACTTAAAGCCAGTAGACCCAAATTAGCACTTATTGAGTCATAATTACGGACTTACACTAAAGAAATCATTCCGGTGCTAGGCAGTGCAATGTTGGCTGTCACACACAATGGGCTAATGAATCGGCTGCCTCTCTGGATTGTCCCGGGCAACGGTCCCGCATTGTTGGGGAGGAGCTGGTTAGCCGAGATGAACTGGAAATGGTGGAATGTTCACGCAATGTCATCTGTGTAGCGAAGTTCGTGCTCATAAGTCCTACAACAATTCGATTCACTATTCCAACCTGGCGTCGGGACTTTCAAAGGCATCAAAGTAGCAATACACAGCACCCCGGACACCAGGCCAGTGCACCACAAAGCCAGAGCCGTGCCGTATGTGATGCGGGAAAAGATCGAGAGCCAATTGTACCGGCTGTTGAGAGAGGGCATCATCTCGCCTGTTGAATTCAGCGACTGGGTGAGTCCCATTGTTCCCATCCTAAAAGTGGATGACTCTGTCAGGATCTGTGGCGACAACAAGGCCACCATCAATTGGGTGTCCCTACAAGATCAATAACCGCTCCTGAGAGTGGAGAATCTCTTCGCCACGCTGGCAGACGGCAAGCTGTTCACCAAGTTGGACCTCACTTCAGCCTATATGACCCAGGAACTGGCCAACGAATCTAAACTACTGACCAACATCACCATGCACAAGGGACTGTTCGTTTATAACAGGTACCCGTTTAGCTTTCGATCAGCAGCCGCAATATTTCAACGAAACATGGAAAGCCTGCTTTAGTCCATTCCTGGAACGATTGTATTCCAGGACGACATCCTCATCACGGGTCGAGACACTGAGGAACACCTCCACAGCCTGGAGGAGGTGCTACGCCAACTGGACCGGGAAGGCCTGCAACTCAAGAAGTCTAAATGTGTGTTCTTAGCTCCTGAGGTTGAGTTTCTGGGCAGGAGAGTTGCAGCAGATGGGATGCGGCCCACCGAATCCAAAACAGAGGCGATTCGACGAGCACCCAGGTCCTGCAACACATTGAAGTTGCGTTCATTCCTGGGACTGTTGAACTATTTCGGGAACTTTCTGCCGAACTTGAGCACTTTGTTGGAGACGCTACACATGCTCCTGTGTAAGGGTTGCGATTGGTTTTGGGGGGACTGTCAGGAATGGGCTTTTGATCCGGTTCGAAACCTTCTTTGTTCAAACAAGTTGTTGACCCTGTACGACCCCTGTAAAAAATTGGTTCTGACATGTGATGCATCGTCCTATGGGGTTGGGTGCATGTTGCAGCAGGGCAATGCTGAGGGTCAACTACAACCTGTGGCTTATGCCTCCAGGTCGCTCTCTCAAGCAGAACGGGGATATGGGATGGTCGAGAAGGAAGCGCTTGCATGTGTCCATGGTGTAAAGAAAATGCATCAGTACCTCTTTGGTAGAAGTTTGAATTAGAGACGGACCACAAACCATTAACATCCCTGTTGTCAGACAGCAAGGCTATCAATGCCAACGCATCAGCTCGCATACAGCAATGGGCTCTCACGCTGGCTGCTTATGACTACTCCATCCGGCACCGGCCCGACACTGAAAATTGCGCTGACGCGCTCAGCAGGCTTCCATTGGCCACCACTGAGGGGGCAGCGGAGCAAAGCACCGAGATGGTCATGGCTGTCAATGCCTTTGACAGCGCAGGCTCCCCCATCACAGCCCGCCAGATCAAAATCTGGACAAACAGAGATCCCCTCCTACCCCTGATTAAGAAATGTGTCCTGACTGGGGATTGGGTGCCCGCACCTGGAGCATGCCCTGAGGAGGTCAGACCGTTCCACAGACGGATGGATGAGCTCTCCATCCAAGCTGACTGCCTACTATGGGGCAGCCGGGTAGTTATGCCCCAGAAGGGCAGGGAGGCATTCATCAGGGAACTCCACAGCGAGCACCCAGGCATTGTGCTGATGAAGGCCATTGCCCGGTCACACATTTGGTGGCCTGGAATTGATTCAGACCTGGAACACTATGTTCGCAGGTGCACGATGTGTGCCCAGCTGGGTAATGCCCCCAGGGAGGCCCCGCTCAGCCCGTGGCCCTGGCCCACCAAGCCATGGTCACGCATTCATGTTGACTATGCGGGCCCGTTCGTGGGAAAGATTTTCCTTATTGTGGTAGATGCGTACTCGAAATGGATCGAGTACATCATTCTGAATTCATGCACGTCATCCACCACCGTGGAAAGCCTACGTGGGATCTTTGCAACCCCTGGCTTGCCGGGCATCCTGGTTAGTGATAATGGCCCATGTTTCTCAAGCTACGAATTCCGAGAGTTTGTCGGGCAATGGCATCAACCACGTCAGGACTGCGCCGTTCAAGCTGGCCTCCAATGGGCAGGCGGAACGTGCGGTCCAAATCATTAAGCAAGATATGCTCAGGATTCAAGGACCCTCCCTACAATGCCGCCTATCGCATCTCCTGCTGGCCTATAGATCCTGACCGCATTCGCTCACGGGGGTTCCGCCCACAGAGCTACTAATGAAACGGACACTCAAAACTCGGTTGTCCCTCATTCACCCAGTCCTGACCGACATAGTTGAGGGCAAGCGCTAGTCACAAAACGAGTACCATGACCGTAATTCGACGGGGAGATGTATAGAAATAAATGATCCTGTATTCGTCCTCAATCACGTCATGGGGCCCAAATGGCTTGAGGGCACTGTAATTGACAAAGAGGGGAACAGGGTCATCGTGGTAAAACTCAACAATGATCAGATATGCCGTAAGCATCTGGACCAAGTAAAAAAAAGGTTCAGCATCGACACAGAGGAACCTGAAGAAGACCATGAGATGGAGTTCACAACACCGCCAGTGAACAAGCAACAAGAGCAATCAGAAGAATGCACAGTCCCTGTGGTCGGCCCGAACAGGCCGGAATCACCACAGGTGACAGACACTCACGTCTATGTCAAACAACCAGAGCCCCATCTACGGCGCTCCACGAGGGAGCGTAGACCACCTGAAAGACTAAACCTATGATCCAAATAAGACTTTACGGGGGGGGGGGGGGGGTAGGTGATCTCATGTATGTAACCACAATGTAACACCACTGTATTACTGTATACGCTCAACCTAGATGCACACCTTGACCACAAGGGGTGAACTTATGGGAGACACTCCTTACCTGATGACACAGGTATAAAAAGGGAGGTCCCATGGAGGGTCATCGCTTTTGGAGTCCTATGAATAAAGAGTTAAGGTCACAGAGTGACCATGACCCCAGAATGTGCCTCGTGTGATTTCATACTGTAGAGTAAGGACTTTACAACTATGGCATAAATCCTGTTGAAATATATTATTTTGCTACTTCCCATAACGTCACTCTGATAAAAACGGTGCACGCCTTTTCTAGACGTTCTAGTTGCCCAGTATTTTTTATTAAAACAGTAAGGAAGAAAGAACTAGAATTAATATAGTGGCTTTCATGAACTCAGGATGTCCCCAAGGTAATTTTGGACACAGTAAGGTCCCACAAGAAGCAATGAGATAAAAGGCCAGATCATCTATTTTAGTGGTATTGGTTGAGGAACATCAGAAGAACCACCCTGCTCCTCGTTGAATAGTGCCATGGGATATTTTAGATCCAGTTGAGAAGACAGACTCCACCAGAGACGGTGCAGCACTGCCTCAGTACTCCATTGAAGCATCAACCTGGATTATGTGCTCAGGTTTCTGAAGTGGGGCTTGAACACACAACAAAATGACTCCGAGGTGTGCGTGCAATTACTCAGCCAAGACTGACACCTACCCGTTTTAATACCTGAGTGCCAAAAGTGATAAAATAAAATGCTTCAAATAGAAAACAGTTGCTTTTTTTTACAATACTGAAAGTTATTACTAAATTGGCTATGTTGGTTATGGCCTCGATTTCGCCGACTGAGGCGGGACAGAGGCGGCCGATGTCGGGGGCCGGGACCCAACCACACTGCTGTCTCCATGCCGGTTTCCCCCACAACTTTCCTCTGATTGAGCTTGTTAAGCCGGCCCTGCGAGGTTCCTGGCCAATTAAAAAGAAGCGGAGCTGATGACATCATTTGATGATGCGTCGTCAACCGGTTTCCTTAAAGGGACCGTGGCCTGCTTTATTTTGACAGTTTTGCTATCAGTGTTCTGCAGCATTGACAGGCTGCAAACACTGCAGGGCTGCACCCTGGCTCTCCCATGACTCCCTCCATATGCTTCTGGGGGGAGTCACGGCAAGCAGGGAAGTTCTCTTCCCTTCCAATGGGCAGAAGAAACCTCCCCAGGACATCAATGCAGTCTGGTTGCACATTGCACAGGAGGGCACAAGCAGGGATATCAGCAGGAGGACCTGGCTGCAGTGGCACAAACCTTTCAATGATTTCAGTAGATCATGAGACCAACTGCAAAGCTGCACTCAACCTCATCCTGCTGTGCCACTCATCACATCCCCATCACTCTATCTTCCCCACCCTACTCCCTTGCACATCTTCACTCACACCAACTTACCTTGCACCTCCACCCATCCCTCTCTCTCTATCTACACTATCACATCCCCATCCCACTAGCCACACCTCACATTCACACTCATCCTTATCCAATCATACCAACTAACAACACACAAGGATAGCCAATGTTCATGTAAAATTTCTGCTAATGTGTTGTCAAACATTGAATTCTTTATTTTCAACACTTTGCCTTCTTGGACAGATTAGTGTGCTCCTTTGAAAGTAGATTAGTGAGTTGCAGTGAATGGTGAGACTTAACGGTATCCCCCGTAGTGGTGATGAGTGTGAAAGGAATGAGTTCGTCATTGCAGGGATGCTTTATGGTGCTGGTGTGGGGTGGTACTAACCTGGCGCATAATGTGGCAGCCAGAATGTACATCATCAAGTGAAGTAAATCTGGTCATGGTGATGCCATCCCTGGCCTCCTGGGCAGCAATGTGGTCATGTGCTGATGCCCTGTGTCCTGTGAAGCATCAATTGATTGTGGAGAAGGTTGATGTTGTTGTTGGTGCTGCTGGTGTGCCTTGTGATATTGGTGTTGGGGCTGATCTTGGTGGGATTCTGAGGATCAAGGTGAGATTTTTTCAAGGCCACCGATGCTAGTGGAATAGCTGGCAGCGGAACTTGAGATGACAGAAGCGATCTGTCAATGGTGAGAGAGGTTGCTCCAAGGAGGTAACACTGGATAGAGAGTTTACTCCAAACACTTCCAACATTCCTAAAACTGAAAAGTTTATTCCAAATCCTGAAGGCTCCAGCTTCTAACCTTGGAAAGTGAACAGCTGTAAAATGGTAGCTTTTATACCACTTTTGCAGATGTCACCTAATCAGAGGAACGGAGAGCCATTGAAAACCTAACACACTTACCTGACGTGATCCCCGAGCACCGTGAAAGCCGTCAAAAAGTTGTAAAAATGGTAAGTAGATAGTAAATGCTGTTTAAGTACCTTTAAACACCCTTTTAACTATTTCAATTGTTTATTCCCACTCCTTGCTTCCTGTCTGCCAACCAGTTCTCTATCTATGTCAATACATTACCCTCTAATACCACGTGCCTAAATTTTGCACACTAATTTCTTGTGTGGGACCTTGTCAAAAGCCTTTTGAGAGTCCAAGTACATCACATCCACTGGATACTCCCTTGTCCACTCTACTAATTACATCCTCAAAAAATTTTAGAAGATTTGTCAAGCATGATTTCCCTTTCATAAATTCATGCTGACTTGGACCGATCCTGTCACTGCTTTCCAAATACGCTGCTATTACATCTTTAATAATTGATTACAACATTTTCCCCACTACCGATGTCAGGCTCACCGGTTTATAATTCCCTGTTTTCTCTCTCCCTCCTTTTTTAAAAAGTCGGGTTACATTAGCTACCCTCCAATCCATAGGAACTGAACCAGAGTCTATCGAATGTTGGAAAATGACTTCCAATGCATCCACTATTTCTGAGACCGCTTCCTTAAGTACTCTGGGATGCAGACTATCAGGCCCTGGGGATTTATCAGCCTTCAGTCCCTTCAATTTCCCTTACACCATTCCTGACTAATAAGGATTTCCCTCAGTTCCTCCTTCTCGCTAGACCCTCAGTGCCCTAGTATTTTCAGGAGGTTATTTGTGTCTTCCTTAGTGAAGACAGAACCAAAGTATTTTTTCAATTGGTCTGCCATTTCCTTGTTCCCCATTATGAATTCCCCTGATTCTGACTGCAAGGGACCTATATTAGTCTTCACTAATCTTTTTCTCTTCACATATCTATAGAAGCTTTTGCAGTCAGTTTTTATATTCCCTGCAAAGCTTACTCTCATACTCTATTTTCCTCCTCCTAATTAAATCCTTAGTCCTACTCTGCTGAATTCTAAATTTCTCAGTCCTCAGATTTGCTGCTTTTTCTTGCCAATTTATATGCCTCTTCCTTGGATTTAACACTATCCCTAATTTCCCTTGTTAGCGACGGTTGAGCCAACTTCCCTTTTTTATTCTTACGCCACACAGGGAAGTACAATTGTTGTAGTACATCCACGTGATATTTAAATGTCTGCCATTACCTATCCACCGTGAAACCTTTAAGTATCATTCTCCAGTCTCTCCTAGCCAATTCACATCACATACCGTCGAAGTTTCCTTTCTTTAAGTTCTGGACCCGAGTCTCTGAATTAACTGTGTCACTCTTGATCTTAATGAAGAATTCTACCATATTATGGTCACTCTTCCCCAAGGGGCCCTGCATGACCAGACTGCTAATTAATCCTCTCTCATTACACAAGACCCAATCTAGGATGGCCTTCTCTCTAGTTGGTTCCTGTAAGGGGTTCTCAGGGAGTGTTGTTGTGCCTTGAGTGTCTCTCTCTGGGCTTCTGCCCTCACAGCTTATGCCTGGCCTGTGAGGCACCTGTGAGTGTCAAACACTCCTAACCCCTTCTTCCCTAGCCTGTGACACACAGTTGAGCGTTTTCGAGGTACTCCTAGCTTCCCTTGTACTGTTCTGACACAAGAGTCATGATCGGGAGATGTAATACAATAGAACTGAAACAAGGTGTTTCCAAGAGAAACTTAGGCTTCCAATTTATTTGACAAGGTATATCTCAACAAACAGCAAATCACCAACAAAACAATCCCCCTAAATCCCACTGAATGGACACAACGAAAATCTTTACACAAGTTCAGCAGTACAATGTCCAACCTCCCACCTTTCCTGGCCTAACTGAGTTGGGAGTTCCGGGGACCAGAGGTTATACTCACTACTGTGCCTTCTGCAGTTTGGTGGTTTCTTTCTTCTATCTTCGATGTCT
This sequence comes from Pristiophorus japonicus, assembly GCF_044704955.1. Lineage (NCBI taxonomy): Eukaryota > Metazoa > Chordata > Chondrichthyes > Pristiophoridae > Pristiophorus > Pristiophorus japonicus. The sequence continues at coordinate 45,887,097 of NC_091990.1, forward strand.
TTGGACACTGGTTTTCCTTCAGTGTCAAGAGGCTTGCTGGTTGTTGGATCACGAGGGTAGGGAACCACACACACGACATCAGAAACCCCTTTTTATAGCCAGATTATCCAGTCCGCCTCTCCTGCTGAAATCGATCCTTCCCATTGGTGGGCTTTGTGATTTTGAAAAATGCAGCAGTTTTAGATTATTGCGGGTTTTTTCCACTGATGTTAACCTACTCAAGGTTTGAGTGGGTATTGATTGCGTTGGCCTCCTGTAGCCATTGTGTAGGCTCTTGGTTTGTTTTGGGTTCCCTAGTTTTCTGAAGGTCTGCATAATTTCCTTCCATAGTGTAAACATGGGGAAGACAATAGCCCGATAATGGCTATGAGTCAGTCCCACAGTTTTCGAGCAAGTGCTCTCCCATTGGCTTGAAAGCCCCATGCTTCGGGCTGACTCTGTCCCACCATTGGCATCCAGTGTCCTCCCCCGTCCAATCACTGCTCTGCCAAGGTCAAACCGTCTCGGTTTCAATTCACAGCACAGACAGATCCCACAGCCCTTTTCCTTCGGGGTAAAATGAGGGGGTTTTCGTCCTCCCCTACATAATCCCCATCTGACACAGTCAGACACCACTCAAGTGTGTCAAAGTTCAGGGTGGTGAGAAAACCCTAGGTCTCCCAAATTGCCCAACTTTCCCCAGTTTAACTCTAAACTGATCCCGTCGATATATATCGTAATTCCTTTTAACGTGGTACAAAACACAGAATCCAACAGGTTACAATATATGACAGCAATATACATATATGTACTTAAGGTTACAGCAGTAATTGTACATTGAGTCTCATTTCAGTCTTAACTGTAAAACAAAGAAACCTGCCCTGCAAACTCCCCAGGGCCCATGTATGAAAACGCAGTCATCCCTGGGAATAACAAAACCGCCTAAGTGTCGCAGTCAAGCTTTGTTTACACGCCTTGAGTGTTTAGCAACGGCTCTCCTGTCTGTGTAGTAGCCTGAGGAACTGCTTTCTTTTTCCTTTTCTCCTGAGCTTACAGCTTGTAACTAGCAGATAAGCTACAATCAGGAGTTGGCTGATTACTAAGGCATGCGATCCCACCCGGATTCACGCAGGTGTGTCTGCCTGCATCCCCAAATCCCACCGTGCTGGGGGTTTAATCTGGGCAATCTCCCCTGTTAGAATTTCAGTTTTCTACTCCATGGTGTAAAAATGTTTTTGAGACAAATTCACTGCCTGGAGGAGGGCTGTAAGTTTCTCAGGTAGTGGGGCAATGGGATAGCCAAAATGGGCGACATATTGTTGTAGGTGGCTGAGGTTGTTTTGTACCATGAGGTGAATCGTGGAAGGTTCAGGGATGGGTGTGATTCTGGTGTGTGCCATTTGAACCTCTGCCCTGGGTTTAAAGCAAAAGCTGCTGTACGGTATTGGACACCACCTTCCCGGTCCATGTTCATACCGTTGGGCACTTGTGGTGACACAATATATCCCACTGCCTACATATGCTCCCTGTGGAGGCATGTGGTTACCCGCCTGACGTGTCCCATAGACACCTTCCTTTTCTGAGGGTCTGGGTTGTTTGCAGCGCAAACCAGACAGCCCGCACAGAAGTTGCGGACGTCTTCCAGGAGGCCTGTCCACCACCCTGCCTTTTCTACCCGTTGCCATCAACGTAGATCTCGCGGCCTGTGGGGTGTATCCCTGCCCGAAATCCAAAGTTGATGTCCCATACCCCCTCCACAGAGCATCTATGTAGCTGCCCTGGATAGATTAAATTTGCTGCGAGCCTGGGCTCGCAGAGGCCCTTAACCTTTAAAGTCATTTGGAAGACGAGGAGGGTCCAGCACTGCTCACTGTCCCGTCCTTAATCCTCCCGTCCAACAGCATCTGCGTCGGAGTATGATGGGTGAGGAGTGTAATGGGGCACACTCCGGTAAAGATCTGAGCTCTCTTTACTGCCCAGTGGGTGGCAAGCAAGTGCCTCACACAATTGGAGTATCCCTTTTCTACCTCCGTGAGGACCCTGGAGGAGTACATCACTGGTCTCAGTTGGCCGTTTCGCTCCTGAAACAACACTGCACTTAAGCTGTCGCCACTGGCTGCCACCTCCAGGAAGAATTCCTCCCCCCCCATCAATTGCCCCTTGGGCTGGTGCTACCTGCATTTCTCTCTTAAGACGGACAAATGCTGCCTCACAGCCCTCGTCCCATTCCCACTCGAGCCCCTTATGTAGGAGTCTGAGCAGAGGGGCGGCAGTGCTGCATAGTCCTTGATGAAGTCCCTACAGTAGCCAGTGATTCCCAGGAAAGACCTTACCCCCGACACATCCCTAGGGACAGGGAGTTCCTGCACTGCCTTTCTTCTAGCCTCATCAATGGTCCTTTCTCCTGCCCTTATCGTCAGGCCCAGGAATTCTACTTCTCCTCGACCTATCTGGGCTTTCTTGGGGTTAACTTTAAAACCCCCTTCCTTCAGTAAGACCAGCAGTTCGGCCAGCAGTGGACTGTGTTCCTCACTGCTGTCTGTGAACAACAATAGGTCGTCCACATACTGGACCAGCTGGTGTGGTTGGCTGAAGCCTTTTAAGCAGTTCGCCATGCATTGGTGAAAGATGTTGGGACTATTATGAAAGCCCTGTGGGAGGCAGCTCCATGTATACTGCTGTTCCCGGAAGGTGAAGGCAAACTTGTACTGGTCTTCCCTCCGTACAGGGATAGACCAGAACCCGTTGGATATGTCCAACACTGTGAACGTGGTTGCGGATGCAGGGATTTCCCCTATCAGATCCGCAACCGCCGCTACTGTAGGAGCACAAGCTTGGATGTTTTTATTGAGCACTCTATAATCCACAGTAGCCCTCCAAGAATTGTCCAGTTTCCTAACCGGCCAAAGCGGGGAGTTGACATGGGTGGCTATGGGTCTCAAAACACCCTGCTCGACAAGCGAGCTTAAAGCTGTCTCCAAGTCTGCTTCTGCCTCTCAGGGAAAGCCATACTGCTTTTGCGGGCAAGACATGGGATCCCCATCTATTCTACCCTCCACTCCTGTGACTCTCCCACAATCGTGTTTATGGGTGGCAAATGCTGCAAGATTTGCTTGCACATAGGCCCGGTACTCGGCCGGGGTGTTACCGACTAGAACCTCCAGGTCGTAACCCCCTTTTGGCTTCATTGTACACAGAGTCCATTTTCCCTATTTCTTATCAATAACCATGACTTCTCCCTCTGCTCCCGTGCCCACTGTGCCCCATAGACAGTGTCTACTAGGATCTGGCGATCGATGATGAAATCAGCTCCCAAGATCCCTTTTCCCAACTGCTCCCAGTTCATCGGGGCGCACTTCCATTGTGTTTGGAGTGCTCCTAAACGAACTGCGAGCGAGACTGAGAAAAACCCAGCCTTCTCATTTCCTGTGAACCCAACTAGTTGATACGGCACCCCGTTTGATAGAGGTGAGGTTGCGGGATCCTTCAAATGGACTCTTGTGCTGGAAGCACCAGTGTCCAAAAGGTAAGTACCCAATACACCCTCAACCTCCATCTTGACCCAGGGTCGTCCCCAGGGGTCGTATTCTAGTGGGCACAGGTATGCAGGCTGGGTCTGGGCTAGTCACGACCTCTATACTGGCTGGGTTGCTGGTGCTTCCCTGCCTGTTGCCGTGGCTACCTTCCCAGTCCCCTCCAGCGTTGTCCTCACTGCAGCTACTATCTCGTCAAGGGATGGTGAGGAGCTCGCTCCACTTCCCCCAGTCTGGGCGGCTCCTGAAGGACTTCTCCCCCCATATCTCTTTACTGGGCTCCTGCAATCCTTTTTAAAATGCCCAGCTTTCCCGCACCCGTAGCACACTCCCTCCTTATCAGACGAGCGGCCACCCTCCTGGTGCCATTCTCTTTTGGGAATCGAGTTGGGTTTTACTTCATTTACCTGACCTTTGGAGGTTTTCTCCTCCTTCCCTCCTCCATTCCGTTGGACCAGTGCCAGTTGCCTGACCACTGCTTCCTCGGTGAGGTTGGGGTCCTGGGAATCAAACCACAGTTCTGCTCTGGTCTTGATACGGGGCAAGCAGTTTGCCCCCAGCATCCTCAGCCAGCAGCCAGTCTGTACTGCGGAAAGATTCGCCCGGTCGAGGAGCTCCCCACAGGCTGCATGGTATACCACCCACAGCCTGTCCGCAAACGCCTGCAAGCTGCCTTGTCCTTTCGACCCGTTCGATAGGACTGCCATCATCGAAGCCCATAGCCTCAAGGACGGCCCTCTGGACCTCAGTAAATGTGCGCTGCCCCCTCCGGAATTCTGCCGGTAGGGCCTGGTACAATTTGCTGTCCAGAGAGAAGAGCAGCAGCTTGGCTGTCTCTTCCTCGTCACACCCATTAATTTCCCCTGCCTGCATCACCTCCATGAAGTGGATAGACGGGTCCCCGCTGCGAGTGAGTTTGGCCAAATGGGCCACCATGGCCCTGAGTGATTTAACTCCATGGGGAATAATAAAGTCGCTCTCCAGCACTCCCTGACCTTGGCCACCTCCCTGTGGAGGACCGTACTTGCGCTGCCTGACCGGGCATATCTACCCTGGTTCAGGATCTTTCTGCGCTGATCCCTCTACCTCCGGCTGTCCCACCATACCCGGTGCAGCAGACAGTGCCTGGTCACCTGATCCAGCCCTTAACTGACCTCGGCGGGAGCCTCACATCCCTGCTGCCGAACGGGACACATTGGTCCTGCCCCCAGCCCTGGGTATGCTACTACCTGCGTGCCCTGCTCCTCCTGGTACCCCACCGGACAAACCACCGGTGCCTCAGGAGGTGGTCGGGCGTCTCTTGCCTTTGGATTCTCCTCTACCCCCCAATACTCTCCTTTGTCCCCTGTGGACCCTCCAGGTCCTATCAGGGCGACCATCCACTTTGCCTGGGATAGAGCGTGGGTGAGAGTTTTAATCCTCTCCTGGCAGGGACCATGATCTGCAAACTCACTGCTACTGGCCACTTTATAGGCTGCCTGTACGTCTTTTAATTTATTCTCTAGTTCTCAAATTTTCTGGGTGTACCAAGAGTTCTGTTCCCGGAGGGACCCCTCACTACCCTTGGCCTCAGTGACCTGACACTGAAGATAGTCCCGGCTATTTCGGAAGGTCTCCTCCAACTGCCAGTTCCCTTGCTGCTCCTCAGCTAATTCGGCCAGCAGGTTGTCCCCAACCACAGCCCGGATAGCAGAGAGCTCCTCTGATTTCTGAAGACTCTGTTCCAAGTCCTTCACCCGCTGGTCGAGCTTTCGGACTTGGCGGGTGAAGCAGATAAGCCAGATGGCCTTTTCCACCCTGCGGTTGTGGTCCTTCCCTGCTGTCCACTGGGCAGCAGCATCCACTGGGCGCTCTGCCCATGTGAGGGCTTGCACCCAAGGTTTGGTGAGGTTCACCTTGCCAAAAATGTCTGAGGAAATTTTCTCCTCCATTTTAGTTTCCTCTCTTATCACCTCATCTGTTATATTAACATCTCCTGTTTGCTTATGTCCTGCCACGGTCACCATGTTCTGTAAGGGGTTCTCAGGGAGTGTTGTTGTGCCTTGGGTGTCTCTCTCTGGGCTTCTGCCCTCACAGCTTATGCCTGGCCTGTGAGGTACCCTGAGTGCTGCAAGAGCATCGCTGAAGAGACTGTGTCCACAGCTTATGAAGGGGGTTTTTGAGACTCGTGCGTCCCCACAGCTTATGCCTAGCCTGTGAGGCACCTGTGAGTGTCAAACACTCCTAACCCCTTCTTCCCTAACCTGTGACACACAGTTGAGCATTTTCGAGGCGCTCCTAGCTTCCCTTACACTGTTCTGACATAAGACTCACGATCAGGAGATGTAATACAATAGAACTGAAACAAGGTGATTCCAAGAGGAACTTAGGCTTCCAATTTATTTGACAAGGTGTATCTCAACAAACAGCAATACACCAACAAAACAATCCCCCTAAATCCCACTAAACGGACACAACGAAAATCTTTACACAAGTTTAGCAATACAATGCCCAACCTCCCACCTTTCCTGGCCTAACTGAGTTGGGAGTTCCGGGGACCAGAGGTTATACTCACTACTGTGCTTTCTGCAGTCTGGTGGTTTGTTTCTTCTATCTTCGGTGCCTTCGGACACTGGTTTTCCTTCAGTGTTGAGAGGCTTGCTGGTTGTTGGATCACGAGGGCAGGGAACCACACACACTACGTCAGAAACCCCTTTTTATAGCCAGATTATCCAGTCTGCCTCTCCTGCTGAAATCGATCCTTCCCATTGGTGGGCTTTGTGATTTTGAAAAATGCAGCAGTTTTAGATTATTGCGGGTTTTTTCCACTGATGTTAACCTACTCAAGGTTTGAGTGGGTATTGATTGCGTTGGCCTCCTGTAGCCATTGTTTTGGGTTCCCTAGTTTTCTGAAGGTCTGCATAATTTCCTTCCATAGTGTAAACATGGGGAAGACAATAGCCCGATAATGGCTATGAGTCAGTCCCACAGTTTTCGAGCAAGTGCTCTCCCATTGGCTTGAAAGCCCCATGCTTCGGGCTGACTCTGTCCCACCATTGGCATCCAGTGTCCTCCCCCGTCCAATCACTGCTCTGCCAAGGTCAAACCGTCTCGGTTTCAATTCACAGCACAGACCGATCCCACAGCCCTTTTCCTTCTGGGTAAAATGAGGGGGATTTCGTCCTCCCCTACATTCCTCGACATATTGGTCTAGAAAACCATTCCTTATACACTCCAGGAAATCCTCCTCCATAGTATTGCTACCAGTTTGGTTAGCCCAATCAATATGCAGATTAAAGTCACCCATGATAACTGCTGTACCCTTATTGCACGTGTCCCTAATTTCCTGCTTGATGCCATCCCCAACCTCCCGACTACTGTTTGGTGGTCTCTACTCAACTCTCACTGATGTTTTCTGTCCTTTGGTGTTTCACAGCTCTACCCATATAGATTTCACATCATCCACGCTAATGTCCTTCCTTACCATTGCCTTAATCTCCTCTTAAACCAGTAACGCTACCCCACCTCCTTTTCCGTCCTGTCTGTCCTTCCTGAATATTGAATACCCCTGGATGTTGAGTTCCCAGCCTTGGTTACCTTGCAGCCATGTCTCCGTCATCCCAATTACGTCATATCCGTTAACAACTATCTACGCAGTCAATTCAAGAATGTGATGCTATTGTAATGGTCATGATAATGGGGCAGAAAAGATTATGTAAGATATCAGTTCTGAGATTGTGTTCCAATATGTTTTACATTTTCATCCATTCACCTTTCACCATTATCTGTTAATCCTTTATTTTCCCCTGCTCTACATGCTATTACCCTGGTGTAGGGGAAAGCTCAGAAACCTGCCTCTTATGCCCCAATACTGCTCCATAAATCAGAACTGAGAGGTCTCTGACAACAATGCCTGTTGGGTTATTTTTTTCGGAGTGATTATTTGCAACAAATCTTTGGGTCTTTCTGTGCATGTGTGCATTTTTGGTACCACTTTCAATCCGGTCGCGCATGCGCAGTACTCAACGGTGCAGCAGCTGTGGTCTGCCCCTCCATGCTTTCCTCGGTCCGTGCGGAGAAGGGCAGGGGATCGGATGTGGCAGGGGGGCCGGGGAAGGGAGACGAGAGGGGATTGGGGGTGGAGGGAGGGAGAGGAGTATGGATCAGGGGGGATGGAGAGGATCGTGGGGGGCGGGGGAGAGGAGTATGGATCAGGTGGGGTGAGAGGTGTATGGATTGGGCGAGGGTGGGGTGGAGAGTAGCATCGATCGGTGGGGGAGGGGAGAAGTGATCGGGGGGGGAATCAAAGGGTGAGAGAAGAGGGAATTGAAGGGTGGAGAGGAGTATGGACCGGGGGTGGGCCGGGGGGGGGGGTGGTGCGGAGAGAGGATGGAAAGGGGAGAGGAGTAAGGATCGGGGTGCAAGGGAATCGAAGGGGGGAGAGCAGAGGGGATCGAAGCAGAGTGCTTTAATTTAGTTCTAATTGCTGTTGGTATAACGAGCGAGTGGGAGTTCTGGACAGGGGGTGGCAGTAGACTTGAACACTTGCAGAGGAACATGATATTGGGAGGCAAAAACTTTGACTGCTATCCTTGGTTGAATGGTGGGCATCCGTGCGTTTACTCCAAATATTGTAGCTCTGTAGCCAGGGCTCGAAAGGACAAGAGAATAACGATTCAAAGCGGCTCAACAGTCGTGCTGTTTTTCCAGCCTCACTATCTTGTGCAGCCATAACTGAAACCCAACAGGAGTTTGTAGCCACAATCGGAGAGGACAGGGGATCGAAGTGGGGGAATCACATTCTTCCACCCCCCCCCTCCTTTACACCTGCACCATGTATTTGCTTTCCTCCCCCTGCCCCTGCCACCCACCCCCCCAGGCCAGAGCGGTTCAAAGGTAGCTCACTACCATACTCTCAAGGGCAACTAGGGATGGGCAATAAATAAATGTTTAAAAATGAGAGGGTAAACTGTTTTGGTCCTACAACATATATAACATTACACTTATGTGTTATTTGCCGTACTCGACGATTCCAATGTTCTCCTGGCCAGCCTCCGATTTGCCACCCTCAATGAACTTGAGCTCATCCAAAACTCTGCTGCATGTGTCCGCAGCACATCCCATTCACCCATCACCCTTGTGCTCATTTAGCTCTGGAGGTCCATCGCAACCCGTTAATGGGACCGCACGCCCAAAAGGAAAATTAGGGGGAACATTGCCCACCAACAGCTTGATTTTAATATTCGCATTCTCATTTTAAAATCCCTCCATGGCCTCACCCCTTCCTGTCTGAATTCGGCAGTGTGAGTGCTCCTAACCTGGGAGGGTGAGCCACAGAAAGCAGTAGGGTTAGCACTGTGAGCTCGGGAGCTGAGTGGTCACAATGAATGGATCAAATTGCAAAGATCTTGATCACTCAGGCAGGAAGGATCTAATCACACATTCCAGACAAATTGTTGGGTGAATCTTGTCCTCCAATGGGGACCAATCAGAAATCTGGTGTTACAAATTATTTTTTTGATTTTCCCTTTCTCCCTTTGGTGAAGTGTTTCCCTGGTATTTGCCACCTCTCCCAGTTTCCCGATCATGATGAAGCACTAATTGAAGAATGAGAGGAGCAAGTTGGCATTTTAAGACATATTGCAGTGTCGCACTAACTTTTTGCATCAGCAGGCCAGCCTGACATCCGGCTTCAAAGACATTCCCTCAACCGGTAGAGGCCTATATCCCTGAAGTTGTTCATGGTCATGATTTTCCAGCATGGAAGAGAGGAGCAGGGCTGATTCCAAGGATGACTTCAGGAGCTGGATTGCACCTGAATGGGGCAACTCACCCACAGCACACAAATGGCTAATACACAGGCCATTCCTCTCATAAGCAGCTCCCAGCAGCTATTTATATTGCCATTCCATCTGGACAGTAAAGGCAAGCTCCAGGGTAGATATTTTCCATTTGAAGAAAGCAACATGTGAGAACTGGTCAACATGCTTTGTGTCTCAAAATGACATTACAAAATGCTTCACTGAGCTGAACTACATGGGTAGACTATAAACTTACATCAAGTCAGGTGTTTAGTATTATACTTAAAACAATAAATTGTTTGGGGTGTTTAGTAAAGTGCTTTAATGTGTTGATGGCAATCACAGGCTCTGATGAAAGGAAATGGAAAATCACAATGTTCAGAATTCTTTGATGTCCATGCAATTTCAGCAAGCAACATATTATCACTAATGAACTCACCAAACAATTAAACACAATGAAGAAGTGCCTGCAGGTGAGACTTTATGTTCATGGCACATACCCACGCACAATGGGAAAGGGATGTACCTGGCCTGATTTTCTGTCATGGGTACACAGCTCTTATCAAATGGGGTCCCTGAAAATGAAAAACATTCATAAGGGGGGCAATTTTCACTTTGCGTGATAGTGTAAACCGCACAATGTCAGCTTGATTATCCATTAAACACCTCTCCTGAATTTTGTTTCCATTGAAGTCCATTTGTCCTGATCTTTCAAAATATTACTGCTGTGCTAAATCCTTAAAGCAGGGGCTATGCTTGTTACTCGCCTGCATGACACACCATTATCACCTCACTGATCTTGGAAGTCATTGTCTGAGGGAGATTTCACTCCTTGGGGTAGGAATTCCCCAGCGCTCCGATTAGACGCGGTAACAGATTTTTGGCGGGATTTTCTACACCCAGAGCGGAGGTACTGCCACGGCCACAAAGTTGAGGTTACCGCCCCTCAGATGAAGTGGAGCGCAATCTCGCGTGCTCCACTTCTTTTTGGGGTGGGTTCTGGGGCGCTACCGGGGCGAGTTGCTCAACGCTATGCGGCTGCTCCATGTAGCACTGATACGTTTCAATGCCGCTCCCCTTCCGTTAAAGGGGAGGGCCACTGCGCAGTCTGCTGGGCCTCTGATGGCCTCCACTGGACCACCAGGGCGTCGTGGTGCCAAGGCCGCTGGCTGGGAGCCAAAATGGAGTGCCGGGCTGCACGATGGCGGCCTGGACCATGCCAGAGATGTAAAGAAGGGGCCGACCGGTGAGTCGACCAAACCGCCAAGATGACAGCGTGGGGCGCTCGTGACCTCCCCTTTAACTTTCACCCCATAAGCGGAGGTTGGCACAGTTTGCGACCCACGAGGCTGACGCTGATGTAGCAGGCCAATGTCTGCCATGGGATGGGAAAAGGTCGGCAGGCATCGCGAAGGGGTCGCCATACACGCCCATTGCGTGGCAGCCGGGGGCACTACGGGAGGGGTGTGCGCTAAAGTGGCAGCGCCTTCGCTAACTCCCGCGCAATTTCGCGAGAGCCAGTAGCGCCACCCCACCAAAAAAATGTTTTGCACCCCTTGGAGGCGTTAAAGGGCATCACATAAACAGGGCAATTTCAACCCCCTTTTCTTTTCCTATATGCCCTTTCTTACACCTTAAATGAGGGCACCAAAGGAAACCTTGTGACAAGCACTTCATCTGCCCTTCAGGGTAGGTGAGGAACTTGTATTTATAGTTTCCTTTTGCTGTGTTTTTTTGGGTGGGATGGTTCATAAATAATGTGCTTTTTCCTGTGTATTGGTTTTTGTTTTGCTGATATCAAATTGGATGAATCTGGCTGGATGTTTGGGTCGTTTGTGCTCTGGGTTTCGCCGGGTTTTGACCCTCCGCGGTGAGACATGAGGCGGTGAGTCCTTTTGTATCCGGCCGCGATCCTCTGGTCGGGTTTTGTGGCAGAGATTAGAAGCACCGCCGGGGAGAGCTGTCTGGTGTGCAACGGCTCTCAATGCGACAACGACGGTAGTTTCGACTCGCACCCGACCCGTACGCCCCGAAGCGCGCTCCGCGATGACCGCCAGGGAAAACACAGTGATCCGGCCCTGTTGGCGGCGGTGAGGTGGATAAACGACAAAGAAAAGTAAGTACCAGAGCTGATTCTTTTATTTTTTTGTGGCGATTTGTGTTGTGGTGGTGTGGGCAATGTGTTTGGAATGTTTTTGTGATTTTTTTTGGGTGGGGGGGCAGGTTTCACCTCGCAAGGCTTCTCTCGGAGCGTTCCCAGCCCCGTACTTTACATGATGAGGTTCCCATTTTTGCTCCGTGAAAGTTGTACAACACCTCCCTTTGCGCTGCGCCTCTGGTGTACGGCCCAAATGGCAAAAATTTCTCCACACAGCGCATACGTTTTCGCCCCGAAAATGGAAAAACCAAAGATCCAGAACTACATGCTGGAGCGAACGAGAGCAATTCAGATTTGAATGGATGGAATGTGTGCCATCTTCTTCTATGTGCTTTTGTTGACAACCCACAGCTATATGGAGTACTGTTGAGGGGGATGACTCATCAGGGGAGGGCAGCAGCAGCCAAGTTCATGGCACCGTGGCTGGCTCTGCTGCACAGGAGGGCAGGAAAAAGAGTGGGGGAGCGATAGTGATAGGGGATTCGATTGTAAGGGGAATAGATATGTGTTCTGCGGCCTCAACCGAGATTCCAGGATGGTATGTTGCCTCCCTGGTGCAAGGGTCCAGGATGTCTCGGAGCGGGTGCAGGACATTATGAAAATGGAGGGTGAACAGCCAGTTGTCGTGGTGCACATTGGTACCAACGATATAGGTAAAAAAAGGGATGAGGTCCTACGAGACGAATTTAAGGAGCTAGGAGCTAAATTAAAACGTAGGACCTCAAAAGTAGTAATCTCGGGATTGCTACCAGTGCCACGTGCTAGTCAGAGTAGGAATCGCAGGATAGCTCAGATGAATACGTGGCTTGAGCAGTGGTGCAGCAGGGAGGGATTCAAATTCCTGGGGCATTAGAACCGGTTCTGGGGGAGGTGGGACCAGTACAAACCGGATGGTCTGCACCTAGGCAGGACCGGAACCAATGTCCTAGGGGGAGTGTTTGCTAGTGCTGTTGGGGAGGAGTTAAACTAATGTGGCAGGGGGATGGGAACCAATGCAGGAAGACAGAGGAAAACAAAAAGGAGACAAAAGCAAAAGACAGAAAGGAGATGAGTAAAAGTGGAGGGCAGAGAAACCCAAGGCAAAAAACAAAAAGGGCCACTGAATGTAAAGGGGCTGCAGGAGGGGTCAAAACTAAAAATCATGGTTTAAAAACTAGTATTAAAACACTCTACCTAAACGCACGCAGCATTCGAAATAAAGTAAATAAGTTGACGGCACAAATCATTACAAATGGGTATGATTTGGTGGCCATTACAGAAATGTGTTTGCAGGGTGGCCAAGACTGGGAATTAAACATACAGGGGTATCTGACGATTCGGAAAGATAGACAAGAAGGGAAAGGAGGTGGGGTAGCTCTGTTAATAAAGGATGATATCAGGGCAGTTGTGAGAGACGATATTGGCTCTAATGAACAAAATGTTGAATCATTGTGGGTGGAGATTAGAGATAGTAAGGGGAAAAAGTCTCTTGTGGGCGTAGTTTCTAGACCCCCAAATAATAACTTCACGGTGGGGCGGGCAATAATCAAGGGAATAATGGAGGCATGTGAAAAAGGGACGGCAGTAATCATGGGGGATTTTAACCTACATATCGATTGGTCAAATCAAATCACACGGGGTAGCCTGGAGGAGGAATTCATAGAATGTATACGGGATTGTTTCTTAGAACAGTATGTTACAGAACCTACAAGGGAGCAAGCTATCTTAGATCTGGTCCTCTGGAATGAGACAGGAATAATAAACGATCTCCTCGTAAAAGATCCTCTCGGAATGAGTATCACAGTATGGTTGAATTTGTAATACAGATTGAGGGTGAGGAAGTAGTGTCTCAAACGAGCATACTATGCTTAAACAAAGGGGACTACAGTGGGATGAGGGCAGAGTTGGCTAAAATAGACTGGAAACACAGACTAAACGGTAGCACAATTGAGGAACAGTGGAGGACTTTTAAGGAGCTCTTTCATAGTGCTCCACAAAAATATATTCCAATGAAAAAGAAGGGCGGTAAGAGAAGGGATAACCAGCCGTGGATAACCAAGGAAATTAAGGAGAGTATCAAATTAAAAACCAATGCGTATAAGATGGCCAAGGTTAGTGGGAAAATAGAAGATTGGGAAAATTTTAAACGACAGCAAAGAATGACTAAGAAAGCAATAAAGAAAGGAAAGATAGATTACGAAAGTAAACTTGCGCAAAACGTAAAAACGGATAGTAAAAGCTTTTACAGATATATAAAACGGAAAAGAGTGACTAAAGTAAATTTTTGTCCCTTCGAAGATGAGAAGGGGGATTTAATAATGGGAAATGTGGAAATGACTGAGACCTTAAACAATTATTTTGCTTCGGTCTTCACAGTGGAAGACACAGAAGCCATGCCAGAAATTGTTGGTCACAGGAATGTGGGAAGGGAGGACCTGGAGACAATCACTAACACTAGGGGGGTAGTGCTGGACAGGCTAATGGGACTCAAGGTAGACAAATCCCCTGGTCCTGATGAAATGCATCCCAGGGTATTAAAAGAGATGGCAGAAGTTATAGCAGATGCATTCATTATAATCTACCAAAATTCTCTGGACTCTGGGGAGGTACCAGCGGATTGGAAAGCAGCTAATGTAACGCCTCTGTTTAAAAAAGGAGGCAGACAAAAGGCAGGTAACTATAGGCCGGTTAGTTTAACATCTGTAGTGGGGAAAATGCTTGAAACTATCATTAAGGAAGAAAAAGCGGGACATCTAGATAAGAATAGTGCAATCAAGCAGACGCAGCATGGATTCATGAAGGGGAAATCATGTTTAACTAATTTACTGGAATTCTTTGAGGATATAACGGCATGGTGGATAGAGGTGTACCGATGGATGTGGTGTATTTAGATTTTCAAAAGGCATTCGATAAGGTGCCACACAAAAGGTTACTGCAGAAGATAAAGGTACGCGGGGTCAGTGGAAATGTATTAGCATGGATAGAGAATTGGCTGGCTAACAGAAAGCAGAGAGTCGGGATAAATGGGTCCTTTTCGGGTTGGAAATCGGTAGTTAGTAGTGTGCCACAGGGATCGGTGCCGGGACCACAACTGTTTACAATATACATCGATGACCTGGAAGAGGGGACAGAGTGTAGTGTAACAAAATTTGCAGATGACACAAAGATTAGTGGGAAAGCGGGTTGTGTAGAGGACACAGAGAGGCTGGAAAGAGATTTAGATAGGTTAAGTGAATGGGCTAACGTTTGGGAGATGGAATACAATGTCGGAAAGTGTGAGGTTATCCACCTTGGGAAAAAAAACAAAAAAAGGGAATATTATTTGAATGGGGAGAAATTACAACATGCTGCAGTGCAGAGGGACCTGGGGGTCCTTGTGCATGAATCCCAAAAAGTTAGTTTGCAGGTGCAGCAGGTAATCAGGAAGGCTAATGGAATGTTGGCCTTCATTGCGAGAGGGATGGAGTACAAAAGCAGGGAGGTCCTTCTGCAACTGTATAGGGTATTGGTGAGGCCGCACCTGGAGTACTGCGTGCAGTTTTGGTCGCCTTACTTAAGGAAGGATATACTGGCTTTGGAGGGGGTACAGAGACGATTCACTAGGCTGATTCCGGAGATGAGGGGGTTACCTTATGATGATAGATTGAGTAGACTGGGTCTTTACTCGTTGGAGTTCAGAAGGATGAGGGGTGATCTTATAGAAACATTTAAAATAATGAAAGGAATAGACAAGATAGAGGCAGAGAGGTATTTTCCACTGGTTGGGGAGACTAGAACTAGGGGGCACAATCTCAAAATACGGGGGAGCCAATTTAAAACCGAGTTGAGAAGGAATTTCTTCTCCCAGAGGGTTGTGAATCTGTGGAATTCTCTGCCCAAGGAAGCAGTTGAGGCTAGCTCATTGAATGTATTCAAGTCACAGATAGATAGATTTTTAACTAATAAGGGAATTAAGGGTTACGGGGAGCTGAGTCCACGGCCAGATCAGCCATGATCTTATTGAATGGTGGAGCAGGCTCGAGGGGCTAGATGGCCTACTCCTGTTCCTAATTCTTATGTTCTTATGTTCTTCTGTTCAAATGGTATCCTGTACTGAAAAGAGTTGGCAATTGGGAGTTTGACTTTCTTTTGCCTGCCTGCACAACAGCTCCCTCTCAGTTGGCTTGGTGATCACCCTCCCACCTCTGAAGTGTGACCTGCCTAAATTCCCACTTCAACAAGTAGAGCAGAGACAGTTGAGAGGAGGTGTGATACAAGTGTTCAAAATCATGAGTGGTCTAGACAGAGTAGATAGAGAGTTGATAGATGTTCCCATTGGCAGAAGGGTAGAGAACCAGAGGACACAGATTTCAGGTGATTGGCAAAAAATCCAAGGGCAACATGAGGAAAACATTTTTACGCAGTGAGTGGTTAGGATCTGGAATTCATTGCCTGCAAGGGTGGTGTAGGTAGATTCAATTGTGGCTTTCAAAAGGGAATTAGATAAGTGCCTGAAGGAAACATTTTTGCAAGGATATGGGGAAAGGGTGGGGGAGTGGGACTTGCTGAAGTGCTCTTTGCAGAGAGCTCGACGGGCCGAATGTCCTCCTTCTGTGCTCTAACCTTTCTATGATTCTATGATTCTAACAAGAATGAACAAAAATGGACCTGTCATAGAATGTGTAAGATGTCCAAAGCAGCTACACATATTCGACCGAACAAAAAGATCCCCTGAAATTGCTAAAGTAGCACATATGCAAGTCAGTTTTAAGAGAAGGTTGAAAGCAGGCCAGGTCATTTTCCATTCGACATGTCTACTATATATTGGTGAATGGTTCACTGTGGGAGCAGCCTTTTCCGAAGTTAAAAAATCCAGCGTGGAGCTGGATTTACCATATTTACAATATATAAAGTTACAAAAGATAGGTTTAGGGTTATATAAAATAGTTTTCCAGGCCTCTCGTGTCATGTAATATTTTCCTATGAAAATGGCCTTTAGCTAATCAGTCGTGGGAAACAGTAATATGTAAGATGGGGGATTCCTCATTTTATGACCCACGCAAGCAGCTTGTGAGGCTCTGCACCTCATGCGTAGCCTTGGAAAATTCAATCCTTTATCTAAGTCTCAGTAAGAACATAGGAACATAAGCTCAGAAGAACTGTTTTGGTACTGTCGTGATTGTGGATTTAAGCTCTTTAAAATTAAGCAGCTTGATAAGTTCCAGAAAAACTATATTCTGAGGTTTTAATTAACTGACCAAATCCTGAAAGCTTCGAGTAACAAATATTGTGGTTTGATTGGCACACTGTGTTTTCGTATTGTGCCAACCTGTGTAAAAATGTAGGCCCTTATTTCTCTGGGCATCTGTCAGCTTTGACCCCTACATTACTCATGCTGTCGAACAAGTGGTCTCCCAGACACATTTTAATTAAATAACTGTAATGTTGAAGTAATATTTCTTGACACGTCTAACCTCCAACGCCCAAGACACTACCTCTAACTGCTAACTAGAGATATCTGAAACAGTCCCAAATGATAAAGCAGTGAAGAAAAGCAACATATGACAATGAATGCAATCCTGGGAAGCCAGTATATTAAACACAATATTGCAATATTGTAGGTTTTGGCAGTGACTGCTAAGACAAACAAACAGTGAAAAATATTACCTGCCTCACAATGCCCATCTGTTAATTCTGTCCTTTCACAATAAACAGAATTGCCATTTGTCATCACAGCTGGACAGAAAAAAAACAGAACCAAGTGGTAGAACAAACTGTGGTCCCACTGCCCCGTGTATCTGCTAACACCTTGGAATGAAATAAACATTTAGAAATTAGCTGTAACCTTTATAAATATTAACATCTATTACAGTGATGCCGAAGCTTTCAGCCAATGCTATCTGAAGTTATCTCAGTATTTTACTTGTATTTCTTTTTCTTATCAATTAACAAAAATTATTGCCATAGTTTTGGCTTTGGATTAGATGTATATTTTATCCATTGAACCTCACAAAAATACAAAAGACTGTTATCTTAAACAACAAAAAGGGTAGGTTTTGCAAACAAAAATCTCAGTTCCTTCTGTCTCGTGTGAAACGGAGCCCCACAACCCAGGACAGTTGCCATGTTCAATCCTCAGTCTATGCTGAGTTAGCTGAACAGTGCTGGGCTGGCAGAAATAAAATTGGCCTTTGTGCCCCTGGGCTACGGAAGGAACAAATCACCCAGGGTTCCAAATCCTATGGTAATCCAATGGCTCCCGCTGGAAGGTTCATATATTTTGACATTGAGTAAAGATATGTATGGCTTTGACTCATCTGCAATTCATTTCACCCCATTGCTTGTGCGTAAATTGGCTGCCACGTTTCCTACATTACAACAGTGACTACACTTCAAAAAAGTTCTTCATTGGCTGTAAAGCACTTTGAGACGGCCGGTGGTCATGAAAGGCGCTGCAGGTGCAGCGTCCAAAATCCAGAGTTCCGGAATCCGGACTCCGGACCAATTGGTGGCAGGGTTGTCCGGAATCCGTAAAATGTTCTGGAATCCAGACCCGCCGACCCTGCCGACCTCGAGGTCCTGCCGCTGTCTGACCTAGGGCCTCGCCTCAACGCCCCTCGCTGCCGCTGCCCCTACCTTAACGCCACTGCCCTTACCTCGGGGCCTCCTCGCCGGCCTGCCCAAAAACATCCTCCGCAACGGGGCCGCCCAAATAGCTCCACTGCGGCTGGCCTGCCCGAACAGCTCCTCCTCAGTGGGGCGTTGCCCAATGACCTCATCGACGGGGCCAGCGGCCCAAATAGCTCCTCGGCGAGCACTCCTCCCCCCCCCCCTTTCTGATGGCTCGCGTGTTACCGGATTCCTGATGTCAGAAAGACGTTCCAAAGTCCGGAAAAACGTGGAATCTGGAACTGCCTCAGTCCCAAGGGTTCCGGATTCTGACGCTACACCTGCATATAATTCCAAATCTTTCTTTCTTTCCATTGTCAAACAATCTTCCCATACTAGGCTTACACAGAAAAAAATGACTCCTTGTAAAAGCTATTTCAGGGTAGCTGGTATCAGTGGCACCATTCTCCAGCAATGGTCAGGACCCTCAAGTTACTTTGTATATGCTGTAAAGCATGAGATATTTTAACACTCAATGTATGTGTGTTAACATCTGTAATGTTCTAAGCTAGTCAATATATCCCCACTTTGATTTAGCTCTATTTTGTTAATGAGCTGATCTTGTACATGGTTTGATCTACCTCCTTACAAAGCCAGAAAACACCGAGACGCTCTACCACATTGTATATACCTAACCGGGAACATCGGCTGATGTTTCAAGTAAAGTCACTTCTTCAGAATCAGATGCAGGGTCTCTCTTCAAAATGTTTATTATGTCTTGAATAAAGAGTCAGACCAGATACTGCAAGCTCAAAGTAAGGTGTGACCGTAGTCCTTTATTACAGATCTCAGAGTGCCTCTCCAGCCTGTAAGGCCTCCTTATATACAGGTGCTCCCAAGGGATTGTGGGATCCCTTGGGACTCCAGGGGATAAGCCCTCTGGTGGTTAGACATGGTATTTACAGGTTTACATACATAACAACACTCCTCCCCCTCCCCCGCAAAGTCAATAGTGTAATTATTTACAATGTGAGTTGATCTGGAGCCTTCCTTTCCCTGGTTGATCGTCTCGGTACAAATGCTGGTTTTGGTGAGTCGTTTGTTGGGCCCTTGCTGGGCTGCTGTGCAGCTGGCCTTGCTGAGCTGCTGGGGTGGTGAGTCCTGCTGGGCTGCTGCGGGTGATGGGTTCTGCTTCGTGGTTAACCGCTGGGTCGGTCAACCGCTGGGTGGGTTGCCAATTGTGTGTGTGTTGGAGGGTCGAAAAAGGTGGAGTTTATTGTTGATTGTTCTGGATAGTCCGTAAATCTGAGTTTGGTTTGATCCAAATGTTTCCTGCAGGTGAGTCCATTTGAGAGTTTGACCACAAACACCCTACTCTCCTCTTTGGCCAACACAATGCCAGGAAGCCACTTGGGACCTTGTCCATAGTTCAACACAAATACAGGATCATTTATTTCAATTTCGCTTGACACATTTGCACGATCATGATATTCTGTCGAAGCCGCCTGCTCTCTAACTGTTTGTGTAGATCAGGGTGTACTGACGAGAGCCTTGTCTTAAGTGCACGTTTCATGAGCAGCTCAACGGGAGGAACCCCAGTGAGCAAGTGGGGTCTTGTGCGGTCACTAAGCAGGACTCGGGATAAGCGAGTCTGCAGTGAACCTTCAGTTACACTTTTCAAGGTCTGCTTGATTGTTTGAACTGCTCGTTCTGCCTGACCATTGGATACTGGTTTAAACAGGGCAGATGTGACATGTTTGACCCCATTGCGCGTCATGAACTCCTTGAACTCGGAATGAGTAACGCATGACCCATTGTCACTTACAAGGACATCAGGCAGGCCGTGCGTGGCAAACATGGCCCGTAGCCTTTCAATGGTGGCAGCGGACGTGCTTGCCGACATTATCACACATTCAATCCATTAGGAGTACACATCTACAACCACTAAGAACATTTTTCCCAAGAATGGGCCTGCATAGTCGACATGGATCCTGGACCACGGTTTGGAGGGCCAGGACCATAAACTTAGTGGCGTCTCCCTGGGTGCATTGCTTAACTGTGAACATGTATTACATTTGTGCATGCAGGACTCTAAGTCTGCATCGATACCGGGCCACCACACGTGGGATCTGGCTATCGCTTTCATCATTACGATGCCTGGGTGGGTGCTGTGGAGATCACTGATGAAAGTGTCCCTGCCCTTTTTTGGCACCACTACTCGATTACCCCATAGGAGGCAGTCTGCCTGTGTAGACATTTTATCTTTGCGCCCTGGTATGGCTTTATTTTCTCCTGCATCTCTAACGGGACACTAGACCAACTCCCGTGGAGCACACAGTTTTTTACTAAGGACAGTAAGGGGTCCTGGCTCATCAAGGTTCTAATCTGTTGGGCGGTAACTGGTAATTGCTCACTCTTGAATGCTTCCATTACCATGACTAAATCTGCGGGCTGTGCCATCTCCACCCCTGTGGTGGGCAATGGCAGCCTACTGAGAGCATTGGCACAGTTTTCTGTGCCTGGCCTGTGACGGATGGTGTGGTTGTATGCGGACAATGTAAGCGCCCTTCTCTGGATGCGGGCCGATGCATTCGTATTTATCCCCTTGCTTTCAGAAAAGAGGGATATAAGCGGCTTATGGTCGGTTTCCAATTCAAATTTGAGCCTGAACAGATATTGATGCATTTTCTTTGTCCCGTAAACACACGCTAACGCTTCTTTTTCAATCATACTGTAGGCCCTCTCGGCCTTAGACAGACTTCTGGATGCATAAGCAACCAGTTGCAATTTCCCAAATTCATTAGCTTGTTGCAATACACACCCAACCCCATACGATGATGCATCACATGCTAGTACCAAACATTTACATGGATCGTACAACACAAGCAATTTGTTTGAACATAACAGCTTCCTAGCTTTCTCAAAGGCATTTGCTTGGCTTTTACTCCATATTCATTCATCTCCGTTACACAGTAAAGAATGCAGGGGTTCTAACAATGTGCTAAGACCCGGTAAGAAGTTACCAAAATAGTTCAGGAGTCCTAGAAACAACGGCAGCTCCATCATGTTCTGTGGTCTCGGTGCATTCTTGATTGCCTCTGTCTTCGAATTGGTGGGCCTGATGCCGTCCGCCGCAATTCTTCTCCCCAGGAACTCCACTTCAGGCACCAGGAACACGCACTTCGAGCGTTTTAGCCTGAGCCCCACACAATTAAGCTGACTAAAAACCTCCTCCAGATTCTGCAGGTGCTTGATGGTATCCCGACCTGTAACCAAGATGTCGTCCTGGAAGACCACGATGCATGGGACCGACTTCAGCAAGCTTTCCATGTTCCTCTGGAATATCGCCGCAGTCGCTCAAATCCCAAACGGGCATCTGTTGTAAATGAAGAGACCTTTGTGCGTGTTGATGCAGGTGAGGCCCTTCGAAGATTCCTCCAGCTCCTGCGTCATGTAGGCCGAGGTCAAATCCAGCTTCGTGAACATTTTCCCGCCCGCCAGCGTCGCAAATAGGTCGTCTGCCTTCGGTAGCGGGTATTGATCTTGCAGTGAGAAACGATTGATGGTTACTTTATAATCACCACAGATTCTGACGGTGCCGTCTCCCTTGAGGATTGGAACAATCGGACTGGCCCACTCATTGAATTCAGTCGGCGAAATGATGCCTTCTCTTGCAGCCTGTCCAGCTCGATTTCAACCCTCTCTCTCTCTCATCATGTAAGGTACCGCTCTCACCTTGTGATGGATGGGTCGCACTTTTGCTCCTTGAAACTTCCCGATGCCTGGTTCGAACAGCGAGGGGAACTTGTTTAGGACCTGGGCACATGAGCCGTCGTCGACGGACGAAAGCACTCAGGCGTCATCCCAGTTTCAGCGTATCTTTCCCAGCCAGCTCCTGCCGAACAGCGTGGGGCCATCCAGAGTGGTAACTCGTGCACCGCTCCGTTGTAGGAGACCTTTACGGTAGCACTGCCGATTACGGGAATCAGTTCCTTTGTGTACGTTCTCAGTTTAGTACGAATGGGAGTCAGGACTGGCTTTGAGGCCTTGCTGCACCACAATTTATCGAAAGACTTTTTGCTCATTATGGACTGGCTTGCGCCCGTGTCCAGCTCCATGAACACCGGGAGTCCATTTAATTCAACCTTCAGCATTATCGGGGAACACTTTGTGGTAAATGTGTGCACCCCACATATCTCTGCCTCCTCGGTCTGAGGCTCTGGTTCGTCGTGAACCACCATGGATCTGTCCTCCTCTGCAACATGGTGGTTTGCAGGATTAGCAGGGTTTGCAGCTCATCTGCACATACGTTGGAGGTATCCCATTATTCCACAGCCCTTTGAAGCGGCATGAATGGAAATGATGATCACCCCCGCAGTGCCAACAAGGTGTTCATGGCCTTGTATTCACCACCCTTGATGGTGGACTCTGAGTCATCTGCAGATGTGCAGCTGCAGGCGTGTAAGTCCTGTTCTGTACCTTTCAATTCAAAAACAACGTTACTTTGTTCACAGTACTTGCAGCAGCACTCGTGTTCTGAGAAATTTGTTTGGTATTGTCACTGGTGGCGATAAACACCTGGGCTATCGCTATGACTTTACTCAAGGTTGGGGTCTCTACTGTCAAAAGTTTGCTAAGTATTACTTCATGGCCAATGCCAAGTACAAAGAAGTCCCTGAGCATGTGCTCCAAGTGTCCTTCAGATTCGCAATGTCCTGCAAGGCGCCTTAGCTCGGTGACGTAGCTCACCACTTCCTGGCCTTCAGACCTCTTATACGTGTAGAACCGATACCTCGCTATCAGAACGCTTTCCTTTGGGTTTAGATGCTCCCGGACCAGTGTGCACAACTCATTGTATGACATGTCTGTAGGTTTCACTGGAGCGAGCAGATTTTTCATGAGACCATACGTTGGTTCCCCGCAAACGATGAGGAGGATCGCCTATCATTTGGCAGCGTTCGCATCTCCTTACAGTTCGTTGGCCACGAAGTATTGGTCAAGTTGCTCCACGAAGATTTCCCAATCATCTCCCTCTGAAAATTTCTCCATGGTTCTCTGCATTATTGCCGTGGTGTTTGTTATTTGTATATCGTCGCCAGTTGTTATGTCTTGAATAAAGAGTCAGACCAGATACTGCAAGTTCAAAGTAAGGTGTGACTGTAGTCCTTTATTACAGATCTCAGAGTGCCTCTCCAGCCTGTGAGGTCTGCTTATATACAGGTGCTCCCAAGGGATTGGGGGATCCCTTGGGACTCCAGGGGATAAGCCCTTTGTTGGTTAGACATGGTATTTACAGGTTTACATACATAACAATGTTAATCTATTTTTTTTCTTTCAAATGGGCCTAATGCATTTTCGATTTATATTTCCAGTTACCACCATTTACAGTTTTATTTTCATCTATTACTGTCTGCCACCTTTATAGCACGATCAGAAAAACTCAAGGTGAATTCATGAAATGTCCATTTTGGTGGTTGTGAACACTTCCACATTTTTGCTTGTATTTTGTTTGCAGACCTAGAATTTCCATTACTTTTGCACAAACATCGCTTGTCCTTTGCGGTGATTGTTTGAAGTAAATCTCTGAACTGAAACAAACTCCTTCAATTATGATAATGAATGTTGCCCTTTGTTAGGCTCAAAGTGCTGGATTTTCTGCTTTCTGCTGCCCCTGTTAGTGCTCTCGAGGGGCGCCATGGCAGTAGTAAACACTACCGGGCAGCCAGCCAGCTTCCAGCCTCCCGCCGGGACATTTGGTGCCGGTTTCAAGGGGGCGCGGAGCATTACCGCACGGAAGTGGTGAGCCAGTGTGCAACGTTCCTGGTCATGAAACTGACTCAATTTTTGGCGGGCGCCCGACCCATAGCGTTCCGTAGAGTGCCCTGCTGGGACCGCCTGTGGAAGCTGGTGTTCCGAGTTGGAGCGACCGCAGTGAGGTAAGAAATGTCGACCTGAGGTCATTGGGATTGATTTTTATTTTTATTTTTTTGCGATTTATGTTGTAGTGGCATGAGTTATTTATTGGGGATGTTTTTGGTGGGGGGTTTTTCTGTTTTTTTTTCCCCCAGGCTTCTCTTAAGGAGCTCCGAGTCCGGCTCTGGAATTTCACTTGCTCAGCCGGCCTAGCGCCCTAAGAGATGTGCAATGCCTCCCTTAGTACTCCGCTCCAAACTCCGGGCCCAGCTGCTGAATTTTGTGGCGGCAGGCACAATCCATTTGAGAGCGCAAAATTTACCGCACCGCCCAAGACACCGCCCCAAACAGAGACGCGACCGAATTTCTCCCCCAATATTGGTAGATCCACATGATGTACGGGTTAGGCAACTGACCTTTCAGTCCTGGGACCTTGGGCTCAGGTACAGCCCTGACTAAGGGATGAAAACCTTTTCTCTCTCTGCCAGCTGTGAAGGAACTTTATGAAATCAGTTTGGAAATGTCTTCAGAATTTTCCTTGTGCTGCACAGCAACTTTATTTGCAATAGTTTTCACTAACAAATCCCCCAAAAACTAAAGTTGTGTGACTTGCTAAATCATCACGGTGACTTGTGGTCAGGGACATCACCTGTTCCCTCAGGAGATACAGGGCAAGAATGTACATGTGATTCTGTCAACATCATCTGTTAAGATGCATTGTGTGGCAGTTAGTCTCAGTCATATCTATGAAAATTGATTATGGATGATGGCATTATGTGCACCTCAGGTGGCTGCTTAATTACCTTCCAACACACCACCTTGGACTATCTCCACCGTCCATCATTGGTGCTCACATTGTGTGGCCATGTTGTAAAGGCACGACATGTAACAGAGGGTGCATAGACCCTCCAAGGGCTGAAATCTGACCTTTTTTTGATATCTATTCATCTAAATCACATCTTTAAATATGAGATTTCCGCTCTATGACTGCCATTGTAGCACTCTATTGAACCTCCCTTATACTCAGGCTGTCATTGAAGGAAAAAATAGAGAATGCCACAAATTGGATTAAACACAGACACTGGCATCCACAGGGCAATTCCTCACTTGGCAGCCACACACCGTTACCTTCTCCTTCCAAAAATCTGCTGCGCTCTCTCAATTTGTCAAGGGTAAAGGAGTCATGGGTGCAGCTGTAGTAATTGTCACACGTGTTGATGATGACGTTCCTGGAATCACATAACACCTGTACATGAACAGAGTGGAAGCAAATGGCGCCGATTCCCAGGAGCCGTGAGTGCAGTCAGCAGCAGCCAGGACATTGAGGAAGTCAGCAATGGTAAAGAAACCTTGCTTGGTCCTCTGCCATTGCTGCTGGGATGTTGGAAATCTGATAAAGTAATGTGCTCTTCTGAGCAAATCAACTGTGACTTGAGGAATGACTTTGGATATTGTTGACAGACTGCTGCCTGTTGATGCTCCAGCTGTGGGCTGAAAGGTGCCAATTGTATAAAATACGAGAGTAGTGACCCCTGCACTGGCCCTGGTAGTGATTAATTTACAGATGTATGACATTCCATATCCTTCTATAGCTCTGCAACTGCATCTAATTCCCCGCTTTCCAAGTCCAGTAAACCTTGGGACTGTGCATTCCTATGGGGTGTGTCATGTATTTAGCCATCTTGCAATGACATAGTCATGTAACTGTAACTCATGTACACTGTACCTGTACCCTAGAAATGCACACTCTGACCACAGGGGGTGAACTTGTGGGAGACACTCCTCACCTGGGTTTCCAGGTATAAAAGGGGAGGTCACACCCAGGGTCCACACTCCTTGGTCCTGGCAATAAAGGTGAAGGTCACAGAGTGACCGTGTCTGATATATCCATGCCTCATGTGAGTTTGTAGTAAGGTGCAGGGATACTACATTTGGCGACGAGAAACGGGAACCACCGAACCACGAGGATGGCCACCGGTGGCACAGAGGAACATTACTGTGTGGGTGAGGGCTGGGACGACTTCATGGAAAGACTCCAGCAGAGTTTTGTCACAAAGGACTGGCTGGAAGAGACAGTGGCGGACAAGCGGAGGGCACATCTACTGACCAACTACAGACCACAGACGTATGCGTTGATGAAAGACCTGCTCGCACCCCAAAAACCGGCGGACAAGTCTTTTGAAGAGTTCAGCCAGCTGATCAGTGAGCAACTCAAGCCAGTGAGTAGCATACACATGGCCCGGCACCGGTTCTACTCTCACTGGCGTTAGGAGGGATAAAACGTCTCAGACTTCGTGGCGGAACTGCGGTGCTTGGCCAATCTCTAAGTTCTCTGATGCCTGCAGGGGGGAGATGTTAAGGGACTTTTTCAGCGAGGGCATTAATCATGCCGGCATTTTCAGGAAGCTCATAAGGACTAAGGACTTGACTTTAGAAGAGGCGGCATTGATAGCTCAGACTTTTATGGCAGGGGAAGAGGAGACCAAGCTAATTTACACATGCAGCCCTGGTCCAAATGTGGCGACGGACCACGGAGTTAACATGGTGAATGCAGCTCGGGACCCTGCAGGCAGGCAAGGGCATTTCGAAACCGCCCAGGCAGCAACAGGCTCTAGGGTGGATCCGCAACAAGGACAATGAAAAGGGGATCGGCAATTCACGCCATCTCGAGGAACAGTGTGTCCCGCAACGGGACCATTAACACCCACCATCAGAGTGCTTAGAAACAGCCAAATGGGTAATCAGAGAGGAATGCCTGGTAATAGTCCTTTTGTTAACAGCAATCTCAATCTCAGCTCATGCTGGAGGTGCGGGGGTAGACACACTGCGAGAAGCTACAGGTTCCAGCAATATACCTGTAGGATTTGTAATGTCAGTGGACACTTGGCCAGGATGTGCAAAAAGGCAGTAGCGAGGCTAATCTGCGAGACAGAGGAACCAGACGAGGAGTCTGCAATGCAAGATTAGGCCTGGGGTAAAGCCATAGATGCTGAAGTTCAGCGGGTTCATGTGGCTGATGTCTACAGCTCATACACTAAAACGCCACCCATGATGATGAAAGTCTTACTGAATGGCATCCCGGTGCACATGGAGCTGGATATGGGAGCTAGCCAGTCACTCATGAGCGCCCAACAATTTAGGAGACTATGGCCACACGGAGCTAGCAGGCCCAAACTGGAACGCATTGAGACGCAGCTACGGATGTACACCAAAGAGATCATCCCAGTGCTGGGCAGTGCAAACTTGATGGTAACACATAATGGATTACAGAACCGGCTGCCACTCTGGATCGTCCCGGGAAATGGCCCCGTGCTTTTGGGGAGGAGTTGGCTAGCTGAGATGAATTGGAAATGGGGGGATGTGCATGCCATTTCATCCGTGGAGTGAAGTTCATGCTCACAGGTCCTGCAAAAATTCGGGTCACTGTTTCAACCCGGTGTCAGAACGTTCAAGGGCATGAAAGGAGTGATACACATCACTCCGGACGCCAGACCAGTGCACCACAAAGCCAGAGCGGTGCTGTATGTGATGCATGAAAAAATTGAACGTGAACTGGACAGGCTGCTCAGAGAGGGCATAATTTCGCCCGTTGAATTCAGCGACTGGGCAAGTCCCATCGTTCCCGTCCTCAAAGCAGATGGCTCGGTTAGGATTTGTGGCGACTACAAAGCCACTATCAACCGAGTGTCGCTGCAAGACCAATACCCGCTTCTGAGAGCGGAGGACCTTTTTGCCACGCTGGCAGGTGGCAAGCTGTTCACGAAGTTGGACCTCACTTCGGTCTACATGACTCAGGAACTGACTGAAGAATCCAAGCTTCTGACCAACATCACGATGCACAAGGGATTATTTGTTTACAATAGGTGTCCGTTTGGCATTCGTTCGGCAGCAGCCATCTTTCAGAGAAACATGGAAAGCTTGCTCAAATCCATTCCTGGAATGATCGTATTCCAAGACGACATTCTCATAACGGATTGAGACACCGAAGAACACCTCCACAACCTGGAGGAGGTGCTACGCCGATTGGATCGGGTAGGCTTGCGGCTGAAAAAGGCCAAGTGTGTGTTTTTGGCCCCAGAGGTCAAGTTTTCGGGCAGGAGGGTTGCCGCAGATGGGATCCGGCCCACTGAATCAAAAACGGAGGCGATCCGCCGGGCGCCCAGGCCTGGCAGCACGTTGGAGGTGCGATCATTGCTGGGACTTTTGAACTATTTTGGGAACTTTCTGCCGAACTTAAGCACATTGTTGGAACCGTTACACATGCTCCTGCGTAAAGGTTGTGATTGGTTTTGGGGGGACTGTCAAGAACGGGCTTTTAATAAGGCGAGGAATCTGTTGTGTTCCAACAAACTGTTGACTTTGTATGATCCCTGTAAAAAACTGGTCTTAACATGCGATCGTCATCCTACGGGGTTGGGTGTGTGTTGCAGCAGGGTAATGATGACGGCCGACTCCAACCGGTGACTTACGCCTCCAGGTCGCTCTCCCAGGCAGAGCGTGGATACGGCATGGTCGAGAAGGAAGCATTCGCGTGTGTTTACGGTGTAAAAAAGATGCACCAGTACCTTTTTGGTAGACAGTTCGAGCTAGAGACGGACCACAAGCCATTTACATCCTTGTTGTCTGACAGCAAGGCTGTAAACGCCAATGGGTCAGCTCGCATACAGCACTGGGCCCTCATGCTGGCTGCATATGATTATACCATACAGCACCGGCCAGGCACCGAAAATTGCGCTGATATGCTCAGCAGGCTCCCACTGGCCACCACCGAGGGAGCGCCAAGATGATCATGGTCTTTGAGGCTTTTGACACTGTGGGCTCCCACATCACAGCCCGCCAGATCAAACTCTGGACCAACAAGGACCCCCTCCTATCCCTGACTGGGGATTGGGCGCACCCACACAGAGTGTGCCCCGAGGAAGTCAGACTGTTTCAGAGACGGATGGATGAGCTCTCCATCCAAGCCGACTGCCTGCTATGGGGCAGCCGGGTCGTCATGCCCCAGAAAGGCAGGGAAGCGTTCATCAGGCAACTCCACAGCGAGTACCCTGGCATTGTGTTAATGAAGGCCATTGCCCAGTCACATGTATGGTGGCCGGGGATTGACTCAGAACTGGAACACTGGGTTCACAGGTGCACAACGTGTGCCCAGCTGGACAATGCCCCCAGGGAGGCCCCACTCAGCCCTTGGCCCTGGCCCACCAGACGATGGTCATGTATTCACGTAGACTATGCGTGCCCATTCATGGGGAAAATGTTCCTGATCGTTGTCGATGCATACTCAAAATGGATCGAATGCATCATATTGAACTCGTGCATGACATCCATCACAGTGGAGAGTTTGCGTACGGTTTTCGCGAACCATGGCTTGCCGGACATCCTGGTCAGCAACAATGGCCCGTGTTTCACCAGCCATGAATTGCAGGAGTTTATGTCGGGCAATGGTATCAAGCACGTCCGGACAGCGGCGTTCAAGCCGGCTTCCAATGGCCAGGCGGAGCGGGCGGTCCAAGTCTTAAAACAGGGCATGCTATGCATCCAAGGACCCTCCCTTCAGTACCGCCTATTGCGCTTCCTGCTGGCCTACAGGTACCAGCCGAACTCGCTCACGGGAGTCCCACCAGCGGAACTCCTCATGAAACGCACGCTCAAGACGCGGCTGTCCCTCATTCACCCAGCCCTGGCAGACATTGTTGAGGGCAAGCGCCAGTCCCAAATCGAGCTCCATGATCGAAACTCAAGGGGGAGGTGTATAGAAATAGATGACCTGGTATTGTTCTTAGCCATGCTTTGGGACCCAAGTGGCTTGAGGGCATCGTAATTGGCAAAGAAGGAAATAGAGTCATGGTGGTCCGACTAAACAATGGGCAGATATGCCGCAAACACTTGGACCAAGTAAAGAAAAGGTTCAGCAGAGACACGGCGGAACCTGAAGAAGAGCATGAGATGGCACCCACACCACTGCCAGCGGACGAGCAACAAAGACAGCCCTCAGCATGCACAGTCTCTGCGGCCAGGCCGGACAGGCCGGAATCACCTCAAGTGACAGAGACGCGTGCCGAGGCTCAGCCACCAGAGCCACAACTGCAGCGCTCCACGAGAGAGCGCCGACCACCTGACAGACTTAACCTCTGAAACATAAAGACTTAAGGGGGGAGGTGATGTCATGTATTTAACCATCTTGCAATGACATAGTCATGTAACTGTAACTCATGTACACTGTTTCTGAACCCAAGAAATGCACACCCTGACCACAGGGGGTGAACTTGCAGGAGACACTCCTCATCTGGGTTTCCAGGTATAAAAGGGGAGGTCCCACCCAGGGTCCACACTCCTTGGTCCTGGCAATAAAGGTGAAGGTCACAGAGTGACCGTGTCTGATATATCCATGCCTCGTGCAGGGACACTACAGGGTGAATGCACCCATTCTTGCTGTGAGCAGAATGAGTCTGGTTGGATTTTTTCCACTTAGATTCTGCCGACACTTCTTTGAATAGGCTTCCTGCAAATGGAAACGCACACAAAGAATGATGGATCAGTACTGGTGGCTTGTTAGTCGGAAGTTCATGATAGGAGTTCTTGGCTGGAGTTGGAGTTACAGGACAATAGTCATGGGGAAATCTCTATCATTCAGCCCAAATGCATTGGAGGTCTTGATGAGCGAGGTGCATCAAAGAAGGGGATTCCTCATCAGGGGAGAAGGTAACAAAACCCACCCCCTTTGAAATCAGAAATTGAAACAGGCTGGGAAAAGATTGCTGAACAAGTCATTGCTGTCTTCCATGTCAGCTATACCTAGGGGGAAAAAAAGAAGTTTTGTGGCATCGAAAGAAATGTACACACTTTAGCATATATGAGTACTGGTTACATAGGATAACATACAGCACAGAAACAGGCCATTGGGCCCAACCCGTCCATGCAGGCCCTTATGCTCCACTCAAGCCTCCTCCTGTCTTTCCTCATCTAACTCGGTCAGCATAACCCTCTAATCCCTTCTCCCTCATATGCTTATCTAGCCTCCCCTTAAATGCATCTATACTATTCACCTCAACCACTCCCTGTGGTAGCGAGTTCCACAATCTCACCACTCTCTGGGTAAAGAAGATTCTTCTGAATTCCCTATTTGAGTTCCTGGTGACTATCTTATATTGTCTCTAGTTTTGCTCTTCCCCACAAGTGAAAATGCTCTCTCTGTGCCTACTCTATCAAAACCTTTCAGAATTTTAAAGACTTCTATTCGGTCGCCCCTCAGCTTTCTCGATTCAAGGGACAAGAGACCCAGGGGCCAAAGTTGCCCCCCGACTGAAACGATGGTTGAGGTCGCCTCCTGAGCGGCATTCTGCTCTTTGTTTATTTCTTTCACTTGGATCCGGAAGTCACTCTTAATGGGGGCGGTAACTACATTAGAGGTGTGGATACAAGGCAGTGACTACACTAGAGGTGTAGATACGGGGCGGTAACTACATTAGAGGTGTGGATACGGGGCGGTGACTACACTCGAGGTGTGGATACGGGGCGGTGACTACACTAGAGGTGTGGATACGGGGCAGTGACTACACTAGAGGTGTGGATACGGGGCGGTGACTACACTAGAGGTGTGGATACAGGGCAGTGACTACACTAGAGGTGTGGATACAGGGCAGTGACTACACTAGAGGTGTGGATACGGGGCAGTGACTACACTAGAGGTGTGGATACGGGGCAGTGACTACACTAGAGGTGTGGATACGGGGCAGTGACTACACTAGAGGTGTGGATACGGGGCAGTGACTACACTAGAGGTGTGGATACAGGGCAGTGACTGCGCTAGAGGTGTAGATACAGGGCAGTGACTACACTAGAGGTGTGGATACAGGGCGGTGACTACACTAGAGGTGTGGATACAGGGCAGTGACTACACTAGAGGTGTGGATACAAGGCAGTGACTACACTAGAGGTGTGGATACAGGGCGGTGACTACACTAGAGGTGTGGATACGGGTCGATAACTGCACTAGAGGTGTGGATACAGGGCAGTGACTGCGCTAGAGGTGTGGATACGGGGCAGTGACTGCGCTAGAGGTGTGGATACGGGGCAGTGACTACACTAGAGGTGTGGATACAGGGCGGTGACTACACTAGAGGTGTGGATACAGGGCAGTGACTGCGCTAGAGGTGTGGATACGGGGCAGTGACTGCGCTAGAGATGTGGATACAGGGCGGTGACTACACTAGAGGTGTGGTTATGTGGCGGTGACAACACCTGAGAGGCAGATACACAGCGGTGGCAACACCTGAGGGGCGGAAGTTGGGGGCGGTGCGGAATGGCTGCTGCGATGACATCATCACGGCACCGCGTCACCACGGCTCTCCCCTTCACTTAAAGGGGAGAGCCTCTGCAATTTCAGAACTTTGGGCCTCTGGGCCACCAGGGAGGGTTTCGAACGGGCCAGCAGCCTGGCATCCAAGAGGGGGAGCCAGGCTGCCTGTTGGCGGCCCGGCCGAATCTGGGGGCATAATTGTCAGGCCGACCTGGCAGTCGGACGAAAAAAAAACAGTGCGCCCTCCCCTTTAAAGGGAGCCATGCCGCCATTGCAGAAGGCCACAACCTCACTGGATCACCGCAAAAAAGCTTGTTTTGGCATCGCCAGGCGGGCCAAAGATTTTCAGAGCGGAATTTCGCCGTCGGTGGGGTAGATTGGCGCTGTGCACTAAGCATGGATCAGCAACAACCAGGTGGTGGGTGTGAACAGGACACCGCCAGGTGAACACGGGAGGGGAATTTTGATAACGGCAGCCATTGCACTCCGCAGCATGGCCGCCACTTTTTGGTGTGAACAGGCCTTAATGAAAGGGACAATTTCGGCCCCCCAGTCTGTTCCTGATAGGTATAACCTTGCATTTTAAATCATCATATGGAGCAGAACCAGGGCAATTCAGGGTTAGTGGATGGAATATTTGCCATCTTCATGAGGGTTACACTCTGTGTGCTTTCATTGATGTCTCACAAATGCATAGGGGCAAAAGGTGTCCTTTTCTGAAAGCGGTTTTTCTCTACCCGCCCTGCCTTCATGCACATCAGCATCCCTTCAGTAAGGCTCCTCCTCTTTTGGGTTGTATGTTTCTTTCCTTCCTTTATGACGTGGTCTGAAGATTCGCTTGCATAGCTCACTTACTGTCTATCTGGTGACACGGAGAGGCTAAAGGCAGGTTCCTTTGGATATTCCCAGGTACGATTGTGTGATCTGTATACTGGGCCTGGCGAGAGTTCACTTAGTCCCTGAGGTGCCTTTGCACCTGAAATTCGTGTGCCCTCATTAATTCATTCTCCTCATCCAGGTTGTGCAGTGCTATTGGAATCACCAAAGGGATTCTCATCCTCTCACTTTGCTTGTCTGCATTTGGGGACAGGGGTACCAATGGCCAAGACTACAGGCAAAGAGTCCTCATTAAGGAAACATTCCCAGAAATTGAAGGCTCCATGCAATGTATAGCATGCCCATAGCAGCCGAACAAAAATTCTCACCTTCAAAAAACACCTGAAATCACTGCGGCGAAAACAGCAGGAAGCCAGCTTTAAAAGCTCAAAAAAAGGCCCAGTTATTTCAAAGTGGATGTGGTAGCCTGATGGTTATATCGTGTGAGTAACCCTAGAGTCGTGAATTCAAATCGCACCAAAAAGTGACAATTAAAGTCACCAGATTGTTGTAAAAACTCTGGGTCCTTAATGCTTCGATTTTACAATTCTCATCCTTGTGTACAAATCCCTCCATGGTCTGGCCCCTCCCTATCTCTGTCACGTCCTCCAGCCTGAAAAACCATCCGAGATCTCTGTGCTCCTCTAAATCTGGCTTCTTGCGCATCTCCGAATTTCTTCGCTCCACCATTGGTGGTCATGCCTTCAGCTTCCTATAACCCAAGCTCTGGAATTCCCCCCAAATTTCTCTGCCTCTCTACCTCACTCTCCTCTTTTAAGACGCACCCTAAAATCTACCTCTGTGACAAAGCTTGGGTTCATCTGCCCTAACATCTCCTTATGTGTCAAATGTTGTTTGATAATCGCTCCTGCAAAGCACCTTGGGACGTTTTACTATGTTAAAGGGGCTTTATAAATAAAAGCTGCTACTATTGTTGATGAAAGGAAGCTGCAACTCCCACCACATTTGACCTCAATGTGACTCCAGTTCTACACTTTGTGGTTGACTTATCATGCCCTCAGGGCAACCAGGGATGAGAAATAAATATTGCCTCACCAATGCCATCCACGTCCCCCAAAAAACAATCAAAACTAAAAATCCAATGTGTGTCGGCTGCTTGCTTGGAGCTGAGCCTCACCTGGAGTTGATAGACTCAGTAGGCTGAGACTTTATTGCCATCATTTCAATATGTAAAGGAAAGGTTACACAGGCCGAGAGTGAGGCCTACCTTTTTGCTAGAATAATGGCCATCAAAGAATCAGGTGTGGAATGACAGCTGTGGGGGAAGTCGGAGGCCTGTACTACTGACCCATGTATATTGCCAATGAAGCTTCATGACAGGTGCAGAGCTGTGGAAAATTTAAGCCGACACCGCCTTAAAAAGAGCCATGCTGGACCAATAAATACAGTTTTATGTGATTCTGTAAATTCTGAGATGCCTCTTTTGCTGTAACATGGCACGATATTGGCACCAATACTCACGAGTGAATGCAGTAATTTGCAGAAATGTCAGCCATTAATACTGAATAGTTTATGAATAACTTTGTTTCTTGTGTTTTATATGCAGACATCTGCTCTTTGTTTCAATCTGCCATCCTACTGAGCCGCATGTGGTGTCTCCTCTTTATACAAGATTAGTCATCTGATCATTTACAAATATCACAACTTTACTGTGATTGTTAAGGGGCTGAAATTCATCACCTCACCGCCCGCTGCCGCTGACATTGCTCTTGCAGATCCGCCCAGTGCCATTTTCGAGGTGGCCTGGAGCGGGCGGGAGGGGAGAGCCGCCGGGAACTGCCTGCTGATGTCAGCGGACGGTCGAATGGCGCAACTGACCTCCCGCCCGCCGAGCTCCCATATTGACGCGGGCGGGAGTCAGCGGCAGAACAGGGGTGGACCGCTGCGAGGAGGCTGGTCTGTCCCCGACGGTAAGTGTGAAGCACCTGTACAAAAAGGTTAGTGAACATGTTTTTTTTCCCCCACACCGACTTACCTGGATGGAATCCCCTGAAGGTCTTCCGATAGTTTTTTTATTTTTTACTGCTGATTTTTTTTTTTCCCAAGTCTTCGATCCTCCTTGGGCCCGACTTCATCCTCAGCGGTATTTGGTCGGCAAGCGCCTCTGCCGCCGAGAATGAGACGTCCCGCCCGCTGCCGCCCAGATTGGTGGCGTACGTCGTCCATTTGCCGCCCACCGACATTCGAGGGACCTCGGCGATGAATGTCCCGCACAAAGTACCGTCCGGTACCTCGGCAGCCATCGGCGGCACTTGGGGCGGCACTTGAGCGGGCGGGGGCCTTGATCAAAATCGGCCCCTAAGACTTTCTTATGCACCCCACAGCCAGCATAATTATGGCAAATTATTGCAAATCCAATATATTCTTCTTCATCCAGATACCATTTTGATTAAGTGACAACTCGTCATTCCATACCTGCAGTCACAACTAATTTTATAATTTCAACTGATGTTTTTGGCAATTCTCTCCATCCCCAGCAGAATACAAATGAAGACACTTAAAACTCTTTGCAAATTGAAGCAGTTTCTTCTCTGCAGGAACTGCAGTGAGTTTCTTGAACAGTAGCCATCAGTGAGATCCAATTAAATCTAATGGAAAATGAACGGAGCAGTTAAGTCTCAGATTGTCTGGCTCGCACAGAATAGGATTGGTTCACAATGGAAGTTGTTCTGATCGAGCTGTCAGAGAAAGATGATGTGACAGCACTGCAAATTATTTTTTGTGACAGCTAAGATAATGTTTAGATAGCTAACAAGCCTTTTTTTTTTTATTGACACTAAATAACAAATGACCGAAACATGGCACTACCTGTTTAAATGTAAAGACAAAGGAAAATAAATCCACTAGGGGGCAATTTTAACCCTACCCACTCAGCCATCATCATAGGCGGTTCCTCGTATCGAGGATGACTTGCTTCCATGCCAAAGAGGGATGAGGTCACAGATGTTTCGATGAAGCACCGGATATTCCAGGTCCCTAACTGCATGTCGAAGGATGGAAGATGCTTGTGTGTGGATTCTTTTAACGTGTGGTGGCCGTTGCACACCAGCCACAACACGGGCTTGACAGAGCAAGGTCCAGTGACAAGGATTAACCAAGACGACTGGAGCACGGACCGAGTGCACGCACATATCGCACGCAGTGTGAGTTCGCCCGTGCTGATCCCTGGTCCCTTGCCTCTTCTGAGCCCCGAACTCATGCCTCTCCTGGGACCCGATCACGTCACTCCATGATCACTCACCGCTCCTGCGCCCCAACCTCGCTACTCCACACTGGGTGGGTCCTTTAAATGCTCCCAGAGACAGGCTGTCTGCTGCTATGTTTGTCTGATAGTCGGTTCACTAATGATGTTCAATATTTATTATTAACATCATTTATAAATTGCTACGATCTACGTTGGACTAACAAACCCCAGAATACAAACCCCTATAGAAACATAGAAAATAGGAGTTCTTCGAGCCTGCACCGCCATTCAATGAGTTCATGGCTGAACATGAAAGGGTCATTTGCACCTGCACAACTTGACACAGTTAAACCTGTCCGTGATTTGACTGCGACACAATTACCCAGACCCAATCACAAAACCCTTCTATGATTTGGCTGGAACAAACATACAATGACCAATTCCTTGGCTGTCTTCTGAGGTTGACTGTAGGCTCTTTCCTTGGTTGCAGCTTGTGTCCCGAAGACACACCCCTGGCTTGTGTTGCTGTTTCGATTCTGTTCCTGTTACCTCGAGGGTAATAATCTCTGGATTATTCCCTAAACCATGGGCAATTTGGCATGGAAACAGACAGATCAGGAGAATTAAAACGTGGTTAAAGGGCTGGTCTGGGAAAGAGGTATTCCTTTTCATGGGACACTGGCACCAGTTCTGGGACAGGAAGGAGCTGTACCGATGGGACAGGCTCCACCTGAACCGGGATGGGACCCGTGTCCTCGCGGAAAGGGTAAATAGGAAGCTGGCAAAGGCTTTAAACTAGTAAATGGGGGGAGGGATCTACAAGAAATGTAAACAGCCTAAATATAAACAAAATATGAAAAGAAAGCATAGGAAAGAATAAAGTAAGGGAGACAATTGATGGCAGGGGAATAAATGGAGTTATAGAACAGGTGTCTAAAAAATGGTTAAACATAAAGTGAGATGAAATCCTATTAAAAATCAGTTCAACTCTCTGTACAGCAATGTACACAGTGTCCGTAATAAAACAGGGGAGCTAGAGGTGATCATGCATTGCAAGGAACCAGACATAGTAGGGATTACTGAGACATGGCTACAGGAAAATCAGGTCTGGGAATTAAACATTGCAGGGTATAACATAATTAGAAAAGATAGAGAGGGAAAAGGGTGTTGGAGTAGCTGTACTTATTAGAGATAACATAATGGCAATAGAAAAAACTGACTCAGCTATCATCAAAACAAAAATAGAATCCATATGGATAGAGATACAAGATAATAAAGGATCAATCACACTAATAGGCATAGTCTACAGACCACCTAATAATGGAAGGGAGGTGGCTATAGAAATATGCAGACAAATTAAGGAAATGAGTAAATAGAATAATAATCATGGGGGATTTTAATTACCCCAAAATTATTTGGACAGACGAGGTAGGTAAAGGGGCTAAGGGAATTGAGCTTCTACTTCTTCTTCTTCTTAGGCAGTCCCCGGCGTTGAAACATAGAAACATAGAAAATAGGTGCAGGAGTAGGCCATTCGGCCCTTCTAGCCTGCACCGCCATTCAATGAGTTCATGGCTGAACATTCAACTTCAGTAACCCATTCCTGCTTTCTCGCCATACCACTTGATCCCCCTAGTAGTAAGGACCTCATCTAACTCCTTTTTGAATATATTTAGTGAATTGGCCTCAACAACTTTCTGTGGTAGAGAATTCCACAGGTTCACCACTCTCTGGGTGAAGAAGTTCCTCCGCATTTCGGTCCTAAATGGCTTACCCCTTATCCTTAGACTGTGACCTCTGGTTCTGGACTTCCCCAACATTGGAACATTCTTCCTGCATCTAACCTGTCTAACCCCGTCAGAATTTTAAATGTTTCTATGAGGTCCCCTCTCATTCTTCTGAACTCCAGTGAATACAAGCCCAGTTGATCCAGTCTTTCTTGATAGGTCAGTCCCGCCATCCCGGGAATCAGTCTGGTGAACCTTTGCTGCACTCCCTCAATAGCAAGAATGTCCTTCCTCAGGTTAGGAGACCAAAACTGTACACAATACTCCAGGTGTGGCCTCACCAATGCCCTGTACAACTGCAGCAACACCTCCCTGCCCCTGTACTCAAATCCCCTTGCTATGAAGGCCAACATGCCATTTGCTTTCTTAACCGCCTGCTGCACCTGCATGCCAACCTTCAATGACTGATGTACCATGACACCCAGGTCTCTTTGCACCTCCCCTTTTCCTAATCTGAGGATAACTTGCTTCCACACTAAAATGAATTTTAAGGTGACTGATGAGACCAATGTGGGATCTACAGTTTCTGTCATAGGTGGTTGGAGTGACGGGTGGGTTGGGTGCTTGGGTTGTCTTATGCTCCTTCCGCTGTTTGTACTTGGCTTCCGCGTGCTCCCGGCGAAGAAACTCGAAGTGTTCAGCGCCTTCTCGGATGCTTATCCTCCACTTTGAGCGGTCTTGGGCCAGGGATTCCCAAGAGTTGGTGGAGATGTTATATTTTTTCAACGAGACTTTGAAGGTGTCCTTGAAGCGTTTTCTCTGCCCACCTGGGGCTCGCTTGCCGTGTCGGAGCTCCGAGTAGAGCGCTTGTTTCGGGAGTGTAACATCGGGCATGTGGACAACGTAGCCTGTCCATCAGAGCTGATCGAGCGTGGTCAATGCCTCGATGCTGGGTATGTTGGCCCGAAAGAGAACACTGACATTGGTGCGCAGATCCTGCCAATGGATTTGCAGGATTTTGCGGAAGCAGTGTTGGTGGTACCTCTTCAGTGCTTTGAGGTGCCAACTGTACATAGTCCATATCTCTGAAGCATATAGGAAAGTGGGTATCACTACTGCTCTGTCGACCATGAGCTTGGTGCCGGGTTTGAGATCAAGCTCTCCGACCACTCTTTTCCTCAGGCGGCTGAAGGTTGCACTGGCACACTGAAGACGGTGTTGGACTTCGTCATCGATGTCTGTCCTTGCTGATACTAGGCTCCCAAGGTATGGGAAGTAGTCCACATTGTCCATGGTGTTGTCTCGTCATAGATCTTGATAATCGGGGAGTAGTACCTTTTGGCAGGGGACGGTTGGTGGTGAACCTGAGAATGAAATTCAGTGTCCCGATAAGGCCTGTTACCACCGGAAAGCAGCAGCTACTTGGTGGTGTCGTCTCGCCACCAATTTGTAGTCTAATAGCCGTTACTTGCAAAATTCTCGAGGGTTTTTGCAGCAGTGTGGAGATCCGCCCCGCTCACCCCATTTCCGTCATGCTCCTGCAGATGCATCGTTAAAGACATCATCAGAGAGCACACCACAGCCTCTCCACCCCGGAGGCTAAATTCTCTTTTAAAAGTCTACCGGCTGCCTGTCGGTGCTCGCGACAGTTTTTTGTGTCAGTGTACTGTGTCATGAGGCCTCAGCAATGAGTGCACAGGTGTGTATCCCTGACATGCAGCTGTAAACATCGAAACATAGACACAGAAACAAAGAAAATAGGAGCAGTAGTAGGCCGTTCGGCCCTTCGAGTCTGCACCGCCATTCGATATGATCATGTCTGATCCTCTATCTCAACACCATATTCCCACTTTTTCCCCATACCCCTAAATGTCTTTTGTTTTGAGAAATCTATCTATCTCCCTCTTAAATATATTCAGTGACTTGGCCTTCACAGCCTTCTACGAAAGACATGAAAGGGAGCCTCCATTGTGAGAACGCACACATATATATATACAGGCCTCAACAATCAAATGCTGCTTCAGTGACTATATAGTGTAGGTGGGAAATAAGAGAAAGTGAAGGAGAGGCTCGCAGATTGAGGGTCAGGAGTTGGGAAAACATGTACTCACTTTCATCAGGCAAATTATATTGTTCAGCCTTTTGCAGCATTGCGTCGCGGTCTGGTCATGAATGGAGGTCCCCGACACCTCCTCAGCAATCTCTTTCCAGGCATTCATTAAAACCTTGCGAGTCTGTCTGCCTGCATCGGGGTACAGGACGCGCCTCCTTCCCTTTACAGCCTCCATGAGGGTCTCCAGTTCAGCGTCTGTAAATCCATATACTTTGTGATTGGGCAGTTAAAATCATCCTGGCTCTTACCTGTCCGAAAGCCGCCATGATTGCAACATCTACAATTTTAACCTGCTTTCCTGAGAAGGCAGCAAGGACACGCGCCCGGAGCCAACGGGGTCCTTCTTTACATATGCATGTGCGGCCTGATGACATCATTGAGACCCGACTGTAATTTTAACTCAGGCCTGAGTGGGGAATCCATTTGGAATTTAAATTAGGATTGTACATGCATGCTTGATTTGATTACTCAAACAGAATCCACTGGAACATAGATATTGCTGTTGAACAATTCCCTTAACCCCATTAATAATTCTATCCTTCTTGGACTAACTCATTCTACCAAATAATCTCCCTCTTTATGGCATGTGCCAATCCAAACTCAGCACCAATGGGAGTGTGATTGTAAACTTGTCATCTGAGGAATTGCTGGCTTGACCTTGTGTTAACTCTGCACTAAGTGCCAAGTTAATGGGCAGTCATTTAAATAATGCTCCAATATAGAAGTGTTGCATGCTTAGGCTGGGGGATATGGAAAGGCTTGTTTTCTCACAGGCAATCCTCTCATCATCATCATAGGCTCTCCCTCAGGGGTGAGGATGACTTGCTTCCACACTAAAAATGAGTACTCAGATGGCTGATGAACTAGGATCTCCCTCCAAATGGAATTCATAGTATGCAATGTGAGGCTCACGACCTCACATCCTCGCTATTGGCCTGTGCTGCGCCTCCCTTTGGTCTTGTCCACGCTGTTCAATCTCTCCTCTCTGCTTCCGATCTCCAGTCCCGACATCCAGACCTCGCCCGTCCTGACCTCCGACCTTGCCCGTCTCGACCTCCGACCTCACCCGAACCAACCTCCGGACCTCGCCCGTCCCCACCTCTGGCCTCGTCCATCCCGACCTCTGGACCTTACCCGTCCCGACCTCCGGACCTCGCCCGTCCCATCTTCTGGACGTCGCCCGTCCCGGCCTCCGGACGTTGCCCGTCCCGACCTCTGGACGTTGCCAGTCCCGACCTCCGTACTTCGCCCGTCCCGACCTCCGGACCTCGCCCGTCCCAACCTCCGGACCGCGCCCGTCCCGACCTCTGGACCTCACCCGCCCCAACTTCTGGACCTCGTTCATCCCGATCTCCGGACGTTGCCCATCCCGACCTCCGGACCTCG
This sequence comes from Pristiophorus japonicus, assembly GCF_044704955.1. Lineage (NCBI taxonomy): Eukaryota > Metazoa > Chordata > Chondrichthyes > Pristiophoridae > Pristiophorus > Pristiophorus japonicus. Next base: position 45,928,633 of record NC_091990.1, read on the forward strand.
CCCGTCCCGACATCTGGACCTCGCCCGTCCCGACTTCCAGACCTCGCCGCTCCTCGCAATCCTCTAGCTTTCAAACCGCACGCTTTATGCTAAAATTCCTCATCTCTATTTTCTCAACACTTCTATATTAGCTATGCTGGGAAGAATAATTTTTAAAATGTATAAAAGTGAAGAAATAAAATATATAAGATAACACGTGTAAAAAGAATAAATTACGGTAAGCAGTGTTTTCAAGAAAAATAAATTAGATTGAATTTCATAACACACAACTTCAATCAGAAGCAAGCATTGTATTCCGTGGTTGATTCAGCCCCACGAATCTGAGCTTCGGGCTGTTAAATGTAGAGAAACATAATTTTACCAGCTTTGCTCTCAAACCTAATCATAGGGTTCTTTTAAAGAAAAATTACATTTTTAAAACATTTAAATGAAAACATTCCTTTCTAAGCATCCTTACTGCTGGAGATTGTGTTGTTTGGATATAATAGGCCATTCATTGGTGCAAACTGCCATCCAAGTTCCATTTAACTCTACAAGCTGAAGGGGACATATGATCTTGTCTTCATCAGCTTTGAGCTCCTCTGCTGACTGCAACAGGGCTTCCACTGACACCAAGGTATAACGGAGTTTACGACTATTTCTGTTTCCACTCCTGATTTTAGTTTGTGATTAAAGAATTAAAAGTCACACATTTGTGAAACACTATAGGGGTAATTTTTCTTTTGAGCAACTGTGAAAAACAGGTGACATCAGATCAGCTGCCCGTTATACATCCCTTTATTCAATTTTCATTCACTGTAATAGAAATGAAAATTGGGAGAGATGCATAACGGGCGGCTGATCTAATATCTCTTGTTTTAAACTATTGGCCAAAGTCAAATTTGCCTCGTCTGCGAATTAAATAGACACTTGTGATATATTCTTTACGACATTGCGAAGCACACTGCTCATAAGATGGCTCTACAGAAAACTACCATGTGACCTGGTCACATGATCCTTTTATTATTATACATTAGTAGTTGCATTACCACAGGCAGGGGGATGGGAACCAATGCAGGGAGACAGAGGGAAACAAAATGGAGACAGAAGCAAAAGACAGAAAGGAGATGAGTAAAAGTGGAGGGCAGAGAAACCCAAGGCAAAAAACAAAAAGGGCTACTTTGCAGCAAAATTCTAAAGGGTCTAAGTGCATTAAAAAGGCAAGCTTTAAGGCTCTGTGCCTCAATGCGAGGAGTATTCGGAATAAGGTGGACGAATTAACTGTGCAGATAGCAGTTAACGGATACAATGTGGTTGGCATCACGGAGACATGGCTCCAGAGTGACCAAGGCTGGGAACTCAACATCCAAGGGTATTCAGTATTTAGGAAGGATAGACAGAAAAGAAAATGAGGTGGGGTGGCATTGCTGGTTAAAGAGGAAATTAATGCAATTGTAAGGAAAGACATTAGCTTGGATGATGTTGAATCGGTATGGGTGGAGCTACGGAATACCAAGGGGCAGAAAACGCTAGTGGGAGTTGTGTACAGACCTCAAAACAGTAGTAGTGATGTTGGGGAAGGCATCAAACAGGAAATTATGCAATAAAGGTGCAGCAGTTATCATGGGTGACTTTAACATACATATAGATTGGGCTAACCAAACTGGAAACAATACGGTGGAGGAGGATTTCCTGGAGTGCATAAGGGATGGTTTTCGAGATCAATATGTCAAGGAACCAACTAGGGGGGGAGGCCATCTTAGACTTGGTGTTGTATAATGAGAGAGGATTAATTAGCAATCTCGTTGTGCGAGGCCCCTTGGGGAAGAGTGACCATCATATGGTGGAATTCTACATTAGGATGGAGAATGAAACAGTTAATTCAGAGACCATGGTCCAGAACTTACAGAAGGATAACTTTGAAGGTATGAGGCGTGAATTGGCTCGGATAGATTGGCGAATGATACTTAAGGGGTTGACAGTGGATGGGCAATGGCAGACATTTAGAGACCGCATGGATGAACTACAACAATTGTACATTCCTGTCTGGCGTAAAAATAAAAAAGGGAAGGTGGCTCAACCGTGGCTATCAAGGGAAATCAGGGATAGTATTAAAGCCAAGGATGTGGCATACAAATTGGCCAGAAATAGCAGCAAACCCGGGGACTGGGAGAAATTTAGAACTCAGCAGAGGAGGACAAAAGGTTTGATTAGGGCAGGGAAAATAGAGGACGAGAGGAAGCTTGCAGGAAACATTAAAATGGACTGCAAAAGCTTCTATAGATATGTAAAGAGAAAAAGGTTAGTAAAGACAAACGTAGGTCCCCTGCAGTCAGAATCAGGGGAAGTCATAACGGGGAACAAGGAAATGGCAGAACAATTGAACAAGTACTTTGGTTCAGTATTCACTAAGGAGGACACAAACAACCTTCCGGATATAAAAGGGTCAGAGGATCTAGTAAGAAGGAGGAACTGAGGGAAATCCTTATTAGTCGGGAAATTGTGTTGGGGAAATTGATGGGATTGAAGGCCGATAAATCCCCAGGGCCTGATGGTCTGCATCCCAGAGTATTTCAGGAGATGGCCTTGGAAATAGCGGATGCATTTACAGTCATTTTCCAACATTCCATAGACTCTGGAGTGGAGGGTAGCCAATGTAACCACCCTTTTAAAAAAGGAGGGAGAGAGAAAACGGAGAATTATAGACCGGTCAGCCTGACATCGGTAGTGAGTAAAATGATGGAATCAATTATTAAGGATGTCATAACAGCACATTTGGAAAGAGGTGACATGATAGATCCAAGTCAGCATGGATTTGTGAAAGGGAAATCATGCTTGACAAATCTTCTGTAATTTTTTGAGGATGTTTCCAGTAGAGTGGACAAGGGAGAACCAGTTGATGTGGTGTATTTGGACTTTCAGAAGGCTTTCGACAAGGTCCCACACAAGAGATTAATGTGCAAAGTTAAAGCACATGGGATTGGGGGTAGTGTGCTGACGTGGATTGAGAACTGGTTGTCAGACAGGAAGCAAAGAGTAGGAGTAAATGGGGACTTTTCAGAATGGCAGGCAGTGACTAGTGGGGTACCGCAAGGTTCTGTGCTGGGGCCCCAGCTGTTTACATTGTACATTAATGATTTAGATGAGGGGATTAAATGTAGTATCTCCAAATTTGCGAATGACACTAAGTTGGGTGGCAGTGTGAGCTGCGAGGAGGATGCTATGAGGCTGCAGAGTGACTTGGACAGGTTAGGTGAGTGGGCAAATGCATGGCAGATGAAGTATAATGTGGATAAATGTGAGGTTATCCAGTTTGGTGGTAAAAACAGAGAGACAGACTATTATCTGAATGGTGACAGATTAGGAAAAGGGGAGGTGCAACGTGACCTGGGTGTCATGGTACATCAGTCATTGAAGGTTGGCATGCAGGTACAGCAGGCGGTTAAGAAGGCAAATGGCATGTTGGCCTTCATAGCGAGGGGATTTGAGTACAGGGGCAGGGAGGTGTTACTACAGTTGTACAGGGCCTTGGTGAGGCCACACCTGGAGTATTGTGTACAGTTTTGGTCTCCTAACTTGAGGAGGGACATTCTTGCTATTGAGGGAGTGCAGCGAAGGTTCACCAGACTGATTCACGGGATGGCAGGACTGACCTATCAAGAAAGACTGGATCAACTGGGCTTGTATTCACTGGAGTTCAGAAGAATAAAGAACATAAGAACATAAGAATTAAGAACAGGAGTAGGCCATCTTGCCCCTCGAGCCTGCTCCGCCATTCAACAAGATCATGGCTGATCTGGCCGTGGACTCAGTTCCACTTACCCGCCCACTCCCCATAACCCTTAATTCCCTTATTAGTTAAAAATCTATCTATCTGTGACTTGAATACATTCAATGAGCTAGCCTCAACTGCTTCCTTGGGCAGAGAATTCCACAGATTCACAACCCTCTGGGAGAAAAAATTCCTTCTCAACTCGGTTTTAAATTGGCTCCCCCGTATTTTGAGGCTGTGCTCCCTAGTTCTAGTCTCCACGACCAGTGGAAACATTCTCTCTGCCTCTATCTTGTCTATCCCTTTCATTATTTTAAATGTTTCTATAAGATCACCCCTCATCCTTCTGAACTCCAACGAGTAAAGACCCAGTCTACTCAATCTATCATCATAAGGTAACCCCCTCATCTCCGGAATCAACCTCGTGAATCGTCTCTATACCCCCTCCAAAGCCAGTATATCCTTCCTTAAGTAAGGCGACAAAAACTGCACGCAGTACTCCAGGTGCGGCCTCACCAATACCCTATACAGTTGCAGAAGGACCTCCCTGCTTTTGTACTCCATCCCTCTCGCAATGAAGGCTAACATTCCATTCGCCTTCCTGATTACCTGCTGCACCTGCAAACTAACTTTTTGGGATTCATGCACAAGGACCCCCAGGTCCCTCTGCACCGCAGCATGTTGTAATTTCTCCCCATTCAAATAGTATTCCCTTTTTTTGTTTTTTTTCCCAAGGTGGATGACCTCACACTTTCCGACATTGTAGTCCATCTGCCAAACCTTAGCCCATTCGCTTAACCTATCCAAATCTCTTTGCAGCCTCTCTGTGTCCTCTACACAACCCGCTTTCCCACTAATCTTAGTGTCATCTGCAAATTTTGTTGCATTACACTCTGTCCCCTCTTCCAGTTCATCTATGTATATTGTAAACAGTTGTGGTCCCAGCACCGATCCCTGTGGCAGACCACTAACCACCGATTTCCAACCCATTTATCCCGACTCTCTGCTTTCTGTTCGCCAGCCAATTCTCTATCCATGCTAATACATTTCCACTGACCTCGCGTACCTTTATCTTCTGCAGTAACCTTTTGTATGGCACCTTATCGAATGCCTTTTGAAAATCTAAATACACCACATCCATCGGTACACCTCTATCCACCATGCTCGTTATATCCTCAAAGAATTCCAGTAAATTAGTTAAACATGAGGGGATCTCACAGAAACGTTTAAAATTCTGACGGGTTTAGACAGGTTAGATGCAGGAAGAATGTTCCCAATGTTGGGGAAATCCAGAACCAAGGGTCACAGTCTAAGGATAAGGGGTAAGCCATTTAGGACCGAGATGAGCAGAAACTTCTTCACAGAGAGTGGTGAACCTGTGGAATTCTCTACCACAGAAAGTTGTTGAGGCCAATTCACTAAATATATTCAAAAAGGAGTTGGATATAATCCTTACTACTAGGGGGATCAAGGGGTATGGCGAGAAAGCAGGAATGGGGTACTGAAGTTGCATGTTCAGCCATGAACTCATTGAATGGCGGTGCAGGCTCGAAGGGCCGAATGACCTACTGCTGCACCTATTTTCTATGTTTCTATGTTTCTCGTCCACGAGATGGAGCAGTAGACCACTAGGGGGAGCCCTATATTACAACACTGTCATGTCACGAGAGTGGTTTTGTGCTATCTGCTCTGCTACCATGCTGGGAAGTTAGCACAGCAGTAGGGTTGAGAACCAGGGAACACAGATTTAAGGTGATTGGCATCATTCTGTCAATAACTTTAAGGTAACCTGCTGCAGGTTACAGTGCCCATCCTCCATCTGCTGCTTTTACCGGCTGAGCTTCAGGACTGTACCTCAAGTGCACTGCTGGCTTCTCAGCTATACTCTGCTACTGTGTTGGGTCCTGGAGTGAATTGCATTTCTCTGCTGACTATCGAGCTTTACTGTGACCTCCAAAAGTCCTGTCCACCTGCCCCCGCCATTGTCCTTGCTGTCCTAGAATCATAGAATGGGTACAGCATGGAAGGAGGCCATTCGGCCCATCGAACCCGTGCCAGCTCACTGCAAAAGCACATCAGCTGGTCGCACTCCCCCGCCCTTTCCCCGTAGCCCTGCAAATAATTTTAATTTGGGTCCAATTCCCTTTTGAAAGCCACGATTGAGTCTGCCTGCACCACCCTCTCAGGCAGATCATAACCGCTCGCTGCATAAACAGGTTTTTCTTCATGTTGCATTTGGTTCTTCTGCCAATCACCTTAACTCTGTGTCCTCTGATTCTCGACCCTTCCTCCAGAGAGTAGCAGGAGGCCAGACGTTTGTGGAGGTGGTGGGAGGGGGCACAGCATGTGTCGGCAAGAAGTACGGTGCCCAGAACTGTGACACAATGTCACAAGAGCTGAACAACCTTACTCGGGTTGTCAGGGTGAGTACCCTTTCTATTAACCTTACAGTGCCATAATGTGAACCTCACTTTCACACACAATGTACAGCCTGTGCAGTACCTGCTCCTTCAATATGTGTACCAGCCCATGCTCTTCGTTGCTGAAGAGAACTGCAAAGATCCGCCTCAGTTCAGCAGCCATACCCTGGGCCTCCATGCGTAACTCTTTATCTTAGTCCTGACTCAGCCCCACCCCTCCTCTCACTACCTTTTCGCTCTTTATATGCGTTTGGAAAATTTTAGCCTTACCCTTAATTTTAGCTGGTCGCCACCTATTCCCACTGTTCACACAGCCACTCTGCGCAGCTACTGAGAGTCAAATGGATATCTCCACGCTTCCTTACAGTAGCAGCTATTCAACTCTGCAAGGCATATGTGGCAGACAATTAGCTGCACACTTACTCACTCACAACTTCTTCTGTTTGTTATTGCAGGTGAAACTCGCTCACAACAGGCGACAAAAAATGCTGACCGGAGGAAGGAAGCATGACATCCACGACCTCACGGAGGTGGAAGACGAGTGTCCGAAACTCATGGGCGCACAAGTGGGTGCAGTAGCAGTCGGGGAAGCCGAGCACCCTGCGGACAGTGGCGGTATGTCCATTCCCTCTTATATGAGACTAGTTACCCCTGAAACCACATGCCTTTCCTACATATTCTTCCTTTCCTGCCCCTTCCCCTGCTGCTCACCACACTTCTATCACTTTGTGCTTACAGACAATGGGCCAGAAGCGCAACAGCCTGTCCGTGAGGCGTCCACCTCCAACGACGGGAGAGATGAGGAGGAAGGGGACGACAGTTCTGCGCCAGTCCGGCAGGATCCATCTGCTACAGACGGTGGGGACACCACCTCGGTGGATGGGTCGACATTCCTGGGATTTGACGAGCCTGATGTTCCTGGGCCCAGTTATGTAACCTTCACATAACTGTAATATTTATGTAACAACACTGTACACTGTATACATCTGAGTAATGCACACCTTGACCATGGCGTGAACTTGTGGGAGACACTCCTCACCTGGTCATCCAGGTATATAAAGGGAGGTCCCATGCAGGGTCAGTAGTTCTTGGTCCTGGGAATAAAGGCTCAAGTCACGTAGTGACCTTGTCTGCAGTACAGGCCTCGTGTGATTCTATAGTAAGGTGTCAGGACACTACATTTGGCGACGAGAAACGGGAATCAACGACCCACGAGGATGGCCACTGGTAGGAATGGTGCTGTGTTGGTGAGGACTGGGACGATTTCGTTGAGAGGCTCCAGCAGAGCTTTGTCACGAAGGACTGGCTGGGAGAGGAAGCGACTGACAAGCGGAGGGCGCATCTACTGACCAGTTGTGGATCCAAGACATATGCGCTGATGAAAGACCTGCTCACACCCAAGAAGCCGGCGGACAAGTCCTTTGAAGAGCTCAGCACTCTGATCAGTGAGCACCTCAAACCGGCGAGCAGTATACACATGGCCCAGCACCGGTTCTATACACACCGGCGTCGGGAGGGACAAAGCATATCGGACTTCGTTACAGACCTTCGGTGTTTGGCCAGCCTCTGTAAGTTCACAGACGCCTGCAGGGAGGAGATGTTAAGGGATTTCTTCATTGAGGGCATTGGTCATGCCGAGATTTTCAGGAAACTTATTGAGACCAATAACTTGACTTTGGAAAGGGCAATGCTGATAGCTCAGACCTTCATGGCAGGGGAAGAGGAGACCAAGATAATTTATGTGCGCAGCCCTGGTTCCAACGTGGCGATAGACCAGGGAGTTAACATTGTAAAGGAGACTCAGAACCCCGCAGGCAGGCAAGGGCAATTCGATACCACCCAGGCAGCAACAGGCTCTCGGGTGGGCCAGCAACAGAGACAATGCCAGGAGGATCGGCAATTCACGCAATCACATGGGACAATGCGTCCCTGGATGGGACCATTGACACTCAGCAACAGAGTGCTCAGGAGTAATCAAAGAGACAATCAGAGAGGAATGCCTGTTCACAGTTCCTTTGGTCACAACAATCTCAGCTCATGCTGGAGGTGCGGTGGCAGACATGCTGCGAAACCTGTAGGTTTCAACAATTTATCTGTAGAAACTGTAACTTCAGTGGACATCTGTCCAGAATGTGCAGAAAGCCCATAGCAAGGCTAGTTTACGAGGCAGAGGAACCAGACGAGGGGTCTGCAAGGCAGGGTGATGCTTGGGGCAAAGCTATGGACACTGAAGTCCAGCGGGTTCATGTGGCAGACATCCACAGCTCGTATACCAAAACGCCACCTATGATGATGAAAGTTCTATTAAATGGCATCCCGGTATGCATGGAGCTGGACACAGGAGTCAGCCAGTCACTTATGAGTACCCATCAATTTGAAAAACTATGGCCACTCAAAGCTAACAGGCCCAAACTGGAATGCATTGACATGCAGCTACGGATGTACACCAGAGAGATCATCCCAGTACTAGGCAGTGCAAACTTGGTGGTCACACACAATGGATCGGAGAACCGGCTGCCACTCTGGATTGTCCCGGGGAATGATCCCGCGCTCTTGGGGAGGAGCTGGCTAGCCGAGATGAACTGGAAATGGGGGGATGTGCACGCTATTTCATCTGTGGAGCGAAGTTCATGCTCACAGGTCCTAAAGAAATTTGAGCCACTTTTTCAACCAAGTGTTGGGACCTTTAAGGGCACCAAAGTAGTGATACACATCACCCCGGACGCCAGACCAGTGCACCACAAAGCCAGAGCCGTGCCGTATGTGATGCGTGAGAGAATTGAGAATGAGTTGGACAGGCTTCTGAGAGAGGGCATCATTTCACCTGTTGAATTCAGTGATGGGGCAAGCCCCATCGTTCCTGTCCTTAAAGCGGATGGCTCGGTCAGGATTTGTGACGACTACAAGGCCACCATCAACCAAGTGTCACTACAGGACCAATACCCGCTTCCGAGAGCGGAGGATCTTTTTGCCACGCTGGCAGGTGGCAAGCTGTTCACCAAGTTGGACCTCACTTCAGCCTACATGACTCAGGAACTGGCTGAAGAATCCAAGCTTCTGACCACCATCACTATGCACAAGGGGCTATTCGTTTACAACAGGTGTCCGTTTGGCATTCGTTCAGTGGCCGCTATCTTCCAGAGGAACATGGAAAGCTTGCTCAAATCCATCCCTGGAACAATCGTATTCCAAGATGACATCCTAATCATGGGTCGAGACACCGAGGAACACCTCCACAACCTGAAGGAGGTGCTACGCCGACTGGACCGGGTAGGCTTGCGATTAAAGAAGTCCAAGTGTGTGTTTTTGGCCCCAGAGGTCGAGTTTTTGGGCAGGAGGGTTGCCGCAGACAGGGTCCGGTCGACCGAATCCAAAACGGAGGCGATCCGTCGTGCACCCAGGCCCGGCAACACATCGAAGTTGCGATCATTTCTGGGACTATTGAACTATTTCGGGAACTTTCTGCCGAACTGAAGCACATTGTTGGAGCCGCTGCACATGCTCCTGCGTAAGGGTTGTGAATGGTTTTGGGGGGACTGTCAAGAACGGGCTTTCAATCGGGCGCGGAATCTGTTTTGTTCTAACAAGCTGTTGACCTTGTACAACCCCTGTAAGAAACTGGTTTTAACGTTTGATGCATCATCCTATGGAGTTGGGTGCGTGTTGCAGCAGAGTAATGATGAGGGCCAACTCCAACCTGTGGCTTATGCCTCCAGGTCACTCTCCCAAGCAGAAAGGGGATATGGGATGGTTGAAAAGCAAGCCCTTGCATGTGTCTACGGGATGAAAAAGATGTACCAGTACCTCTTCAGCAGAAGGTTCGAGTTAGAAATGGACCACAAACCGTTAACATCCCTGTTGTCCGACAGCAAGGCTGTCAATGCCAATGCGTCAGCTCGCATACAGCGGTGGGCCGTCACGCTGGCTGCGTATGACTACACCATACGGCACCGGCCAGGCACCAAAAATTGCGCTGACGCGCTCAGCAGACTCCCACTGGCGACCACCGAGGGGGCGTCGGAATAAACCGCGGAGATGGTCATGGCCGTTGAGGCTTTCGACACCGCAGGCTCCCCCATCACAGCCCGCCAGATCAAAATCTGGACCAACAGTGATCCCCTCGTATCCCTGATAAAGAAATGTATCCTGACTGGGGATTGGGCGCCCGCACACGGAGCGTGACCCGAGGGGGTCAGGCCGTTTCACAGACGGATGGACGAGCTCTCCATCCAAGCCGACTGCCTGCTATGGGGCAGCTGGGTAGTCATGCCCCAGAAAGGAAGGGAAGCATTCATCAGGGAACTCCACAGCGAGCACCCAGGCATCGTGCTAATGAAGGCCATTGCCCAGTCACATGTATGGTGGTGGGAAATTGACTCAGACCTGGAACACTGGGTTCGCAGGTGCACGACGTGTGCTCAGCTGGGCAATGCCCCCAGGGAGGCCCCAATCAGCCCGTGGCCCTGGCCCACCAGGCCATGGTCACGTATTCACGTAGACTACGCGGGCCCGTTCATGGGAAAAATGTTCCTGATCGTTGTCAATGCATACTCGAAATGGATCGAGTGCATCATATTGAATTCGTGCACGGCACCACCACTGTGGAAAGTCTGTGTATGGTCTTTGCGACCCATGGTTTGCCGGACATCCTGGTTAGCGATAATGGCCCGTGTTTCACTAACTATGAATTCCAGGAGTTTATGTCGGGTAATGGTACCAAATATGTCAGGACAGCACCGTTCAAGCCGGCTTCCAATGGCCAGGCAGAACGTGCGGTTCAAATCATAAAACAAGGCATGCTCCGGATTCAAGGACCCTCCCTTCAGTACCGCCTATCGTGCCTCCTGCTGGCCTATAGGTCCCGACCACATTCACTCACGTGAGTCCCACCCGCGGAACGACTCATGAAACGCATGCTTAAAACGCGGCTGTCCCTCATTCATCCAGACCTGTCAGACATTGTTGAGGGAAAGTGCCAGTCCCAAATCGAGTGCCATGATCGCAACTCAGTGGGGAGATGCATAGAAATTGATGACCCTTTATTCATTCTCAATCATGCTTTGGGACCCAAGTGGCTTGAGGGTACTGTAATTGGAAAAGAGGGGAATGGTTCATAGTGGTCAGACTAAACAATGGGCAGATATACCGCAAACATTTGGACCAACTAAAGAAAAGGTTCAGCATGGATACTGAGGAACCTGAGGAAGATCATGAGATGTCACCCACCACTGCCAGTGAACGAGCAACAAGAACATTCACCAGCATGCACAGTCCCTGCGGCCAGCCCGGACAGGCCGGAATCACCTCAGGCGAAGGTGACGCATGCCAAGGCTCAACCACCAGAGCCCCAACTGCGGCGCTCCACGAGAGAGTGTCGACCGCCTGAAAGACTCAATCTTTGACCCAAAGACGTTGGGGGGAGGTGATGTCATGTTTGTAACCTTCACATAACTGTAACCTTTATATAACAACACTGTACACTGTATACACCTGAGTAATGCAAACCTTGACCACAGTGGGTGAACTTGTGGGAGACACTCCTCACCTGGTCATCCAGGTATATAAAGGGAGGTCCCACGCAGAGTCAGCACTTCTTGGTCCTGGGAATAAAGGTTCAGGTCACGTAGTGACCGTGTCTTCAGTATACACCTCCTGTGATTCTATAGTAAGGTGTAAGGACACTACAAATGCCAAGCGCGAAGGGAAGCTCGGGGGTAGCTCACTGGAGGGTGAGTTGGCATCTGATTCCTGCTGAGTGTGACTCAGATGTGGACCTGGATTTTAAGGATATGGCGACAGAGCCTCAGGGGATGCATCACGAGCGTATGGATGCATTGGCAAGGGTCCCGTAGAGCATGGATACACTTGCTGTCAGGTTGGGGGTAACACAAGCATTGCCCGTGCCTCTGAGCAGCCCATTGACTCCATTCTTGGCAAGTACCAAAGGATGTTGGAGTCGACATGCAATTGTAGGGAGCCAGAGGTGACGCATGTGCCATGGCTGATATGGCAACAGCTATTACAGCACAGCAATTTGCTGGAGTTCTTTGAGGATGTAACGAGCAGGGTGGATAATGGGCAACCAATGGATGTGGTATATTTGGATTCCAGAAGGCATTCGATAAGGTGTCAAGTAAGAGATTACTGCGCAAGATAAAAGTTCACGGGGTTGGGGTAATATATTAGCATGGGTATAGGATTGACTAACTCACAGAAAACAGAATGTCTGGATAAGTGGGTCATTTTCCGGTTCGCAAACAGTAACTAGTGGGGTGCCGCAGGGATCAGTACTGGGTATGCAACTATTTACAATCTATATTAATGATTTGGATGAAGAGACCGAGTGTAACACAGCCAAGTTTGTTGATGATACAAAGATGGGTGGGAAAACAAATTGTGAGGAGGACACAAAAAATCTGCAAAATATATAGACAGGCTAAGTGAGTGGGCAAACATTTGGCAGATGGAGTATAATGTGGGAAAATGTAAGGTACTTTGGCAGAAAAAATAGAAAAACAAAATATAATTTAAATGGAGAAAAATCGCAAAGTGCTGCAGAACATAGAGACCTGGGGGTATTGTGCATGGAACACAAAAAGGGTACAGCAAGTAATCAGGAAGGCAAATAGAATGTTGGCCTTTATTGCAAAGGGGATCGAGTATAAAAGCAGAGATGTCCTGCTACAACTATACAGGGATGTTGTGAGGCCACACCTGGAGTACTGCGTACAGTTTTGGTCTCCATATTTCAAAAGAATATACTTGCATTGGAGGCTGTTCAAAGAAGGTTCACTAGGGTGATTCCAGAGATGAGGGGGTTGGCTTATGAAGATAGGTTGAGTAGGTTGAGCCTATACTCATTGGGGTTCAGAATAATGAGAGGTGATCTTATCGAAACATACAAGATAATGAGGGTGCTGGACAAGGTGGATGCAGGGAACATATTTCCACTCATAGGGGAAACTAAAACTAAAACATAGAAACATAGAAACATAGAAAATAGGTGCAGGAGTAGGCCATTCGGCCTTTCGAGCCTGCACCACCATTCAATATGATCATGGCTATTCATGCATTTCAGTACCCCATTCCTGCTTTCTCTCCATACCCCTTGATCCCTTTAGCCATGTGGTCCACATCTAACTCCCTTTTGAATATACCTAACGAACTGGCCTCAACAACTTTCTGTGGTAGAGAATTCCGCATGCCCACAATTCTCTGAGTGAAGAAGTTTCTCCTCATCTCGGTTCTAAATGGCTTGCCCGCTATCCTTAGACTGTGACCTCTGGTTCTGGACTTCCCCAACATCGGGAACATTCTTCCTGCATCTAACCTGTCCAATCCTGTCAGAATTTTATATGTTTCTATGAGATCCCCTCTCATTCTTCTAAATTCCATTGAATACAAGCCTAGTCGATCAAGTCTTTCTTCATATGGGAGTCCTGTGATCCCGGGAATCAGTCTGGTGAACCTTTGCTGCACTCCCTCAATAGCAAAAGTGTCCTTCCTCAGATTAGGAGACCAAAACTGTACACAATATTCAAGGTGTGGCCTTACCAAGGCCCTGTAAAACTGTAGTAAGACTTCCCTGCTCCTATACTCAAATCCTCTCGCTATGAAGGCCAACATGCCATTTGCCTTCTTTACCGCCTGCTGCATCTGTATACCAACCTTCAATGACTGATGTACCATGACACGCAGGTCTCTTCGCACCTCCCCCTTTACCAATCTGTCACCATTCAGATAATAATCAGCCCTTCTGTTTTTACCACCAAAGTGGATAACCTCACATTTATCCACATTATACCGCATCTGCCATGTATTTGGCCACTCACCTAACCTGTCCAAGTCACCCTGCAGCCTGCAAACTAGGGGACATAGTCTCAGAATAAGGGGCCAGGTCCAAGATCACCCCAACATCTGTCATTGAGCTGCAGTACGCGGACGACGCCTGTGTCTGCGCACATTCTGAGGCTGAACTCCAGGATATAGTCGATGTATTTACCGAGGCATATGAAAGCATGGGCCTTACGCATAACATCCTTAAGACAAAGGTCCTTCACCAGCCTGTCCTCGCCGCACAGCACTGCCCCCCAGTCATCAAGATTCATGGCGCAGCCCTCGACAACGTGGACCACTTCCCATGCCTTGGGAGCCTTTTATCAACAAAGGCAGACATTGATGCGGAGATTCAACATCGCCTCCAGTGCACCAGTGCAGCCTTTGGCCGCCTGAGGAAAAAAGTGTTCGAAGACCAGGCCCTCAAATCTACCACCGTGGTCTACAGGGCTGTAGTAAAACCCGCCCTCCTGTATGGTTCAGAGGCATGGACGATGTATATCTCAAGTCGCTGGAAATATATCACCAATAATGTCTCCGCAAGATACTACAAATCCCCTGGGAGGACAGGCGCACCAACATCAATGTCCTCGCCCAGGCTAACATCCGCAGCATTGAAGCACTGACCATACTGGATCAGCTTCGCTGGGCGGGCCACATAGTTCGCATGCCAGACACGAGGCTCCCTAAGCAATTGCTCTATGCGGAGCTCCTTCACGGCAAACGAGCCAAAGGTGGGCAGCGGAAACGTTACAAGGACACCCTCAAAGCCTCCCTGGTGAAGTGTGACATCACCACTGACACCTGGGAGTCCCTGGCCGAAGACCGCCCGAGGTGGAGAAAGTGCATCCGGGAGGGCGTTGAGCTCTTCGAATCTCAAAGCCGCGAGCGTGAAGAGGTCAGGCGCAGGCAGCAGAAGGAGCGTGCGGCAAATCAGTCCCACTACCCCCCCCTTCCCCCGACGAATGTCTGTCCCACCTGTGACAGGGTCTGTGGCTCTCACATTGGACTGTTCAGCCAGCAAGGGACTCACTTTAGGAGTGGAGGCAAGTCTTCCTCGATTCCGAGGGGCTGCCTATGATGATGATGATGGTAGGATATGCGATTTGAAGATGAACTCACTTACCGTGACAACTCGTGTGAGATTGTGAAACTTCGTCCTGCATTGCATCCATGTTCTTGGAGCAGCATGCCTGGCATTGACCTCAGCCGCGACCTCTTCCCACTGCCTCCTGAGCATATATCTGGCGGGCCTCCTGCCCCCTGTGGATACACAATGGGCCCAAAATTGGTGAAAGCTAAGTTCCGCCCAAGTACCGTTCAAAGTATCGCTAAGATCCAGACGGTACTTTGGGCGTAAGTTCCATGAAAAAATGTGGGAAAGACCGCCCGGCGACAAAAATGGGCCTTGCACACTGAGTCTGGGCAGCAGCGGGCGGTAGGTCCCATTCTGGGAGTCAAAAGCGATCCTCGGCAAAATACCGCTGAGGATAGAGTCGGAGCCAGGGAGGGGGGAACTAATAAAATAAAACATTTTCAAAACAAAAAAAATAAACCACCATAAACCCTTCAGGGGACCCCTTCCACCTAAATTCCTGCAAAAGAAATAAAGAAAAAAAGTGGACTAACCTTTTTTTGCAGGTCTTCATGCTTACCGTTAAGGTTAGACCTGCCTCCACGCGGCGATCTTTTCCCATGCTGGAGAAGAGGATCGCCCGGACCAAACTGGGGATGCAGCGGGTGGGAGGACTCTTCTGTGCGTTGCACGTCAGCGGACGGCACCCAGCGGTTTTCTCTCCCTGCCGGCGGGAGGCCTCCACCGAACTCGCTCGGAGAGGAGAGCGCCCCGAAACCAGGGAGACCGCCGAGAAAACTCGATGGTCGTAGACGGTAATTCCACCAATTTCGGGCCCAATATCTCTTCTTTTCTCCACATCTTATATCAAGACCTCCAGTGCATTGTTAGAACACCTTTGTGTTCACTTTCCCGCATGTTCAGCCATTCCTCAAAGTATCACAGCCCAGATTCTCTTTCCAGTAACTCACAACACTTCTTGCAGCCACAATGCACCTCCCCTGTAAGAGGTGCAAGCTGCCTTTAAGTAGTGCCAAGCACTCGTGATATCAGGCCCTCTGCTGATGCGTGCAGCCAATGGACAGCTGAGGTAGCACTGGCTACGTGCATCAATCATTTAAAACAGCAGGCAGCACGAATTTAACGTGCTGACTGTATCGCAATGAATGAACCCTGGTTAATCAATTACCGCAATCCCCAGGCCCTTTTTCGAGCCTTAACCAATTTACCGCTCAGTGAGTCAGTGAGGCTACTTTCTGATTACTCTAACATAGATCCACACAGACATGATGAACCAAATGGCCTCTTCTGTGTCATAAACCTTTATGTATCAATGGTTAAATGTCACCAATTAAGATGAAAGAAACAATATTGAAATTGAACTGCACAATGCCTAAATTGAACATTCCCAAATTGGTTGTAACAAAGTGTTGAACGGTTCAGTGTCGTCATTGGATGATGGTGCAGAGTTTCCCACAATTTCTATTTGAATTGCGACAAAACCTAGAGATAAACCATTGCTATGCTGTGTATGTATGCTGTGCACATGAAATTAAGCAGCGATGTTGCATGGAAGTATCGGGAATTATAATTGAGGGCAGGGGTCTTGATGTGAGGTATGAACCACATTTTGAATCCTACAGTCAAACTACTGTCCTCAGTTAAAAGCTGCTCTCTGACCACAAGTTGATTGTAGTGATTTGGTTAGACAGTATCTTTACTTTATTGAAAATACTTATTTTTATTTTAATGTTTGTATGGCTGGATACAGCTTAGTGGAGTCTGAGATAAATCAATTTGGTCATTGTGGTCAGAATGTTGGAAGCTACATTGTATAGCAGAAGCTCATTTAAACTGTGGGGCATTGACAGAACATATCTTCCTGGTCCAACTGGTTTTGTTTCTATTTCAACTCATGCAGTATGACCTTGAACAGAACACCTATGTTATATTAATAATACACAAACATCAGAAGTAACTTTTTTACTGTAATATTAACCATAAACAACTAAAATATCTACTACAAAATAATGAACCTTGAAATCACTGCCCGGTATTGGTTTTAATATGTACGTTTTATATATGATATGCACAGCTTTATTTGTACAGCATAAGCTTTTTAAATTCTGCTTTTACTCTTAATTTTGGATGCAAGAAGCAGCCGTGAGTGCACAAACTGCCTTTCAGTGCACTCCATGGCCTTTTTACATATAGACGTTCACAGGACCTTGAATAAACAGCTCCTTACTGTCTGTTTGCTCAGAAATAATCTGTAGCTGATTATCAGGCCATTCCTGACAGCCCAGAACACTGAATCAACTGTGAATCACAGTCTGCATTAATAGACCAATAAAAAGGTATAGAGCTATTTAAGATCCTTAATAATTGAAAAGAAATAGATCCAAAACAAGATTTTTAGATATATCTGAAAAGAAGAACAATAAAGTACATAATCATTGGTGAGAAGGGGACGTTTACGATAGATATCTTGAAATATTTCTTTGCACAGTGTCACCAATGGCTGAAATGTTTTGCGAGGAAAGATGGTTGAGCTCAGAATACTAAACTCATTTAAGAACATCAGATCATAAGAAATAGTAGCGGGAGTCGGCCATTTGACCCCTCGAGCCTGCTCTGCCATTCAATAAGATCATGGTTGATCTGATCTTGGCCTCAACTCCACTTCCCCACCCTCTCCCCATAACCCTTGACTCCTTATTTTTCAAAAATCTGTCTAGCTTAAATATATTCAATGATCCAGCCTCCACAGCGCTCTGGGAGAATTTAAGAAACAGTTATTTGCTGTAATACAATGATCGCAGTGTTGGTGCTTTGGAAAAGTGAGGTCAAATGGGGGAACAGTAGCTCAGTGGTTATGTTACTCAACCAATAATCCAGAGACCTGGACCAACAATCCAGAGACATGACTTCAAATTCCTCCACGGCAGCTGAGGAATTTAAATTCGATTAAATAAATACATCTGGAATAAAAGGCTGATGGGGCAGAAATTCTGGCCTCCCTGGGTCCATAAGGAGTGTGTACTTGTTTAACAATGAGCCACAAGGTCAATGCTGGATGCCTGGGTACAAAGGATATGTCCTCGCCACCTGGCTGATGACCTCCCTGCGTGACATCAAGACTGATACCGAGAGGCAATACAACGAGAGCCACAGAGCAATTCGCAATATTGTTGAGAAAATCATTGGAGTGCTGAAGCAGTGCTTCAGATGTCTAAACCACTCAGGAGGCGAGCTCCAAAACCACCCTGAGCAGCTGGCTGTGGTGGTCTGCTCCATGCTACACCACTTAGGTATCAGGATGGGTCAAGAATAATTTGATAAGACTGACAGTCCACCTCACCAGAAAGAGGAAAAGGAGGATGAGGAGGCGGTCACTGATATCAGGCCAGACAATCAGGCTGACGCTGAAGCCATGCCCCCGCCCCCCTGTAGACTGCATGAAAGGGCCCATGGTGGCATAATAGCTGCAAGAGCCTTACGTCAGGAGCTCATCAATGATTGCTTTGCCTGAAAGAGCGTTAGTGTTATTTACAATGCTGATACACTGCTGGGTGTGCACGTCATACATCAATGATGGGCATCACCTTGGTGACAGTTAGCGTTTAAGTTGATTGAAGTTAAGTGTGATTATACCCTTTGATGTTAAGGAATCTCCAGCGTGTAATGATGCAGCTATCTGAGCCAATGTGCTGCAAGGTTTTGTGAAATAAAAAATACTTAAACTGAACATTAGTCTGAAATCATCAGTATTTCTGTACAAACCAACCTTACCCCCTTCCCTCCCAGCCCGCTTCTCCTCCCCACCTCTACCCCTTCCCCTTCCCCTCCTGACTCCAAGCCACCTGACCAAGGAGGTCCTCAGGCGATGCTTCATTGGGGGTGGTGGGGTAACGGCCGAAGGGCTGCTTGGATGGGTACGGGAGAGGATGGTCCCGAGGTGGAAGCATGCTCCAAGCCATAAGCAAGATGTTGCTGTTGGCTCGCATGTGTGGTTGGCAATGGGGGTGCATCACCTTGGGGTGCAGTGCGGTGCTCCGGGACCAATGGGAGCCCTCTGCCACCAGTGTTCCTGGCTACCAGCTCCAGGGCCTCCTCCAAACCTTCCATTTTATATGTTATTTGTTGGACAAAAACTCAGTGCCAACTATGTTCTTGGTGATTGGTAGGCTTTTTGCTGGTGGTGAATCTCTGTCATTCCTCCCACAACAGCCAAACAAGCACACACCACAGCCACACACGCTTTCAGTCCCTCTGAGCTCCCTCTCTCTCTGTCTCCTCTTCTGCGCATGTCATGATGACCCTTGACCTCCAGAATCGCGGGAATGGAGCGTTGCCATGCCGTTGCTAAGGACGGCCACATTTTACGACAGAAGGTCAGAAAAATTTAACACTACCGCCCATTTGATATCGCTCACGGTAACACCCATTTTCAAAAATGTAAACTAGGTGTTTTGAGAATGGGTGAGAAGCCGACGATCTGAAAACCCTTTTTTACTGTCTACGCCGGAAATAACACCCATTTTTGGGTGATAAGCTCAAAAGTGGAGTTTCTAGCCCCCTGAAACTACCATAAAAATTGTTGTAAAAACCCATCTGGTTCACTAATGTCCTTTAGGGAATTAAATCTTCCGTCCTTACCCGGTCTGGCCTATATGTGACTCCAGACCCACAGCAATGTGGTTGACTCTTAACAGCCCTCTGAAATGTCCCAGCAAGCCACTCAGTTGCATTCAAGTAGGTGACTCACCACTAAATTCTTGAGGAAAATTAGGGATGGGCAAAGAATGCTGGCCTTGCCGGCGATGTCCACATCCCATGAACAAATAAAAAAAGAAGTAGGCCAAGGGGCCTTCTTCATCAACCTTTCTTACAATCTTGTAAAGTATCCTTTTTGATGCCTCGTCATGGAATGTAATGAACAATAGTCATGGCTATACTTGACTTGTCCATACTGTTAAACACAAAACTTTGGCATCTCTTCAAATAAATAGATTTCAGAAAAATTCATAACAATTTAGAGAAGGAACTCTACTTAAAATGATCCTGACTGAAATTCTCCATCATAGTGGATGAATGCCCTTTACTGTCCCTCATCACAGACAACTTATCAGTGACACACAAAAAATGTGTGCTGCCAGATTTACCTTACATTGTCAGAAGGAAGCCCAAGGGTGCATTAGAATATAAATTAAAGCCTTGGACATATGAACATAACTCAAAAATCACACAGTTCTGGTGGTTTTATTTTCCTCAGGGGAAAATTCTTAAGTACTTTCCTGATATATGTTCTGTACAGGAAGAAATTCAAAAGCAATGAAAAGTGAGCTGATAATTTGGCCAGTTTGTGAATGAGGGGGATGGTAGAATCACTACCTTTGCCTAACTCAAATCATGACCATAATTATAATTATAGTACCTAAAACAACAAACATGGCAATTTTAAATTCAGTGAAATTAGAATGTAAATAGGTTGACATAGAATTAAAAGCACAGAAACAGGCCATTTGGCCCAACTGGTCTATGCCAGTGTTTATGCTCCACACAAGCCTCCTACCATCTTACTTAATTCTTAATGCATCATAATTCTTCAGTAATTAACATTACAACAGTGACTACACTCTGCCTGGTGGTCGTGGAAGGCATTATATAAATGCAAGTCTTTCCTTCTTTCTTTCTTTCTTTCTTTCTTTCTTTCTTTCTTTCTTTCCTTCCTTCATCTAACCCCATCAGCTATCCTTATATTCCTTTCTCCCTCATATAATTGAAAGTTTTAAAATTGTGATTAATGGTTTGTGTTACTCTATTTTGAGCATATGAGGCTATGTGTGTGTGTGGTAAGCATTGGGTCGGTACACCAATGGAGCATAGTGAAATTTGAGTGCACAATTACATACAAATGCTTCAGTGAGTAAGATTACTTGCATGACATTTCCTCTCTTCCTGCCCAAGTGAAACAGCTACAGATGTTTTGTAAATTTTAATATAAACCATACATATTTGACGGTAAATTCTTCAGTAATTAAAACATTTATAGTACCAAAGATCCTGAATCATCAAGCTAATATACCATGACATGCAACATCATCTGGCCGTTTAGTAACAGTATACCTCCCCTTCCATAATCTTTCAATAGTGACAGAGGAACACGTACACTTGGAAGGGAATTATATATAGTTTATAAGGAAATTTCACTGCAATCCACATATTATACGTATAATACTTCTGAACTCAATAAATTGCGAGAAAATTAATCTAATTTCATAAGTTCACACATGAGTAAATAAGTTTTACTCTTGCAGTTCAAGCCATTAATCTGAATGCCAGAACTGGATTGTTGCCTCATATTTCATTGAAAGAAAGAAATATTACGATTTAGCTTTCACCAGATACTTTTTCCTCATATCCTACACTAAAGCCAGCTCCCAAAGGCAAACCTGTGCTTCCGATAAAGTTAAGCAAGACCTGATGTGTGCGGTAACTTTAGATAATGAGTTCTCGGTGAACAATGGACCTATTTGTTGTCTCTTGAAATACAAGTAGAATTTCTCCTACTCACCCACTCCAGAAAATAATTGCTATCAGTCCCGCAAAATACTCTCACAACAGACTCATAGGTTGCTTTGCAGAAGGAGCTATGTACAAAAGCAAGTAATCAGAGCGAGTTGTTGAATTTGCTCCAAATAAGAAGTTAAGGATAATTTTAACCTAACCCACCTGGCATGAAACTGACAGGTACAGTTCAGCCACTCATTTTACACACCACCTGATTTTACATGTCGTTGAAATCAACGGGCGGCCAATCCAATCTTGTCAGTTTCCTGTTGGGCGAGTTAGGTTAAAATTAACCCTAGTGGCTTTGAACCAAATTAAAAAACTATACTTAAAATTCCTGTTCCAAAAACGATAACATATCATGAAGTTTTCATAGATCATGGAGGCAACAGTCTTAATCGGGACCTGTGTCTGTGATTTGAACTTTGTATGCAAAATCGGATATTTCATGGAGTGCTCCACTGGCACCAGCTCATCAATGGTCTGATGGAGCATAAATAGCTTCACTAAAAAAAAGCTCTGCTAGAAAAAATGTGGGATCCTTAAGGATGAAACTGAGGATGAACAGTTAAAATACCCAATGGCTTTCCTTGAAGTGTTCACTGCTGAAGATTCACTCGATTTATATGTCGCATCTGGTTTAAAATTCAAACTGAGATAAAGGAATATCAAAAGGTATCTTTCACAAATAAAGATGTCGTTACAAACACAGGACTGCCTGGTATAATATTTACACATGTGAAACAAAGCAATTCTGATGCAAATGACAATTGTCTTTCCTCGTGCTGGCCTGTTGACGGCACTCTTCAATGGTTCTTGTTAAACAACCCACCTCGCCAGAGATGATGTGCCCCACTTTTAAGTGGTATCTGTACAAAAGCCAGGTATAATGTATGCCCCTGTGAGTATGCTCACAGGTTTGTAGAGCTGTTGCATTCATGTGATGTTCACAAGACTCAATAAAACCCCAGTCAGTTGGGTTTAGGTCATCCACGATGAGGTGTGCAATTGTGAGCCTCGTGGATGAACTGATAATGTGTAGTATAATTGTTAAACCTTTGTTAATAAACCAATTAGTTCTTAATAGCAATGTGTTGCTATGAATTCTTAAGCAAAGAACCCATTTCATCTGATAGAGAAATAGTCAGACCTTTCAGAGGTTAGAATAGACATTTTAAACTTGTCACAATTCTGCCAAACTATAAACTCTCATAGCAACATGTGAGATTATCTTGCGAGTTGAAACAAGACAGGTCTCTGATGATCACAATGAGCACAGTTAGATCCTGAATACATCAGAAAGTTCTTCCAGCATCATAATTGTCATGGGGCTGTGAAGAATGAAATGGGATCCTTCAAAGGGTGGTAATAGGGATGAAACTGAGGATGAACAGAGAATAGTTAAAATACCCAATGACTATTTCCTTGAAGTATTGAAGATTATAGTACAACACCTGAATGAATGGAAAGAATTGAAGTGGTTGTAGCTCTTTGTATTTAAAGATGACTGACCTTGTTGGAAAGTTACTCTTGCTGACTTTGCTGATGCTTTTTTGAGGCTAGTACAAGAGAAACGAGCCTTACTGCACGTTTCACAGATGCAAACAGCCCCCTGGGTTTGACAGGCTGCTGCTTGTTGCTTTTTAAGGATGGCAACATGCTGGTTCATGTGGTCAACCGACACCACCATGCATTGCTACTCCCAGAAGTCTAATAATTATCACATAGCTAGAGCTCTTTCACTGCTCACTCTGCTCGCTTTAAACATGCACAAGATTTTTTTTGGCATCCTGGAGTCTTCCGAATGGATGATATGTCCTGCCTGACCAGCACAGCTCCACTCAAATAAGCAGGGCCTCAATGCCAATGATCTTGGCACACTTGAGGATCGAGCAGTTACATAGAAACATAGAAACATAGAAAATAGGTGCAGGAGAAGGCCATTCGGCCATTTGAGCCTGCGCCAACATTCAATAAGATCATGGCAGATCATTCACCTCAGTACCCCTTTCCTGCTTTCTCTCCATACCCCTTGATCCCTTTAGCCATAAGGCCCACATCTAACTCCCTCTTGAATATATCCAACGAACTGGCATCAACAACTCTCTGCGGTAGGGAATTCCACAGGTTAACAACTCTCTGAGTGAAGAAGTTTCTCCTCATCTCAGTCCTAAATAACTTACCCCTTATCCGTAGACTGTGTCCCCTGGTTCTGGACTTCCCCAACATTGGGAACATTCTTCCCGCATCAACCTGTCCAGTCCCGTCAGAATTTTATATGTTTCTATGAGATCCCCTCTCATCCTTCTAAACTCCAGTGAATAAAGGCCCAGTCGATCCAGTCTCTCCTCATATGTCAGTCCAGCCATCCTGGGAATCAGTCTGGTGAACCTTCACTGCACTCCCTCAATAGCAAGAATGTCCTTCCTCATCAAGGAGACCAAAACTGAACACAATATTCCAGGTGAGGCCTCACCAAGGCCCTGTACAACTGCAGAGAGACCTCCCTGCTCCTATACTCAAAACCCCTAGCTATGAAGGCCAACACACCATTTGCCTTCTTCACCGCCTGCTGTATCTGCTTGCCAACTTTCAATGACTGATGTACCATGACACCCAGGTCTCGTTGCACCTCCCGTTTTCCTAATCTGCTGCCATTCAGATATTATTCTGCCTTCGTGTTTTTGCCCCCAAAGTGGATAACCTCACATCTGCCATGCATTTGCCCACTCACCTAACCTGTCCAAGTCACCCTGCAGCCTCTTAGCGTACTCCTCACAGCTCACACCGCCACCCAGTTTAGTGTCATCTACAAACTTGGAGATATTACACTCAATTTCTTCATCTAAATCACTAATGTATATTGTAAATAGCTGGGGTCCCAGCACTGAGCCCTGTGGCACCCCACTAGTCACTGCCTGCCATTCTGAAAAGGACCCGTTTATCCCGACTCTCTGCTTCCTGTCTGCCAACCAGTTCTCTATCCACTTCAGTACGTTACCCCCAATACCATGTGCTTTAATTTTGCACATCAATCTCTTGTGTGGGACCTTGTCAAAAGCCTTTTGAAAGTCCAAATACACTACATCCACTGGTTCCCCCTTGTCCAGTCTACTCGTTACATCCTGAAAAAATTCCAGAAGATTTGTCAAGCATGATTTCCCTTTCATAAATCCATGTTGACTTGGACCGATCCTGTCACTGCTTTCCAAATGCACTGTTATTTCATCTTTAATAATTGATTCCAATATTTTCCCCACTACTGATGTCAGGCTAACTGGTCTATAATTACCCGTTTTCTCTCTCCCTCCTTTTTTATAAAGTGGTGTTACATTAGCTACCCTTCAGTCCATAGGAACTGATGCAGAGTCGATAGACTGTTGGAAAATGATCAGCAATGCATCCACTATTTCTAGGGCCACTTCCTTAAGTACTCTGGGATGCAGATTATCAGGCCCCGGGGATTTATCGGCCTTCAATCCTATCAATTTCCCTTACACAATTTCCCGCCTAATAAGAATATCCTTCAGTTCCTCCTTCTCACTAGACCCTCGGTCCCCTAGTACTTTCGGAAGTACTGATTTGTTTGATTTGTTTTCCTACTTGATGTGCATGATGGATCTCAGCTGACTTTTCTCAAGTTTCCAAATACAACATGTCCAGGACTCACATTCATATAAAAAAAGTGGTAATGGCAATAGCCCTGAACACTTTTAGTTTTGTGATGAGCTTGATCCCATGCTGGTTCAACATACTCTTGTTTGGTCTTCTGCACGGATTGCATTTTACTTCCTATTGGTCTATCATTTTGAATATATTGTTTCTTTTTATACCACAGTCCATTCTGTGGGTGGACACATGACCAGCTCTCAGTCTCCTCCACTGCCACCAGAGGCGGGGGTGCAGTGGGAGAACAAGTCAGGGGTTAACCTCATTCCAATGTTGTCACTTTCCTGAGTAGCTGCCAATCAACACTTTACCTCTGAAAATTAGTCACTATGTCAGTTTGAAGGAGTTTTTTTTATAAACTGACCAAGGAGAGCGTTACACTGAATTACTGAAAATTGTGTTTTGATGCAACATTGCTATCAGCCTTGAAGCAGTGTTCAGCAAAACTACTGCATCTAACTGGGTTTTTACCTTTACAATGTAACCCAGGGCTGAAAAATAAAAATTGGAATCTCCTTGTTTTTGACATTTTGAACCATCTTTTTAAAAATCAGTTCACATGATATTCCTTGCTGCATCATATTCAGAAAGAATTGTTAAATCAATGTAAGCAATATTGAAAAAAATAAATGTGTTTGCTTTTGGATCAATTGAACTCACAAGCAGTTCTGCTGCCATTGTTAATGTGGAATGTAAAATCTATCTCCATAATTATCTAATATTTCATACTATTCCAATTTAACACAAATGCCTGTCAGGCAGGCACAGACTAATGGAATAGATTTAGAAAGAGCTTTTTCTAAAATCTGGAAACTGGATTTGGAAACAAATTAAAATCATGGATATATAATAATTTGAAGACAAAATCCACATACATGAAGGTAACTCGTATAAATTATCCTCTACAGAAATTAATATAGTGGGTCTCCCAGAAGATCAATTAAAAATGTACTTCAGCAAGACTGGCATTCAGGAGAATAAAGTTCATGTGGTACTAATTGTAATATAGAGCGTTTCCCTGGTGGACTAATGCTCCACCTAGTGGACTACTGTAGTAATGCAATTAATGATGTGTAGACGAAAAGGATCATGTGACAAGGGCCCCGAAATTCATGGTCCCGGGAAGGACCGTTACTGCCCATTTGTGACAGCCATTTGTCAAAAGCGAATGGCTGCCGCTTTGGGCTCAACTGGCCACCCCTACCTGAATTAGGCCCGGGAGGTCTTGCAGCGGTCACCGCCGTGATCGACCGACTCTCGTGGCGGTGTGGGGCTTGCAGTAGTGACGCGGTAAAAGTGCACACCGCTGCCGCTACGCCCCCGGACCCATTTTCACCGCTAAGAAGCCAGTCCTTTAGCTGACGGTGCCCCTGCCAGCTTTTAGGGCTGGTGCAGAGTGGCAGAGATTTCAGAGCTGGTTTAGCTCGACAACAGCAGCTGAGTCGGCAGCAGAGAAGTTCAGAAGAGATCATCTGGGGGAGATCAGCGAGCGCCGGACGGGGCGAGATCCCGAAGC
Organism: Pristiophorus japonicus; assembly: GCF_044704955.1. Lineage (NCBI taxonomy): Eukaryota > Metazoa > Chordata > Chondrichthyes > Pristiophoridae > Pristiophorus > Pristiophorus japonicus. Next base: position 45,955,473 of record NC_091990.1, read on the forward strand.
CAGCTCCGTATTGCTCAGCAACAAGTCCAGGAGCTTCTTCAATGGATCGGAGGAGTTCAGCACAGTATCTGCACTCAAGGGCCCCAAGTTTCCACATGATTTGCTCCTGATTTTTCGGAGCAACTGGTGTAGAACGGAGTATCATAGAAATCTGAATTCTCCACATTTAGTTTTCTGCAGTTCTAGTCAGGTAGAACAGTTTCACTTTGGAACAGAATTTTTTTTTCAAAAGGGGGCGTGTCCGGCCACTGACGCCTGATTTGAAAGTTTCCACAGTGAAAACGTACTCCAAACTAACTTAGAATGGAGTAAGTGAAAATTTTTGTACGCTTGAAAAAACCTTGTCTGCACTTTAAAAAATCAGGCGCAGGTTACAAATTAGGCGTAGGGAACGAGGTGGGGGGGGAAGGGGGGGAAGGGAAGTCATTAAATTCTACAATCAATCCTTAGTTATACTTATACAAATATTATACAAATAAATCCAGCCTGAATAAAAATTTATAAGCAAAGAAAAGATTAAAATAAACCATGTTCCTACCTGTGTAAAAGTGCTTCAGGCAGGCCTTTCAGGCAGCGGTGTGGCGTCAGTGTCTCGATGGCAGCGGCAGGCAGCAAGCAGCCTTCGAGCTGAGCTGCAGTGCTTGAGGCAGGGGTGTGGCGTCAGTGTCTCGATGGCAGCGGCAGGCAGCAAGCAGCCTTCGAGCTGAGCTGCAGTGCTTGAGGCAGGGGTGTGGCGTCAGTGTCTCGACGGCAGCGGCAGGCAGCAAGTAGCCTTCGAGCTGAGCTGCTGTGCTTGAGGCAGGCCTTCATTCCCCGCAAAGATGCAGCACCCGGACGGACTTGAGGCCATTCGGCCATGGGATTGCAGTGGCATCAGTGGCTGGCCGGGAGCCGAAGAATGAACACAGGACACACGCAGCTGCAGATTTTAAATTCTTTAGGCCGTTCGGCCACGCTTATGGGGCGGCGTCAGTGGCTCGAAGGCAGCCGAAGAATCAGGAGCGGACGTGAGGCCATTCGTCAGTGGCTGGTCGGGAGCCGAAGAAAGAACAGCAGCAGCCTTCGAGCTGTGAGGGGGACTGACTGAGGCCATTTGGACAGGGAGAGGCAGCCACATCGACATCTTTATATTTAAATTTGCAGAATGGGTGCACCACATATTATGTAATGGTTTGCTTCCTCATGCAAGAAATTCTTTGTTCTTGGTGGAAGTTGATCCATTGCAAAGTTGAATTGGCACTTTTATTTCTCCAAACACACAGTCCTTAATTTGCAGGCACCGGTTCTGCAAGTTTAGCAGTGAAAAGCTGAACTCACTGATTTCAGCAGGTGATTTATTCAGCAGTGCTGCTAAAAGCACTCCCTCACACACAGAAATATCAAGAAAATTAAAATACAAGCCTTTGCAGGGGTCCAAGAAACAAATCTTCACTTTTTCTGCAGCAATTTTAAAAATAGCCGAGTGCCAATGTTTACTTCAGACTGCGCGTGTGCGAACGCCCCAACGCACACGCGCAGGGTTGCTGGCACCAAGAAGCCTCATTTCAATTGTACCCGCCCCCTCCTACTTATAAAATCGGCGCGAATGGTAGGCACCGCCCACTGTGCGCCGCGCCAAGCAGACATCGAGCTCCAAGGAGCACGAGAATACCGCAGTTTTTTTCCGGCGCCGTTTTCGGCGTGAAAAACAGGCGCCCAGCTCTGAGGTGCGCCTTTTTCGCCGCGTGTGGAAACTTGGGGCCAAGGGGAGGGAGGGAGAGAGGGAGTGAGGGAGAGGGAAAGAGAGAGGGTGAGAGAGAGAGAGAGAGAGAAAGAGGGAGAGGGAAAGAGAGAGGGTAAGAGAGAGAGAGGGAGAGAGCAAGAGGGAAAGAGGGAAAGAGGGACAGAGAGAGTGAGAAGGAGAGAGAGAGAGAAGGAAGGGAGCAAAAGAGAAAGAACAAAGAGCTAGAAATGAGGAAAGGGAATGAGAAACAGAAAGAGAAAATTTGTATTGGGAGAGAGAGAAATAGAGAAATAGTAATAAAGAAAGAGAAAAGGGGGAAAAAAACTAGAGAGAGAGAGAAATAGAGATCCCAAGATTCACAGAGAGAAAACTGAAATCTCAATCCAGGGACTCAGACTGGAAACGTCGACCCAGCTCAGCATTCCGCTCGGGAGCAAACGGGAATCTGTTCCGCCTCCACCTCCTCCAGGCTAGATTCAAAGTCGTCCATCCTCTGTCATCGAATTACAGTACGCAGACAACACCTGTGCACACTCAAGTGATCATCAACACCTTCAATGAGGCATATGAAAACATGGGCCTTACACTAAACATCTGTAAGACAAAGGTCCTCCACCAATCTGACCCTGCCACGCAGCACTGTCCCCCCGGTTATCAAAAACCATGGTGAGGCCTTGGACAACGTGGACCATTTTCCATTCCTCGAGAGCCTACTGTCAGTAAGGGTAGACATCGATGACGAGGTCCAACACCACCTTCAGTGTGCCAGCGCAGCCTTTTGTCTGAAGAATGTTTGAAGACCAGGAAATCAAAACTGTCCCAAGCTTATGGTCTATATATAGTCCAAGACATGGACTATATATAGCAGACACATCAACCACTGGAGAAGTACCTCCAACACTGCCTCCGTAAGATCCTGCAAATCCACTGGGAGGATAGACGCACCAACCTCAGTGTTCTCACCCAGGCCAACATCCCCAGCATCGTAGCACTGACAGCGCTCGATCAACTCCGTTGGGCGGGCCACATCGTACATGAGACTCCCAAAGCAAGCGTTCTTCTTGGAGCCTCAACATGGCAAGCGAGCCCCAGGTGGGCAGAGGAAATACTTCAAGGACACCCTCAAAGCCTCCTTGATAAAGTGCAACATCCCCACCAACACGTGGGAATCCCTGGCCCAAGACCGCCTAAATTAGAGGAAGAGCATCCGGCAGAGGGCTTAGCACCTCGAGTCTCATCGCCGAGAGCATGCAGAAATCAAGCGCAGACAGCGGAAGGAGCGTGCGGCAAACTAGGCTCCCCACCCACCCCTTCCTTCAACCACTATCTGTTCCACCTGTGACAGAGACTGTAATTCCCGTATTGGACTCTTCAGTCACCTGAGAACTCACTGCTAGAGTGGAACCAAGTCATTCTCGACTACGAGGGACTGCCTATGATGATGATGATAATGCTCACCTCACATTATACAGCAGCCCAGATATAGGTGCGAAAAATAAAAATTTAATGCCTCATTAATATAACTCCAAACAACTACGAGAACAATAAACAGTGCAGAAAAATAATATATGAACATCATTTACCACCCTTGTGCATATCCTTTTAACGCCTTTACATGTACCTAACCTGTGACTTCCCCTCAGTGTCTCCCCTATGGCTGCCTCATGGGTCTGGGAAGGCTGCTGTGTTCCCTGTGTGGAAGCTGCAGATGTCCCTCAAGCAGCTTTGGGTCTGCAAGGGCCGGCTGGAGACTGGTCAACACCGTCCTGGGAGGGTTCAGTCGGGCTTGGCTTGGGTAAGGCCATGCGTGGAGGCACTGGCGGAGTGACAGGTCTGGGGCCGGGAATGCTGCGAGCCGGAGGGAGCGCATCATCCGTATCCTGGCCCGAGGAGCCTGAATCACTCACCAGGCACATTACCACCACCACCGATCTGAGGGAGCTTAGGTCGGTGCTGTCGCGGCTGGGTCCACCGTTGCCCGTGGTGGACCCAGCCGTGAAAGCAACACTGAGGTCTCGGGGGGCATCCAGCTGAGACTTCTTGTGAGCAGTTACAGTCTGAAAGCCACCAGATATGACAGCACTTAGACGCTCTGTCGATTCTTGCAGAACCGCGGCCATCCTCTCCAAAGCAGCATCGATACGCTCGTTCCCTCGCGCCTGTGCTGCAATGGCAGCTGCTGCATCACCTAAGGGTGAATTTCCCGTGGGAATAACGCCCCAATTAAGACTGCAATTTTCAGGTTTGAAGGGCTAATAGGACTGGAACACTTTTTTGTGGTCAAAAAGCTGAATTTGGATCCAATGGCTGCTGCAACGATTGCGGCGCTAATCGGAGGAAAAAAGACCTTAACGTCACCAACTTCCTGGCGGCACTGAATTTCGCGGCCAAGGTCACATGATATGTTCCTGTAGAACCATCTTGTGTATGTGGGTGTTTGTGATGTTGTAAAGAATATACTAATTTGCTGCCACTAGATATGACGAGTAGATTCATAAATAGTGGAGGAGGCACAAAGCACGCCAAATGCATTTGATATTAATGTAAGGATATTTCATGAATGTCGTCTCCACTCACTCAGACTGCAGGTATCAAAGAGGAGGGGTGGTGGAGCACAGAAATTCAGTTTAATTGAACTTGGATTGAAGTGGTCACCCACATTTATTAGATTAATTTTGTTTTATCTGAGCTGATTTTATGTGATTCTTACTAAGCTTCTAGAGTTAAATAAATGGGGCTTGAGCTTTGACCACTCTCCCGCTGTAACTCTGGTGAGAGACCAGCAGAATCCCTCTGGAAATCGTGCAAACAACTGCAAGCTTCCATTTATGTGTTTCTCTTGTGGTTCCACTGGTCTTCAGCCAGAGTTATGAGAAATCAGTAAAAATCCCCACAGAATTTCTGTGTTTGTAACATATTAGCAGGAATGATCTTATAAATTGTGAGACTAAAGCAGGAGCACTTTGTCCCATTAATCAAACATCCAAGTGTGTACTACAACCCCAAACACTGACAGACCCAGAGATCCAACATTTGTTTCAGATCATAAAAATCTAATTGCACATTTTTTATAGGAATCAGTAACTTCCCAGTGTTGAAGCAACTTGAAAATTGCTTTTGAAACTCCATTCTGGGAGATATTGTCTGCTCTCTTTGTTTCTCTGTATTGAGAATGGTAGAGATATGCACAGGCTTGTATTTAAATTGCTTATAGGCAGTCTCCTGTCAGGACAAGTGGTTCGACTGTTCCGTCAGGCTATGATATAGGTTATGTACTGCGAGAAAGAGTTAGAGCCATCATCTGGGATGTTTGTCTCAACAGCGTCTGGTTTTTCAGACACGCAGATGAAGAGCTGTGATTCTGATATCGGAGAGGTTGCCCCTTAACTTGTACAAACCTGACTTGATTGAGAGATCCTTCACTGTGTGAAGTGCCTCACAGAGAGCTGGCCTTGATTAATAGTGAATGATATCCCTTTTACTTCCTGGCAGGAGCTGGATCAAAGGGTCTGGAGTTCTTGTTTGCTCAAAGCCTCTGACTGCGTGCAATACAATTGGAACCAATGCAATGTGAAGCTGGACACATTTGCAGGGAGCAAGATGTGTTTAACCTTTTTTTAATGTTAACAGATGGCTGGCTGTCCTGTCAGCTCTTTCCTAACATTCCATTTTAAATGACATTCTGATGTTGGTGAGTGGCGTTCAGATGTCTTCTTACCCTGACGAGAGAGCCAGGGGGAGAAGATAATGCAATTCAGGGTTACTGGTTCTGTTTTCAGTCTCAAACCAATACCTGTGGTACAACAGCAATACAAATAGAGAGACCCAAACTATTATTTCAAATTTTAGAAGCTCGAAACCTACTCTTTCCTACAGTGTATTTATTACAATTTACCCATTATAACTATTTTGCATTCTTTCAATTCAACTTATCACAATTTTTTTTAGCACCTTTAACATATTCTTTGAAAACCAATCAAACCATAATTAGTAAATAGCACAGGTGGGCTTAATAGTGATCAAAATTACAAGTGTAATGAATTGTTCCACCTCTCTGAAGTTATGCCTTTTTTTTAAATATTCTCTCACATGTTTCAGCTTTTACTTTTTACCAAATTCAAGGTCTTTTGGCATTTGTCCTCGTTTTCCTTTATTCTTTTTCTGATGAACTGCAGTTGATGTTTCAGGGACATAACTTGACATATTTGTACAGCAGTAAAACGTGTCCAGAAAGGAGATCTCAGTCAAATATTTCACTGCCAAAGCTAAGAAACTGCCCCTTGAACATTACGTAGTCTAGTAAAGGATAAACAAAAAATTCAAAATGTAATAATTAAGCCACTGGGGCTGCCTTCGGAACAGATGAACCAGATGTAAACCATTCCCCTGGCACCAGGACAAGGGTGATATCAGAATGCACATGGAGTGAACTATTAGACTGAGAAAACAATTTTTACAAATCCTGGCAAGCTAAGCGTGAGCACATTGATAATTTCAGATTTTGAATTCTGATTTGGAGTGTATGGATCAATGGGAATCTGAAGTAGGCTAACATGCCAATGTACCTGCGTTATTTGGAAGACTGACTAGCCATGCGGTAACTGTGCCTCCAGTCTTTTGAGCATGTAATCTGCACATGATTTATGGATTATTCTGCAGCCCATCTATCTGCCAAAATGGTAAAGTAACCCAGTGTTAACTTTATGACTGGCTGATGAGCAAGGAAAGTTTCCACTGGTACGCTGGAATCTTGTGCATACCAGCTCCAATGAGTCTGTTGGGTGCACAAACACCCCATAAAGTAAAGTGGCACAGACCTGCGGCACACATACAAAGATTTTCCTTTCAAGATATCCTTGCAAATATTGCTCCCACATACAGAGGCATAAAGTGCAAAATGTTAGCATGGATTTACAGAGAGAAGCAAATGTGCCTCTTTGCACATCAAAATGGTTGAATTTGGGCCAAGTTAATATGTTTTTGCTATATGAACACCGTCAGATGAATTCTTCAGTAAACACTTACTCCTCTCCTGGCACACCATCCGCCCACTGTCAAACGGTCTGCTAACATTCACTGTCAAGGCTCACATGCGATAATAGCTGCTTTGGCAGGATGCTGCAAGTTGATCAGAGCCTACAGAATTGTCTCCTAGCAAACGGCTCAAGCCTCCAGGAGACGAGGTGAGGCAAGAGGTTAGACAAGAACAAGTGGAAAGCCAATGTCCTTCTGGAGCATTGTAGCAGTACTGCACCTCAGAGGCATGACAAAGGCAAAAGTTTCACCTATCCCGTGGGTGATTTGTGGATCTCAAGAAATAGAAATGATTTGAAAATATGTAAAGAAAATGGCAGTCATTTTTATCAATTAAATGGCAATGCTCAGATCCAAAGGAAAGGTACGGTGTAAAATGGTCTCTCTGGCCGTTGGGCAGGCTCAGGTTCAGGTTAGCTGTGAGGTCCTTTGGGTGAATAGGCATCAACACTCACTCCCTGGTCTCATACATGGGCTAGGCACTGGAAGGTTGCTGATGCACCTGAAAGAGTACTCCAAAGCATTAGAGGGGTGAGTTTCTAAAAAAAAAAATAAGATTTATATAAACTACTGGCAGATCTCCAGGATATATTGGTGCTGTTATGCTCTGGAGGTGATATACAGTGACTGAATAAATAATATTAAATTTTTACTGAATGGCTGAATTCTATGACAGTCCCAACATTCTGCGACCATAAATGAGTGGCCTTTTTTACATGAATATAAATTCCTTTATCTATGATTTTCAACTTTATTCCATGCCCATTTCAAAGCTGAGAATACATAGTAAGGTAGTACGCAAGATTTGCCAGCTGGAGTTAGACATCTGAGGGCAGATTTTCGAGTCTTCTGCGCTTTGTTTTTTGCCCCGGAGCGGCGACACTGGCGGCGGTGAAGTCTTCTGGGCGGGTGATCACCGCCAGCGTCCTGCAGGGAACCTCAAGTCCGGTCTTGCGATGGCATGGAGCAACACCGCCCGCAAGAATTGTGCCGGTGTGCAACGCCCCTGGTTGCAACATCGGCACGAGTTTTGACTTCAGCCCAACCCGTACGCCACGCAATGCACCCCGCAATGAATGCCTGGGAAATCAGACGGTACAACGACTGCAGAGAGGAAAGTAATGGACTCCTAAGGTAAGTGTGATTGTTTTGTCTTTTAATTTTTTTTGCGATTTATGTTGTGGTGGCGTGTGCAATGTTTTGGTTTTTTTTTCGTTTTTTTCTCCCCAGGCGTCTCTCAGAGCACTTTAGCTCCAGCCAATCCCTTGCTAGCGCCCAAGAGAGGTGTGCAACGCCTCCCTTAGCGCTGCAGCCCAGACTCAGGGCCCAGCTGCCCAATTTTACTTACTGAGGCACAAACTGTTCCCGGACGCAAACTTTACCGCCCCGCCGCCATTACCGCTCCGAAATCATCAAAGCCGAAAATCTGGCCCTGGTATTTAACAGTACTGGGGAGGGAGAATGGACTTTAGGTGTACCAGTGGCAGCACTATGCTTTGGAGGCACAGGGATGGGCTGAACTAATAATCCAGTGATATGAGTTCAAATCCCATCATGGCAGCTTGTGAATTTGAATTCCGTTAATTAAATAAATAAATAAAAAGCTAATATCAGTAATTGAATATTAAGTGCCCTCTGAATTGGCCTAGTAAGCAACTGCGCTACAGAAAGTATCAATGTGCTACAAAATATAGAATAAGAATAAAACCGATCAGACCATCTGACATCGAACTCTGCATCACATTCAGATATGACAAAGGCACACCCAGCCCAGTCAACCCTGCAAAATTCTCCTCCCCAACATCAGGAGACTTGTGCCAAAATTGAGGAGCTGTCCCACAGATTAGTCAAGCCTGACATGGTCATACTCAGAATCAGACCTATCAGCCAATGACCCAGAGACCTCAATCACCATCTCTGGGTATGACCAGCAGGACAGACCCAATGGAGGCGGCAGCACAGTGGTATACAGTCGGGAGGGAGTGGCTCGGGGATTCCTCAACATTGACTCCGGACCCCATGAGTGCCACTCCGGCAATTCCATGAAGTCTCATGGGCAAGGAAACCTGCTGATTAACACCTACCACCCTCCCTCAGCTGATGAATCAGTATTCCTCCATGTTGAACACCACTTGGAAGAGCAAAGATAGTAGTAAGGCCACAGAATGTACTCTGGGTGGGGGGACTTCAATGTCCATCACCAAGAGTAACTCAGGAGCACCACTGCTGAACGAGTCTTGAAGGACATCGCTATGAAATTGGGCTTGTAGCAGGCATTGAGAGAAATCATCAACATCATAGGCAATCCCTCGAAGTGAGGATGACTTGCTTCCACTCCAAAAAGTTCACAGATGTTTCAATGAAGGACCTAATATTCCAGGTCCCGAACTATATCTTGAAGGATGGAAGATGCCTGTGCGTGGATTTTTTTAACATGTGGTGACCGTTGCACACCAGCCACCACACGAGCTTGACAGAGCTAGGTCTTGGTCCAGTGGCAAGGGTTAACCAAGACGACTGGAGACCAGCTCTGCTGCATGGGCCGAGTGCGCACACATATCGCAGTGGGGGCTGGCCCATGCTGCCCCTGGGCCCTTGCCTCTTCTGGGCCCTGAACTCTTGCTTCTCCTGGGCCCCGATCACATCCCTCTATGAACGCTTGCCACTCCTTCACCCCGACCTCGGCGCTCCTGCTGTACCTGCCCGCACTGCAGTCAGCCGTTGCCCTCCTGCAGCAGCACGCGCTGCTCCCTGCCATGGTATGCCACCACAAGTTGCTGCCTCTAATGGCCTCGGCCTGCTGATGGCCTGGAAATCGGCACGGTCCTGGCCTGTGAGACTATCAGCAGGCCGGGGCCATTAGAGGGAGCAACGTGCGGCGGCCCGACCTGGAAATCGGCGCGGTCCCGGCCTGCAAGTGAGAGAAATAAGACAAGGGAAAAACCTACTTGTCCAATCCACCTGTCGCAGATGCACCTGTCCATGATAGTATTGGTAGGAGTGACTATCACACAGTACTTGTGGAGACAAAATCCCATCTTCACATTAAGGACATCCTCCATCGTGTTGTGTGACACTACCACTGAGCTAAATGGGATAGGTTGAGAACATATATAGCAGCTCAAAGCTGGGCATTCATGAGGCACTGTGGGTCATCAGCAGCAGAATTGTATTCCACCACAATCTGTAACCTCATGGCCCGACACAACCCTCACTCTACAATTATCATCAAACCAGGTGACCAACTCTGGTTCAATGAGGAGCGTACTTAAAAATAAGGTGCCAACCTGGTGATGCTACAACACAGGACTACATGCTTGCTATAGACAGGGATAAGTGATCCCACAACCAACGGATCAGATCAAATCCAGGTGTGTATGGTGGTGGACAATTAAACAACTAACGGGAAGAGGAGGCTCTGTGAACATCCCCATTCTCAACGTTTGCAACCATCTTCAGCCAGAAGTGGTGAGTGGATGATCTATCTCGGCCTCATCCTGAGGTCCCCACCATCACAGATATCAGTGTTCAGCCAAGTCGATTCACTCCACAGGATATCAAGAAACAGCTGAGTGCCCTGGTACAGCAAAGGCCTCGACAACATCCCGGTGTAGTGCTGAAGACTTGTACTCCAGAACTAAGCATGCCTCTATGTTCCAGCCAACATGATCCAGTACAGCTACAACACTGGCATCTACCTGACAAAGTGGAAAATTGCCCAGGTATATCCTGTCCACAAAAAGCAGCACAAATCGAATCTGGCCAATTACTGCCCCATTAATCATCAGCAAAATGATGGAAGGTGTCATCAACAGTGCCAACAAGCGGCATAACTCACCAATAACCTGCTCATCAATGCTCAGTTTGGATTCCGCCAGGACCACTCAGCTCCAGATCTCATTACAGCCTTAGTCCAAAAATGGAAAAAAGAGCTGAATTCCAGAGGTGAGGTGAAAGTGACTGTCCTTGACATCAAGTCATCATTTGACCGAGTGTGGCACCAAGGAGCCCTACTAAATCATATCTATCACAAAGAAAGATGGATGTGGTTGGTGGTCAATCATCTCAGCTCCAGACATCACTGCAGGAGTTCTTCAGGGCAGTGTCCTAGGCCCAAGCATCTTCAGCTGCTTCATCAATGATCTTCCGCCATCATAAGGTGAGAAGGGGGGATGTTCACTGATTATTGCACAGTGTTCAGTTCCATTCGCAACTCCTCACATAATGAAGCAGTCCATGCTCACGTGCAGCAGGACGTGGACAACATTCCGGTTTAGGCCGGTAAGAGGCAAATAACATTCGCGCCAGACAAGTACCAGCAATGATCATCTCTAACAAGAGATAGTCTAACCACCTCCCTTGGCATTCAATGGCGTTACCAACCTTGCAGCCCCCACCATCAACATCCTGGAGCTCACCATTGACCAAAAACATAACTGCACCAGCCAAAAAAATACAGTGGCTATAAAAGCAGGACAGGGCCTGGGGATTCTGCTGCGGGTCTCACCTCTTGACTCCTCAAAGCCTTTCCACCATCTGCAAGGCACATGTCAGGAATGTGATGGATTACTCTCCACTTGCCTGGATGACTGCCGCTTGACACCATCCAGGACAAAACAGTCCGCTTAATTGGCACTCCATCCACCACCTTACACATTTATTCTCTCTACCACCGGTGCAATATGGCTGCAATGTGTCCCATCTACAAGATGCACTCAAACAACTCGCCGAGGCTTCTTCGGCAGCACCTCCCAAACCTGCATCCTCTACCACCTAGAAGGACAGGGGCAGTAGGTGCATGGGAACACCACCACCTCCAAGTTAACCTCTAAGTCACACATCATCCTGACTTGGAAATAGATTATCATCTCTGGGTCAAAATCTTGGAACTCTCTCCCTAACTGCACTATTGGAGTACCTTCACCACGGGACTGCAGCGGTTCAAGAAGGTGGCTCACCACGACCTTCCCAAGGGCAATTAGGAATGGGCAATAAATGCTGGTGATCACTGGGATCTTCTACAAGGTTATTCGAAGAGTAATGTGATGGACTGAGACGTTTCTTGACAGCTTGGAGACACCGTTTCGTGTCTTACCATTTCCCGCCACTGGGTGGTGTTTTCTAATTAGACACAGAGCCAGACAGACTGTCTGTTGTGAAGAACTTTAATTTATTGTGCATTATAAATTAGACCTTGATTTATGTGACCCTCTGGAACCACAGTTATGGAAGTAATCTCTCCTTATCCAATCGTTCTAGAATTATTGTATTTTATCTTTGATGTACAGGAAGAGATAAGTAACTTCTTATTGCTGCTTTATTCGTTTGTTCTTTTGTTGTACTACAAAAATTACAGAGTCTGTCTTTGTTTCTGTTTGCAGAAACAGAACGCGCATTACTTTTATTAAAAGATTTGGATTTTGAAGCTCTGATCTTTAGCCATATTTCTTGGTGTAATGTAGTGAAGCTAGCTGGAGAATCAGAGTTATCGCTCACCATATGCTACACTTCGACAGAACCATTACAAGTAATATTGAAAGGAATTTATGTTTACCGGTCAAAGCAACTGAATGTATCAACTTGGCTCAGTTGGTAGCAGTGTCACTGAGTCTGAAGGTTATGAGTGCATAATCAGAGCTGATTCTTCAGTAAGTCCCTGTGCTGCACTCAGCTACACTCATAGACAGGCCATCCAGCACAATATTTAGTGCTGCAGCATTGGTGATGCTGTCCTTCAGATGAGAAGTTGAAACTAGGTTCCACCTGCCTGACCAGATGGACATTCAGCCCACTTGTTCAGTCCTCACACATTCACGCTCCACCCCAACCCCCCCTCCCCCCACACACCGTCACCCACTATCTAGGTGTGTAGGATAGGACATGAGTTCAGCATGTGTATGGAGCACACAAAGAGGGACCAATATATTGCAAGCCTCCAATTCAATGGCAGTTGGATCCCTTAAAGTGGAGATGCAATATTATATACCAGATGTTCTCAAACTGGGGTCTGTGGACCCCTAAGGGTCCATAGAGATTTTTCAGGGGGTCCTCAAAAAAAAAATCCCCAATCGCTGATGGAGAGCGAGCCAGTGCGGAGCGATGAATGGTTACCATGGTGGTGGCAGCAGCAGCTGTGCGCTGCAGGAAGAAAAGGAAAAGGCGGGAGGGAAAAAGACTGCGGGCCAGTAGCGGCCACAATGCCACTACCAGCAACAGGAGTTGGAGCAGAAAAGCGCAGGGCCAGCGGGTCGGAGAGGAACTGACCGTTTGTAATCAAAGATCCCATCCCAATTACCAGCTAGGTGCAGCAGCGCCGGGATAGGGCCAAATAGAACATCATCATCTTAGGCAGTGCCTCAAAATCGAGGAAGACTTGCTTCCACTCTAAAAGTGAATTCTCTGGTGACTGTACAGTTCAATATGGGAAGAACAGTCCCTGTCACAGGTGAGACAGACAGTGGGTGAAGGAAATGGTGGGTTGGGAGTCTGGTTTGCCGCACGCTCCTTCCGCAACCTGCGCTTGTTTTCTGCATGCTCTCGGCGACGAGACTCGAGGTGCTCAGCTTCCTCCCGGATGCTTTTCCTCCACTTAGAGCAGTCTTGGGCCAGGGATTCCCAGATGTCGGTGGGGATGTTTCACTTTATCAAGGAGGCTTTGAGGGTGTCCTTGAAGCGTTTCCTCTGCCCACCTGGGGCTCGCTTGCTGGGTAGGAGTTCCGAGTCAAGCGCTTGCTTTGGGAGTCTCGTGTCGGGCATGTGGAGCTGGTCAAGTGTGGTCAGTGCTTCGATGCTGGGGATGTTGGCCTGATCGAGAACACTGATGTTGGTGCATTATCCTCCCAGTGGATTTGCAGGTTCTTGTGGAGGCAGCGCTTTGAGGTGTCTACTGTATATGGTCCATGTCTCTGAGCCATATAGGAGGGCTGGTATCACTACTGCCTTGTAGACCATTAGCTTGATGCCAGATTTGAGATCCTGGTCTTCAAACACTCGCTTCCTCAGGCAACCGAAGAGTGTGCTGGTGCACTGGAGGCAATGTTGGACCTCGTTGTCAATGTCTGCCCTTGTTGACAGTAGGCTCCCGAGGTATGGAAAATGGTCCACATTGTCTAAGGCTGCGCTGTGGATTTTGATGACCAGGGAGCAATGCTGTGTGGCGGGGTCAGATTGGTGGAGGATGTTTAGTGTAAGGCCCATACTTTTGTATGCCTCAGTTGAAGATGTTGATGATGGCTTGGAGTTCGGCCTCTGAATGTACTAGAATCCTCCTCAATTGTCTTCTCCCTGTGGCTTAAGAACTCCTCCCAGATTCACAAAGCGGATTCCGTCTACTAAGGGGTACAACAGACATGATCTTCACCATGTGACAACTACAAGAGAAATGCAGGGAACAGCCCCAACCCTGTATATGGCCTTCTTTGACCTCACAAAGGCCTTTGACACTGTCAACGTGAGGGTCTATGTAGCATCCTCCTCCATTTCGGCTGCTCCCAAAAGTTTGTCACCATCCTCCACCTGCTCCACGATGACATGCAAGTCGTGATCCTGACCAACAGATCTATCACAGACCCAATCCACGTCCAGACCAGGGTCATGCAGGGCTGAGTCATCGCCCCCACCCTCTTTTCGATCTTCCTTGCTGCAATGCTCCATCTCACTCCCAACATGCTCCCTGCTGGAGTGGAACGAAACTATAGAGCCAATGGGAACCTGTTCAATCTTTGTTGCCTCCAGGCTAATCCAAGGTCATCCCATCCTCTGTCATCGAACTACAGTACGCGGATGACGCTTGAGTCTACGCACATTCAGAGCTTGAACTCCAAGCCAAATAGAACAGGCCCAATAAGTCAGACATACATTACATGAGATCTGTCTGTCCATGGTTAAGGGCTGGGCAAGGAGCAAATATGACATAATAATCTGGGCAGCACTTGAATACACTGAATTTAAAATAATCAATGCTTTAAATTCACTGCCATTTTATAGATATATACTTGAGGGATTCCCGTTGTGTAAATGTCACCATAACTATATTGCAATTCATTGTCAGAAGATCCTGGTACAGAATCAGTTCAAGGGGCCAATAATAATTTAGATGCTCAATGTAATAATACATTTGAAGCAAAGAGCCACTACTGCATAGCTCTTGCTCACCTGCCTTTGGTGCTAGCCCACCAACCTTGCTGTTGACAAGTCACAATGGCGCTTACCTTCTCTGCAGCTCGATGGCATTCTCCTGAACGTCTATCTGCTGGCTTATGTCCAGGGTCCTTTGCAGGTGGCTGCACTCTCCCTTACATTGTGTGGCTATTTCTCCGGGAACAATATTTACAGCAATAAATGTAGGTATCAAAGGGAAATCACACAGGCACCAGCAGGCAGCTGATGTAAGCAGAATCTTTGAAAGGACTGCCAACATCAAAGTTGCAAAGGGAGCTAAAAAAGAAGGAGAGCACAAAATAGTGCTTCCAGTGGGCAGATTTATTGGGTTAGAACTTCTTTGGAAATTTTTCTGGAATTTTGTCCAATGTTAAGGTGGAAGTTTAAGTGAATCCTGTGATATCGTCTGTACGACCTCTCAAACACACAGGCTTTAAGATGGCTGTTAACTCCAAGAACCTGTCAGGTGACCTGTTCCCTCATTATTGTTGTAAACAGCAATGTCTGTATTGCCACAGTAGTCCACTGGGTGGAGCTACACACAATACACTTCTCCCTCCTGAATGAAGAATTTATTATAACAAACAATCATCGTACATAACTTGCATGGTCATACATAACAAAGGATATGGGGCTAGAACCTCCACTTTTGTGCTTATCGGCCAAAAATGGGCGTTATTTCCGGCGTGGGCATTAAAAAAGGGTTTTCAGATTGTTGGCTTTCTCGCCCATTCTCAAAACACCTAGTTTACATTTTTGAAAATGGGCGTTACCGCAAGCGATCTCAAATGGAATGGTAGCGTAAAATTTTCTGACTTTCTGCTGGAAAGTGTGGCCATTTTGAGCGACGGCATGGCAACGCTCGATTCCCGTGATTCAGGAGGTCAAGGGTCATCATGACATGCGCAGAAGAGGAGACAGAGAGAGAGGTAGCTCAGAGGGATTGAAAGCATCTGTGGCTGTGGTGTGTGCTTTTTTGGTTGTTGTGGGAGGAACGACAGAGATTCACCAGCAGCAAAAAGCCTACTAAGCACCAAGGACATAGTTGGCACTGAGTTTTTGTCCAACAAATAACATAACATGGAAGGGATGGAGGAGGCCCTGGAGCTGGTAGCCAGGAACACTGGTGGCAGAGGGCTCCCAGTGGTCCCGGAGTGCTGCACTGCACCCCAAGGTACGCACCCCCATTGCCAACCACACATGAGAGCCAGCAGCAACATCTTGTTTCTGGCTCGGAGCATCTTCCCACCTCGGGACTGTCTTCTCCCGTATCCGTCCAAGCAACGCTTCGGCCGTCAACCCCACCCCTCCACCCACAATGAAGCATCGCCTGAGGACCTCCTCGGCCAGGTGACTTGGAGTCAGGAGGGTAAGGGGAAGGGGTCGAGGTGGGGAGGGGAAATGGTGGGGGGGGGGGGGCCGGGGGGAAAGGGTTGGTTTGTACAGAAATACTGAGGATTTAAGACTAATGTTCGGTTTAAATGTTTTTATTTAACAAAACCTTGTTGCACATTGGCTCAGATAGCTGCACCATTACACGCTGGTGATTCCTTAACATCAAAGGGTATAATCACACTTAACTTCAATCAACATAAACTTTAACTGTCACCAAGGTGATCCCACCATTGATGTATCACCTGCACACCCGGCAGTGTGTCAGCCTTGTAAATAACACCGACGTTCTTTCAGGCAAAGCGATCATTCATGAGCTCCTAACGTAAGGCTCTTGCAGCTATCATGCCACCATGGGCCCTTTCATATGATCTACAGCGGGGCTTCAGCGTCAGCCTGATTGTCTGGCCCAATGTCAGCATCCGCCTCCTCATCCTCCTCTTCCTCTCTCTGGTGAGGTGGACTGTCAGGCTCATCAGGCAATTCTTGTCCCCTCCTGGTAGCCAAGTTGTGTAACATGGAGCATACCATCACGAATTGAGCTACCTGCTCAGGGTGGTCTTGGAGCTCGCCTCCTGAGTGGTCCATGCATTTAAAGCGCTGCTTCAGCACTCCAATAGTTTTCTCCATGATATTGCGAGTTTCTCTGTGGCTCTCGTTATATCACCTCTCGGCCTCGGTGTGGGTGACATGCAGGGGGTGGGTTCATCAGCCAAGCGGCGAGGCCATATTCTTTGTCCCCAAGCATCCAGCATTGACCTTGAGGCTCATTGTTAAACAAGTCAGATACAGTGCTCTCACGCAGGATGTGAGCATCCTGGATGCTGCCTGGAAATTGAGCATTCACTGCCAGTATAATTTGCTGGTGGTCGACAACCAGCTGGACATTCAGGGAGTTGAATCCCTTGTAGTGTCTGAAAACCTCAGCATCCTGAAAAGGTGCCCGCATCGTGATGTGCGTACAGTCTATTGTTCCCTGCACCTTGGGGAAGTTTGCAATTCTGAAGAATCCCAGAGCCTTCTCACTCTGTGCCTCCTTGGTCATAGGGAAGCTGATCAAGTCCCTCCTGCATGCATACAGGGCTTCAGAGACCTGTCTAATTCAGCGATGTGTGGCATGCTGAGAAAGTCCGCAAATGTCACCAACTGTGGCCTGAAAAGAACCCGAGGCATAGAACGACAGTGCCGCAGCGACTTTGATTTCGACGGACAGTGCAGTTCTGATGATGCTGGCAGGCTGCAGATCTGCCCTTATCAGCTGGCATACCTCAGTGATAACCTCTTTGTGGAAGTGCAGTCTCCGAAGGCAGGTGGTGTCGGGCAAGTCAAGATAAGAATGCTTCTCCTTGTACTTGCGGGGTGTGTAACGTCTGGTCCTCCTCATCTGTCTGTCACTTCGTACATTGGGCACATAATGCAGTGGAGCTTTCCTTTGGCGATGTCGAGTCTGCTGTATATATTTGGTCAACAAAAAAGGGTGAGAAAGGACAGGCCCTATTGCAGTAGCTCTCTGTTTTCCACCGATTGCTCACAAACAAGGAATGTCCCGACGAACACACCTCCCCAATTCCAATCGGTTACAGTGTGATCAAGATGTTTTTAGAGATGTTCACATGAACTCCAATGACCTGCAGAGTACATCTGAACTATGCTGAGGTTGAAGCACAGCAGCCTTTTAAAGAACGCGACGTGATCTACAACATGGCGTCCATAATGCTGTGATTCGTCCCGGTTAGTTCCACTTTTTGTGGGCGGTTTTTTGACTGAGCGATATTGTGGGTGATATTTGTGCAAGGTGGTGAAATTGACGATGGGAGATCTCCATGGCCGCTAGTTTGAGTAAATATGCTCTTTACGACAAAAAATAGTGGGCGGGCGTTAATATTGAATCTCAGCGTTAATTCCGTGCGGCAAGTAACACTGGGTGATATTATGGCCGTTGAATTCGCCCATTCTGCTGATTTTGTCCCAAAAAAGTGGGCGGGCGGTAATATTTTTTCTCGCCATTAAGTACATGGGGGAAGTAACGCTCGGCAATAAGTTTCAGAAAAATGCCCGCCAGTTTCCATTTTGTTGGCCGTTATACGTCATTTCAGCAATAAAATGGGTGTTAAGTGGGCGGTAAGCAGGCAAAAAAAGTGGAGGTTCTAGCCCATGGACTTATTTTGGCATATTTGCAATCAATCTTAACCACTTGTTTTCTGCTTCAAAGAGGATACCTTCGCTCTCAAACAGAATCTTCCCAACATGGTGTCGAACTTAGATTCATTCTAGGCTGATCCTGAGGAAAGTTTATCTCCAAGGGATGTCCTTGATCGACATTTGAACTCTCCTCAACTCCAGATTGTTTGTCTGCCTGACTCAGATTCAGACTTAAATTCTGACTTTCTCTTGGACTTGTTTCGAGTACATTTGATGCAAGATTTGCTACTGGTACTATACTTGTAATAAGACTATCTGATGAGTCAGAAATCATCATATCATTTCAACTTTCACTCCTTCCACATCTGTAGCTAAAATATGACGAATATGAACAAACCCAACCTGTCCCTGATCAAACATCTTGACCAAATATGTGCGAGGACCACATATCTTCACCACTCTTCCTGATAACCACTTTGACCATTTATGGTGATGGTTCTTCACTCTCACCTTCTGATTTAATTTCACAGTTCTCTCTTTTACTCTACCTCTATCATGATTCGCTTTCTGTCTTAATTGTTTCTCTTCTACGGACTGTCAAATTTGGTTTTAACAACGCGAATCTGGTTTGTGGCTGTCGTTTGAGAAACAACTCTGTTGGTGTTCTACCAGTAGTTGTATGAGTATTACGATACGTAATTAGAAAATTAGCCAATTTGTGGTTCAATGACAACCGTTGTTTCTTTGGATTTGGATCCAACATCTGTTTGATGAGGGCACATGTTACAATTTGTATTGTGCGCTCTGCTACACCATTTGAAGCAGGGTGATACGGTGGGACCTTGGTATGTTTCACACCATTTTTGCTCGTGAATTGTGCAAATTATTCTGAACAAAATTATGGTAAATTATCATTAAAAATTTCTTCTGGGAGGCCAAATGAAGAAAATAATCTTTGCAAAATGTCTAATGTTTTACTTGTTATTTTCCGCATTGGAAACGCCTTGACCCACTTCGAATGGCTATCAGTCGCAATGAATAACTGCTGTCCTAGCTCAGCAAAATCGATACATATCCTTTGCCACACCCTGGAAGGCCATTTCCATGGCTTTAACAGTACTGATGGTGGTTTCTTGCTTACTGACTGACATGTAGTACACTGACTAATGATGTACTCAATATTTTTATCTAGACTTGGCCACCATAAGTAACTGCGTGCAAAACTCTTGGTCAAGCACATACCCAGCTGCTGGTCATAAAGATCTCCTAATAATTTGGACCTGAATTTATTTGATATAACCACTCTTGCACTCCACATGATACAATCTTTATCGACTAATAATTAATTCCTACGAATGAAGAATAGATGAATATCTTTGTCTGTTACTTGGTTTGGCCATCCATTTGCAATATAATCATACACCTTTGACATAACTGGGTCACGTTTGGTTGCTCTACCAATCGCTTCAGCTGTGATTGGCAGTTCATCAATGTATGAAAAATAGAACACTTCTTCCCTATCGGGTGTAACTTTTGATGGGAAAGGCAAACTAGACATTGCATCAGCATTACTGTGATCAGCTGATCATCTGTATTCATCTTGAAACTGCAGTTATGTTTACAGTATTTTCTTGAAGCAGTACATGAAGAAGGATGCTTATAAAAACAAAGCCTATTTCTGCATTCGGGCTGCAGCTAATGTTAGAATAGGGGACTTTGGATGAAGGATTGCTGTCAGGGGCTTATGGTCCATAACGATGGTAAACTGACAACCACATAAGTATTTGTGGAACTTCTTGACCCCAAAGATTAATGCCAAAGCTTCCCTTTCGATTTACGCATAATTGCTCTCACTGGCAATGAGAGAGCATGGAGCAAAAGCATTTGGTCTCTCCTCCCCATTATGTAATACAAGAGAGATCACTGCTCCAACTCCATACGGAGAGGCGTCACATGCTAGCTTGATCTCCTTAGATATGTCATAGTGAACTAACATGGTGCTCTTTACCAATTGCCTTTTACACTCCTTGAATGCTGCATCGCATTCTTCTGACCAATTCCAATGGACTTGTTTTTTCAACAGCTCATTCAGTGGATGTAGCCAAATCTGGTGAGAATTTCCCATAATATTTCAAAAGATCCAAAAATGATTAAAGTTCAGTGACATTCTTGGGAGTGGGTGCATTTCTGATTGCATCCAGCTTTCCCTTGGTTGACTATAAACCATCTTTGTTTACTCTGTGCCCTAAGTACTCCACTGAGTTTTGAAATAACTCACACTTGTGAGCAGTCACTCATACTCTGTGCTTCTTTAGGCGTTTGAGCACTTCATTCAATATATTATTATGAATTTGCCTGTTTGGTGCTGAAATTATTATGTCATCCAAATAACATACTACCCCTTCAATACCTTGCAAAATCTGGTTCATCACCCCTTGAAATATGGCAGGGGTGGAAGATACTCCAAATTGTAGCCTACTAAATTGATATGGGCCTAGATGAGTATTTATAATCAAGCATGACTTGGGTTCCTCATCTCGTTCAAGTTGTAAATAGGCATTTGTAAGATCCAACTTTGAAAAGATCTGATCTGTCAGTGTTGTGAACAAATCTACATTTGGCAATGTATTGGGGCAATTACACTCTCGAACCTGGTTTACAGTTACTTTATAATCCTCACACAAACTTACCTTACCATCTGACTTAGGTCCAATAACGATGGGTGGAGCCCAATTACACAGATCTATCTTAGAGATAATGTTCTCAGTCTCTAGTCTTTTGAGTTCTTGCTCAACTTTCTCCTTGTGTGTATATGGTACAGGACATGGCTTGCAGTAAACTGGTCTAGCATCCTTCTGTACCCTGTCACTCACCTTGAAGCCTTGGATCGGATTGCCTGTTTCACAGAACACCTTTGGATACTTCTTGATGACATCATCCTTGGATGCAGAACTTGTTTCAACACGAAAAGTCTCACTCCAATCCAGCTTCAGTGATTCCAACCAATTCCTTCCTCGTAAGGCAGGCTTGTCTCCTGCCACTACTAAGAGAGGCAAGCTCTGAAATTGATCCTTGTATTTCACCGGTACAGTGATACGACCTACCACAGGAATGTTCCCTCTTGAGTAACCTCGTAGTTCTATCTTGGATTTCTCCAATGGAAAATCACGCAATTTACCAGTATTACACTCACGGATGCATCAGTGTCGATTTCCATGGGTACCTTGGTTCCTGCAACATCTACTTGGAAGATGATACTTTTCAAATCACTGTTAGGTACCCTCCTGCTCCTGATGATGGGTATCTCTTCATCCTGTTGTTTTTCTTCCATGCTATGTAGTCTTTGGGGATTTCTACATATAGCCTTGAAAGTTGGTTTATTCTTCAGTCAGCATGCCTTTGCCAGATGCCCCAGTTTTCATGCAGAAGAAACTCTCTGCCTTCACATATGGACAATTTTGAGCAATGCGTTGTCCGAGGCACCGATAGCATGACGTCAATATATTGTTACCTTGGCCAGTTGCTGAGACCTTGGAGCCTGTTATGTATATAATGACTCAAAAGACTTGTTACTGTAAACTCACTCAGGTGTAAACCTGATCCACTTTATTTTATGTCCACTACAAGACATAGTACCAGCACTTATATACCAGGGCCCACACACATGCGCGTACTGCCCGATGACCTCCGACAGTGACGCCCCCTGGTGTCTAGTGACCCCAAGCATCAATACATGACAGGGCCCAACTGCCTTATACTTTTAACCTGCCAGCGATTCACCTCGGTTGTCTGATGACTCGAAATGGTATAAGATTCTCGGGAATATTGGTCGGCCATGTCCATCGACATAGCTGTCTGACAAGCTAAATCAAAAGTTAAATTAGGAGTTGTCAACAACTTTCTTCTGATTGCTTAATTTTTCATCCCACAAACAAAGCGGTTATGCAATGCTCGATCCTGAAAGTTTCCAAAATGACAGTGAATAGGTAGCTTTTTTAATGGTACAATGTATTCACTGATACTTTCGTCGGTTAACTGATTTCGCATTACAAAATGATAACTTTCTGCAATTTCCCAGGGCTCAGGACTGTAGTGCTCTACTAACTTAGTTATAATCAGCTTAATTGATATGTCCTTTGGCTTGACAGGCACAAGCAAATTTTTTAGGGTTTCATACACCTTGGGGCCTGCTTCAATTAAGAAAATAGCCCGTTTTCTTTCCAACACCACCCAGTTACGGTTTTCATCATCAATGACTTCGATGATACTATTCACAGTGAAAAACATTTCTAGCCGCTCCACACACGCTCCGAAAGTTCCACAATGATGTTGAAACTCACCCAAGTGCCCTTGTATTCCCATAAGCGCAGCCATCTGGACTCTGGCAGTTTAAGCCAAGTGTGCTTGTAATTTACCTTGGGTTTTTAGCTGTTAATCAAAACAAAGAAACCCTCAAATTCACTCTATCGGTTGGCTGAATCATCCACCAATAAAAATTTCAGCTAGGTTATCCATAAATCCTATCCTTTGTCGCCAATGTGGTCTCTTCTGTACAATCTCACAAACACACAAGCTTTCAAATGGCTGATAAATTCATGAACCTGTCAGTTGACCTGTTCCCTCTTTGTTGTTATAAACAGCAATGGCTGCATTACCACAGTCGTCCACTGGGTGGAGCTATATGTATTACAATCCCTGTAGAAATTATATTTCATAGCTCCAATGAGCCGTGGTGCAATCTGAATGACAATGTCTCTTTCCCTTCATGTGATCAGTGAAGGGTTTGTTGTGGTGCCAGAGATAAAAAAGGGAATCTGGCAATTCTCTGGTGTTAAACTTCTGGAGCTTCTGGTCTGCTACTCTGGGGTAAGAAAGATTGCACTCCAGCAGCATAGCCACCTTACTCCAATGGCTTTGTAGAATGGTTTGGGTGGCTTGCTTCCTCAACGAAGATCTGCAGATCTGAATCTAAAAATTTCTGGGCTCACTTCCATCTGCCACCATTTCCCTGGTGCCTTCCTTGTGAGGTTGAAGCCATTAAGAAGGCTTCTGAAAGAAAATAAATTGGGATGTACATCAAAGTTCTTTTACATTCTGTAACAAGCAGCAGGAGAAAGGTCATACCACAACACATACCACTTATCATGCCTTCAAGAAAAAAATCAACTTCCATCCTGAGTTGCTTTTGGCTTTTGAAAGAACATAAGAATTAGGAGCAAAAGTTCGAGCCTGCTCCGCCATTCAATAAGATCATGGCGGGTCTACAATCTTACCTCCACATTTCCTCCCCTCGCCCACCAAATTAACTACTCCCACGTTGCATCGGAATCACAGTTCCGACCAGTTAATGCTGATGTAAAGACTCTGAACCTGCGATTTCTGGTGGGGCCAGAGACAGGTGAGTGTAACTGCTGAACAGTCAGAGCAATGGGGCACTAATATCCAATACACGATTTGAAGAGGATCAAGGAATTTTCTTAGTATCTTGGCCAACATTCGTCTTTAACCAATACCACCAAAAAATAATTTACTTATCATTCATTTCAATGCCGACTGTGGGACACGTGCTAGTGTAAAACAAATGTTTAAATATATAATAGTCACTGCATTCCAAAAAGTAATTCATTGTGTGATGTGTTTTGAGACATTTTAACAACATAATGAGGCACAATATAAATGCAAATGTTGCTTTCCATTCTAACTTTCTCATTCAGTATTCTGAACTAAGATTAATATTATCTTTAGTTGCTGGTCATGATGAGTCATGATTAAGAGATATTTTCCACGTAAGGTCCATTCCTGATGCTTGGGGAAATAGCCTCAGCTATTATTAAATACTTTTATGCAAGTCATTGCAATATTATCATTGTGCTCCTTGCGTGTTTTTCATGTATTCAGGGTGCGCAAGGGATGCAACTGAGCGGGGAATTGGGATTTCAGCAGCTCTTAAAGGGCATGTCACTCATTGTACTTTCTTACGGTCTCTGTTAAAATTCCTTTCCTTCTGTTTAAAACCCTCCATGGCCTCAGCCCTCCATATCTCTAGCTTCCTCCAGGACGAAAAACCTCCTCGAGCTCTCCATTCCTCTGATTCCTGCCTCTTGTACCCTCCTCTTGCCCCACCATTGGCAGCTGTGCCTTCTGCCACCTTGGCCCCTTGTTCTGAAATTCCCTCCCTAAACCCCACCACTTCCCTCTCCTTTAAAGATTCTTCTTAAAACCCACCTCCTTAAAGCCACTTCTTTCACCAAGCTTTTGTTCACATTTTCTCATATCTTCTTGGGCTTGAATTCATTTTCTTTCCTTATGTGTAAAGCAGGCTTCTGTCACCAGCTTGATCCATTGGTGGACCAACATTTGACTAATGTGGCACACTTTATCAGTGCTGGCTTATCAAGTAAAAATTCAATGCTGTGATAATGTGATGATGGAGTTGATTCCTAGACCTTGTCAATAGATTGGGCATCATTAGATATCTTGTCACAGCCTCCCTCCTAAAGCAGCAATGGCAAAGGCAGGTCTTCTTCGACACCGCCGAGTAGGTCTGCCTGAATTTTAATACTTGGTTCCTGGGTTGGCCAGGTGCCTCAAATTCAAATTCACCTGTCTTTCTTTTCTCTGTTTGAACTGATCTTCCTCTTCCCAATCCATAACAACCATTGGAACTGTGAGGTTATAGCTAAAGTTTTCAGCTGCTGGTCAGTGCAAGATGAGTGCTGGAATGAAAAAATATAGCAGCAAACTGCAGAAGAAAGTAATGCAGAACTGAAATATGAAAAGTTCAATTATAAACAAAATTATAATGTGGTACAAATCTGAAGCAGGATAAGAGTGTTACAATTCTATTTTTCTGAAATCCATTTAGAGAGATAAGGGGGCAGGTGGTAACTTTGGAACATAGGAACAGGAGTTGGCCATTCAGTAGCTCGAGCCTATTCTGCCATTCAATGAGATCATGGCTGATCTGTATATTAACTCTATCAACCTTCTGACATTTTGATGTCAGAGTGTCAGCTGTGGCTCAGTGGCTAGCACACTTGCTTCTAAGTCAGAAGGTTGTGGTTTTAAATCCCACTCCAGGAACTCCAGTGCACTGTCAGAGATGCCGCCTTTTGGATGAGATGTTAAACCGAGGCCCCGTCTGCTCTCTCAGGTGGACGTAAAATATCCCACGGCACTATTTTGAAGAAGCGCAGGAGAGTTATCCCTTGTGTCCTGGTCAATATTTATCCCTCAATCAACATCACTAAAACAGATTATCTGGTTATTATCACATTGATGTTTGTGGGAGCTTGCTATGCGCAAATTGGCTGCCGCATTTCCCACATTACAACAGTGACTACATTCCAAAAGTACCTCATTGGCTGTAAAGCGCTTTGAGATGTCCGATGGTTGTGAAAGTCTGACTTTCTTTCTTTCAACCTGCCTTGATTCTATATCATGTCATACTCTTACCTAACAAAAATCTATCTATCTCAGTTTTGAATTATCCATTGACCTAGCCTCAGCAGCTTTTTGGAGGAAAAGTTCTAGATTTCCACTACCCTTTGTGTGAAGAAGTGCTTCCTGACTTCACCCCTGAATGGACTAGCCCTAGTTCTAAGGTGATGTCCCCTTGTTCTGGACTCCCCGCCACCAGAGGAAATTGTTTCTCTCTAATGACTCTATCAACTCCTTTAATCATCTTAAATACCTCAATGAGATCACCGCTTAAACTTCCAATCTTTGAAAGTATAGCCAGCACGAGGCACGACCAAAGTTGCTGCTGGCAGCCTTGAAATCAAGAACCTCACGTAAGTCAATATTTCTGAGAAAGACAAGTGGGTTTGAGTTGACAATATGATTTGAAAAATGTATAGATCTTATTGAAAAGAGGTGAAAGAAGAACATTCCGAGTTACCACAATAATCTCAGTAAGAAAAATAGCCAGACGGTAGGATATGAGACAAGCAGGGAAAGCTAGTGTCAAGCATCGACCAAGATAAATGAGTGAAGCCAAACATTTCAATTAATTGTGAATTGTGATTAGTCCCACCTATCCAAGCAAGCCAGAATACCGTCAATGGAGAATTGGCATCTGACTTTGATGAGAGAGAAATAGATTGGGCGGTCAAATAATTCAAGGACAAAACACTGAAAGCTAATGATATTCAAGGGAAGCTGCTTAATAACATGATGGAGCTGCGTTGCTGAATTTCCCAGTCTGCACGTCTCACACGAAGATTTGGGAAGGATTGACAGTACTTGGGGACTGGTGCAAAGATGTAATCATTCACCTGCTAAAGTAAGGAGCTGTAATGAAATGTGAATGCTGCAGATGGGTCACATTGCTATCAATTGTCAGATAGGTTTTCTCAATTGTGATGTTGAAACAGATCTAGCCAGCTTTTGACAAGAAGTCTAATGAGAATCGGAATGGTTTTGAGGCAGATGATGATCGCATTTCTGTATGGAGAATGATGGTTGAGAATATCAACGGTTTCCAGTCCCTTGAAGCCTGATCTTAATTGATTGTAAATGTGTATTCAATTCAACACACAGATATAGCCTTTGGAAAAGAATGGGAGCATCTGCAGTACTACAGAACTTGGTTATTGAAAACATATGTGCTCTTACAAAGCAGGCTGCTCGAATTCTGTGCATCAATTTTTCTGAAGTTTAACTAATATTTGTGCTCGGCAAGACCATATCTCGTCCCCAGTGCTACATGGAATACAATGAGCTTGATCCTGAAATAAGTACTTCATTACTGTGGCCAAGCTTTATTGCTAACATGCCAGAATGCCAGAGAGGCCCGGCATTGAATTAATGAATCAAATAGCTCCCAGAGAGCTGAGCCGAGCTTTTGCCTGACTGCTCGATGGATTTCTTGGAATGGAAGGTGAATTGGATTGGTGTGTCAGCAGATAGGTCAAAGGTGATACCTGAATGACAAACCAATACCAAGCCCAATAGAATCCCTGTCTGATGCAGAAAATAAAGATATGTTTATGAGACAAGGCAGTCAGGTGGGAAAAGGTTAAATAATTCACCTGCAACATAGATAGGACATAGAAGATTGGTGAAATGGGACGATATGTCAAATGAAATTTAACACAGAGAAGTGTGATCTGATACATTTTGGTAGGAAGAATGAGGAGAGGCAATATGAACTAAATGTACAATTTTAAAGGGATGCAGGAACAGAGAGACCTGGGGTGTATGTATACAACTCCTTGACAAGTTGAGAAGACTGTTAAAAAGCATATGGGATCCTTGGCTTTATCAACAGAGACATAGAGTACAAAAGCAAGGAAGCTATGCTAAGCCTTTATTAAACACTGGTTAGGCCTCAGCTGGAGTATTGCTGGCATCACACTTTAGGGTGGATGTTAAGGCCTTAGAGAAGGTGCAGAAAAGATTTACTAGAATGGCAGCAGAGATCAGGGACTTCAGTTATGTGGAGAGACTGGTGAAGCTGGGCTAATTCTACTTAGAGCAGAAAAGGTTAAGAGGAGGTTTGATAGAGGTGTTCAAAATCATGACTGGTTTAGATAGAGTAAAGAGGGAGATATTGTTTCCAATGGCAGAATGGTCGGTAATCAAAGGACACAGATTTAAAGTGATTGGAAGAAGAACCAGAGGCGACATGATAAATAATTTTTTACACAGAGAGTTGTTGTGATCTGGAATGCACTGCCTAAAAGGGTGGTGGAAGCAGATTCAATGGTATTATTCAAAAGAGAATGGGATAAATACCTGAAGGGAAAACATTTATAGGTACTGTGGAAAAAGAACACAGGGGTGGGATTAATTGGATAGCTCTACCAACGATCCAGCACAGGCACGATGGGCCGAATGGTCTTCTTCTGTGCTGTATCATTCTATAATTTCTCCAGTATGTTAATATGTGTCATTGGAGGAGCATTCCTAAACCACAAAGATTCATCAAAACAGCTGCTTCTCTTGTATGAAATGAGAATAGCAAATGACAGAGCAAGAGTTTCCAAGCTTTAATCTTCACACAGATGCATACCATAAAGCCTTAGGGGCCACTTATAAAGACTAAATCCATATTGCCCTTAACTTGCATATATCTCATGTTACAGGCTCCAACTTTTCTTCATGTTTTGATTTGGGAGTTAGTCCCCGATGATGAAACAGGACTAAAAGCAATCTTTTCCAAACCTCTACAAAATTTAGACAGAACAACCAACAAAGAAGAAATATATTGGCCATTGTAGCACAGTGGTTATGTTACTGGACTAATAACCAGAGGCCGGGACAAGTAGAAAACATCGAAAATAGGTGCAGGAGTAGGTCATTCGGCCCTTCGAGCTTGCACCACCATTCAATAAGATCATGGCTGATCATTCACCTCAGTACCCCTTTCCTGCTTTCTCTCCATACCCCTTGATCCCTTTAGCCATAAGGGCCATATCTAACTCCCTCTTGAATATATCCAATGAACTGGCATCAACAACTAATGATCCAGAGATGTGAGTTCAAATTCCATCACAGCAGCTGGGGAATTTAAATTTAGTTAATTAATAAATCTGGATCAGTATCAGTCGTGATGACCATGCCACTACTGAATTATCGTAAAAGCCAATCTGGTCCTTTAGAGAAGGACATCTTCCATTCTTATATGGCCTGGCCTATATGCGACTCCAGACCCACAGCAATGTGGTTGACTTTTAACTGCTCTCTGAGGACGTTGGTTGGACTAACGTTGGTCTCTCAACTGCTCTCTGAGATGGCCCAGCAAACCAGTCAATTGTCAAGAAGGCAGCTCACTATCACCTTCTCAAGGGCAGTTAGGGATAGGCAATAAATGTTGGCCCTGCCAGGGTTGCCCGCATCCCATGAACAAATAAAAACAAATGTAAGTGCAAGTAGGACTGAGTTGCCCTGGTCTTCAAGGGCCAGATAACTGGGGTTCAAGGGGCCACATTTAGCCCTGGGACTGCAGGTTGGACAGCCCTGAACTAAAGCCTCAGTTGCTAAATGTCTTAATTAATTTCTGGCCTGAGAGGATGCTGGTGTAAGTGTGCACATAATGAGGGATTTGAAGATCAACCCAGTAACCTTCTCTAAGGGACCCTATCCACAAATGACAGCTGCTTTGATTCAGTCATATGTATTCGATGGCAGATGATCATTTGTATATAAGTGCCAACTCAGGTGGCAGCTGGAAGGAATGTTGGGAACAGGACAGAAGCAGATGCAATAATGAGATGCCATGGAGGAGGTAATGGGGATAAAGTGGAATGTTAATCTTAACAGTGGCAATGAGTATAGATAAAAGCAAACAATAAATGTTTTCATACAAGAAATATGTGTAACATTTCTCTCACGACTTCTGATTAACCCAATGTGTTTCCAACATTTTGCGTTGTCAGAATTCCAACATTTTCCATTTCAGTTTTTAATCTTATGTAATGGCATTATAAAAATTATTTTGGTACCATTTAAATGTGATGCTGAGACAAGTATCTACAATTTTGTGATTGTTTTTGTTTTCCAGCATTGCCCCAAATTTAAAATTCACAAACTTCATAGCCTCACCCCTCCCAAGTTCTGTAACCTTCTCCAGCCCAACAAGCTTCCAGAAGTTTGTTTTCCTCCAGCTCTGGCCTCTTGTGTATTCTCCATTCCTTTTGACCACAGGCCCATTGGTGGCTGTGCCGTCAGCCATCTAGGCCTTAAGTTTTGGAATTCCCTTCCTAAACCTCTGTCCTCCCTTAAGTCCCTTCTTAAAACTTACCTCTTTGATCAAACGTTTAGTTATCTGTCTTAAGGAGACAAGTCTGACTGCGGCAATTACAGAGGAATCTCCCTGCTATCAGCCACTGGGAAAGTCTGCGCTAGAGTCCTCCTCAACCGTCTTCTTCCTGTGGCCAAGGAGCTCCTCCTGGGGTCACAGTGCGGATTTCGTCCCCTATGGGGCACAACGGACATGATTTTTGCAGCGCGACAACTGGAGGAAAAATGCAGGGAGCAGCGCCAGCCCTTATACATGGCCTTCTTTGACCTTACAAGGGCCTTTAACACTGTCAACCGCGAGGGTCTATGGAGCATCCCCCTCCGTTTCGGATGCCCCCAATAGTACATCACCATCTTCCGCCTGCTCCATGATGACATTCAGGCCGTGATCCTTACCAATGGATCCATTACCGACCCAATCCACGTCCGGACCAGGGTCAAACAAGGCTGCATCATCGCCCCAATCCTCTTCTCAATCTTCCTCGCTGCCATGCTCCACCTCACAGCCAACAAGCTTTCCGCTGAAGTGGAACTAAACTACAGAACCAGTGGAAACTTGTTCAACTTTCGCCATCTCCAGGCCAAGTCCAAGACCATCCCAATCTCTGTCGTCAAGCTACTGTACGCGGATGACGCCTGCATCTGCGCACATACAGAGGCTGACCTCTAGGACATAGTTGACGTATTTACTGAGTCATACGAAAGCATGGCCTTACGCTAAACATCTGTAAGACAAAGGTCCTCCACCAGTCTGTCCTCGCCACACAGCACTGCCCCACAGTCATCAAGATCCACGGCGCAGCCCTAAACAACGTAGACCATTTCCCATATCTCAGGAGCCTCTTATCAACAAGAGCAGACATTGACAACGAGATGCAACACAACCTCTAGTGCACCAGTGCAGCCTTTGGCCGCCTGAGAAAAAGAGTATTCGAAGTCCAGGCCCTCAAATCTGCCACCAAGCTCATGGTCTACAGGGCTGTAGTAATACCTGCCCTCCTGTATGGCTCATAGACATGGACCATGTACAGTAGACACCTCAAGTCGCTGGAGAAATACCACCAACGATGTCTCCGCAGGATCCTACAAAACCCCCTGGGAGGACAGACGCACCAACATTAGCGTCCTCGACCAGGCCAATAACTCCAGCACTGACCACACTTGATCAGCTCCGCTAGGCAGGTTACATTGTCCGCATGCCAGACACCTGAGATGTGCTTGGACCCCAACTATTTACAATCTATATTAACAACTTGGAAGAAGGGACTGAGTGTAACATAGCCAAGTTTGCTGACAAAAACAAAGATGTGAGGAAAAGCAATATGTGAGGAGGACACAAAAAATCTGCAAAAGGACATAGACAGGCTAAGTGAGTGGGCAAAAATTTAGCAGATGGAGTATAGTGTTGGAAAGTGAGGTCATGCACTTTGGCAGAAAAAAATCAAAGAGCAAATTATTATTTAAATGGAGAAAGATTGCAAAGTGCTGCAGTACAGTGGGACCTAGGGGTACTTGTGCATGGAGCACAAAAGGATAGTATGCAGATACAGCAAGTGATCAGGAAGGCCAATAGTATCTTGGCTTTATTGCAAAGGAGTTAGACTTTTAAAGGAGGGAAATCTTACTCCAGCTATACAGGGTATTGGTGAGGCCACACCTGCAATACTGCGTGCAGTTTTGGTTTCCATATTTAAGAAAAGATATACTTGCTTTGGAGGCAGTTCAGAGAAGGTTCACTAGGTTGATTCCGGAGATGAGCGAGTTGACTTATGAGGAAAGGTTGAATAGGTTGGGCCTCTACTCATTGGAATTCAGAAGAATGAGAGTTGATCTTATCGAAACTTTTAAGATTATGAGGGGGCTTGACAAGGTGGATGCAGAAAGGATGTTTCCACTGATGGGGGAGATTGAACTAGAGGGCATGATCTTAGAATAAGGGGCCGCCCATTTAAAACTGAGATGAGGAGAAATTTCTTCTGTGGAATTCGCTGCCTCAGAGAGCTGTGGAAGCTGGGACATTGAATAAATTTAAGACAGAAATAGACAGTTTCTTAAACGATAAGGGGATAAGGGGTTATGGAGAGCGGGCAGGGAATTGGAGCTGAGTCCATGATCAGACCAGCCATGATCTTATTGAATGGCGGAGCAGACTTGAGGGGCTGTATGGCCTACTCCTGTTCCTATTTCTTATGTTGTTATCTTCTTATGAGAGGGTTGACTTATGAAGAGAGGTTGAGCAGGTTGGGCCTATATACATTGGAGTTTAGAAGAATGAGGGGGGATCTTATTGAAACATATAAGATTCTGAAGGGGCTTAACAGGGTCGATGCAGAGAGGATGTTTCCCCTCGTGGGGGGAATCTAGAACTAGGGAGCATAATTTCAGAATAAGGGGTTGCCCATTTAAAGCAGAAATGAGAAGGAATTTCTTCTCTCAGTGGGTTGTGAATCTTTGGAATTCTCTTCCCCAGAGAGCTGTGAAGGCTGGGTCATTGAATATATTTCAGGTGGAGATAGACAGATTTTTGAATGATAAGGGGGTCAAGGGTTATGGGGAGCGGGCAGGGAAGTGGAGTTGAGGCCAAGATCAGATCAGGCATGATCTTATCGAGGGACCAAATGGCCTACTCCTGCTCCTATTTCCTATTTCTTATGTTCTTATATCTAACAGGCATATGCTGAAAATCAATCCAACCATAATTTAAGATTAATATAAATGTTGCGATCGCTGTCTTCCTTCAATAATTTGTAATACAGACAAATGTTTTTGTGGCACATCGGACTCGCTCACAAAGTATCTTCACAATATGCAAAGCTGAGTCCAACATTGCGGTCCGTGCTTCTGCTGCAGTCCTAATGACAAGAGCTAAATGATTAAATGTACCATTCCTAATTTATTCCCCTCTAGATTACAAATGAGAAACAGATGGCTCTCACAAATTATTGCTAATGAAGTGCTTGTCAGCACTGACAAACTTTCTATTTTACAAACAATGGTTTCCACGTATTAAAAGCTAAACAATGTTTTTAACTTCTCTTTGCTAAACAAGTGCAATCAGTCATTCAGATGAGCTGCGGCCAAATGCACAGAAGGAATAATAGATTCAGTTATCAGAATATGACACGGTGATTTGTAAAAACATATTCTCTGACCACCTCCTGTAAACAAGACAATTTTGTGCTAAAATTATTTCATATCAACGTATTGCATTAGTAACTGAGGGGTATATCATAATTAAGTTAAAAATTAGAGTGAATGTCAGGGTCTCAGAGCTTCATTAAGACAATACTTTAGAAATACTCCACTGCTCATGCTTTAACTGCCAAACAGAAATGAAGGTGTTAGCCATGGCTCAGTGATAGCACACTGCTCTCTAAGTCAGAGGTCATGGGTTCAACCCTAATTCTGGAGATTGAGCACAAAATCTAAGCTGACACTCCAGTGCAGTACTGGGGGAGTGCTGCACTGTAGGAGGCGCTGTCTTTCAGATGAGCTGTTAAAGCAAGGCTCCATCTGCACTCTCAATCAATGTAAAGATCCCATGGCATTTAGAACAAGAGCAGGGGAGTTCTCCTCAGTCTTCTGCTGATCGCTCGATCAACATCACTAAAACAGATTATCTGTTCATTACCTCATTGCGGTTTGTGGGAGTTTGCTATGTGCAAATTGGCTGCTGCATTTCTTACATTGCAACAGTGACTACACTTCAAAAAGTACTTCATTGGCTGTTAGGCACTTTGGGATGTCCTGAGCTCATGAAGGTGGTATATAAATGCAAGTTATCAATTTTCTTTTTTTAATTGATGTTTACAGACAAGTAACCTAAATTGTAAATACTGGAAATCTGATAGGGATTGGTTAACAGTTGGTCACTGAAGAATAACGTAGTCTGCATTCTACATTAAATGCATTCTACATTAAAGTATTGAGACTCTGATGGGATTTTCATCAAGAAAGTTACAGAGAACAAGCAAAATCCTGAACAACTGCCCATGCGGCATCTACCGATTAGCAAAATTAACAGTAGATATTTTTGCGGTGGTCGGGGGGCAGGAGGGGAGGTGGGGCGGAGGGGGGAGTGGTTGGGTGGTGAAGAAAAGGGAAAAGAACATCTTGCATGGGACTAAATATTCTCAGCCAATCCATGAACTGCTTCAGAGTAATGGGGAGTCTGAGGCCTGAGACAGCAAAATCACTAGAATTAATTCTGATTTTGAAGTTCCCAATAGAATAGAGTGAAAACGTATGCCTCCCTTTCTGTTAGTATGTGCCTTAAACTGCTCAATATATGGCCATGAGTGAAGTTGGTGCTGTATTTGAAATGCATTTTAATTGTATCTTTTTGAAATATTAATAAACCTAAATTGTAAAATAGCATTTGGATGTAACAATTTAAACTTTACTAATGAATAATCTAGAATTGCGTGTATGTCTTCACAATGTTGATCTTACTACTGCATAGAGAGATAAAGAGGCACCGAAGAAGGTGCAAAACAGACTTACAATGATAATAGCGGAACAAATAGGATATACTTATCAGGAAAGACTGAACAGGCGAGGCTCTTTTCTCGAGAAAAGAGAAGGCTGAGTGAATAGACATCTTTCAAATTATGAAGCGGTTGGATAAGGTAGATGTAGAGAAGATCTTTCCACTTGTGGGTTAAACCAAAACTAGGGGACATTAATATAAGATAGTCACCAATAAATCCAATAGGGAATTCAGGAAAAATGTATTTACCCAAAGAGTGGTAAGAATGTGGAACTCTTGACCACAAGGAATAGTTGTGGTGAATAGTATAGATGCATTTAAGGGGAAGTTAGATAAGAACATGAAGGAGAAAGGAATAGCGAGATATGGCTGTAGGATCTGATAATGTAGAGTGGGAGGAGGCTCGTGTGGAGCATAAACACCACTATAGACTAGTTGGGCCGAAAGGCCTGTTTCTGTGCTTTCAACTCCAACAGCTGGATTTTTGGATGGTTTGCGACTGGGTTTTCACCGCGTTTTGACCGTCCGGGCAAAAACCTGGTTGCAAAGCCCAGACGAGATCCTCGGCTCCTTGATTGTGGTGCTGATGGGAGGTACCACCAGGGAGAGGTGCGGCGGACGTGTAACAATGCAGATTGTGTTACCGTCCGAGTTTCGGCACTCACCCGACCCGTATGCCGCACCCAGAATACTGACAGTCCAGCCCTGCCAGCAACGAAAACCTACAAAAAATATAAGTTAAGGTTTTTATTTTTTATTTTTTTTTGCGATTAGTTAGGTAAGGATCTTGGTAATGTTTCTGGAATTTAAAAAAAATTTTTTTTTGTTTTTCCCCCTCCCCAGGCCTCTCTCGCAGCGCTCCCGGCCCGGCACTAAAGTTGGCGAAATTCGCATTTTAATGCCACAAATGAGTATGCAACGCTTCCCTTACCAAAGACATCAAGTGCTGAAAGTTCAGCGTGAAATCGGTAATACAGTGAAAGCGGTAATTTTCACGTATCGTTACCGCAAAACTCCAAATGGCGAAAATCCAGTAATTCTATGCAACTCTGATCCCATAAAAAGAAACGTGAGCCTTGTGTAAGTTTTGTTATCCAAAATTCTCACCTTCATGTCAGCTGATACCCATGGACATCTTTGTTTTTCAAAACAAGATTCTGCCAGCTGATGCGATACTCTCTCAGCACTGTAAGATTTTAAATGGAGACTTGTAAGAGGAAAAATAGATTTGGCATTAGGGGTATTTTATGAAATGTTTTAAGTTGGTTAGCCAGAAAAGGTGTATAGCTGAAATCCTTAGCACTCAAAGTAAAGGTACAATTCAAACACACCTATCTCCAGTACTCCATAAACCTCACTGTGTCTCAACGGTCTATTAGCACATTGGAATGTTATCTTATCTCTCTTGTCTTGACCAGATGGAGCTTTTCCATTGTCACTTTAGACCCCTTGCCCTGTTTATCTGCTCCTCTGGGTTTCCTATAATGGGGCCTCCTGTAATTAATCACTCTGATAGGTTATTTCTTTTACACATCCTTATAAAAGTGACCATTACAAAGGCCTATGTCTGAGGTCCATTCCTAACCCTGTAATTATAACAGTGCTCGAG